>NW_019174402.1:898572-996072 GCF_002260705.1 Seriola dumerili
ATGCCTTACTATACTATGTCGTTTTAATGACTTTTTATGCCTTACTATACTGTCGTTTTCATGACTTTTTATGCCTTACTATACTATGACTTCTTTATAACTTTTTATGCCTTACTATACTATGACTTTTTATGCCTTACTATACTATGAAGTTTTTATGACTTTTTATGCCTTACTATACTATGACGTTTTTATAACTTTTTATGCATTAATATACTATGACATTTTTATGACTTACTATACTATGACGTTTTTATGACTTTTTATGCCTTAATATACTATGACGTTTTTATGACTTTTTATGCCTTAATATACTATGTCGTTTTTATGACTTTTTTTTGCCTTACTATACTATGACGTTTTTATGACTTTTTATGCCTTACTATACTATTTCGTTTTTATGACTTTTTTTGCCTTACTATACTATGTCGTTTTTGACTTTTAATGCCTTACTACACTATGACTTTTTTATGACTTTTTATGCCTTACTATATTATGACGTTTTTATTACGTTTTTATTCCTTACTATCCTATGACATTTTATGCCTAACTATACAATGACCTTTTTATGACTTTTTATGCCTTAATATACTATGACGTTTTTATGACTTTTTATGCTTTACTATACTATGACGTTTTTATGACTTTTTATGCATTACTATACTATGACTTTTTATGCCTTACTATACTGTCATTTTTATGACTTTTTTTGCCTTACTATACTATGATTTTTTATGCCTTACTATACTATGAAGTTTTTATGACTTTTTATGCCTTACTATACTATGTTGTTTTTATGACTTTTTATGCGTTATTTTACTATGACCTTTTTATGACTTTTTATGCCTAACTATCCTATGACCTTTTTATGACTTTTTATGCCCAACTATACTATGACCTTTTTATGCCTAACTATACTATGACTTTTTTTATAACTTTTTATGCCTTACTATACTATGACTTTTCATGCCTTACTATACTATGACCTTTTTATAACTTTTTATGCCTTACTATACTATGACGTTTTTATGACTTTTTATGCATTACATTACTATGACATTTTATGCTTTACTACACTATGTCATTTTTATGACTTTTTTTTGCCTTACTATACTATGATTTTTTACGACTTTTTATGCCCTACTATACTATGACTTTTTTTATAACTTTTTATGCCTTACTATACTATGACTTTTTATGCCTTACTATAATATGACGTTTTCATCACTTTTTATGCCTTACTATACTATGACGTTTTTATGATTTTTCATGCCTTACTATACTATGACGTTTTTATGACTTTTTATGCCTTACTATACTGTCTTTTATTTAACTTTTTATGTCTTACTATAGTATGACGAATTTTTTTACTTTTAATGCCTTACTATACCATGTTGTTTTTATACCTCACTATACTATGTTGTTTTTGTGATTTTTTATGCCCTACTGTACTATGTCGTTTTTATAATTTTTTTTATACCTTAATATACTATGACGTTTTTATGACTTTTCATGCCTTATTATACTACACTATGAATTGTCATGCCACTATTATGTTTTTTTATGCCTTACTACACTATGACTTTTTACGCCGTAATATTCTATGACTTTTTATGCCTCACTATACTATGACATTTTCATGTCTTACTATACTTTGACTTTTCATGCCATACTATACTATTTCCCTACTGGTCAAAGGCAATGATGTCTCTGCACACACATTTTACCCAGTGTTACCCTGATCTTAAGTGAATAGCTTACACTCCTGCAGCTGCACAAAACTATTTCTGTGTTCCATGCTGTCTGTCTGATCCACCTATCTGACCTCAGAGAATGCCCTACATCCACAGACCTACTTAACAATGACAAATTTGGGAGGCAGACACATGCTTTGAGGACAATATCAATGGGAGGCATTTTACAGCTGAAAGTTTGTTTTTTATTTTTTTTTTATTTTGCACATGCCAGTTCTCTCAGTAAATTTCTTAAAAGAAAAAGCTCCCTGTCTATTACCATATACTGATTTAGGCTACACTATACTTGTTAATGCAGGAAAATAAATCAAGTGTCATTTCAACATCAAATAGTTTGAATTTAGTTAGTTTGACTGGAGTATTGAGGTGCTTATTTGACCTTGGTAGGAAACTGAAATAGTGCATGTATTCCATGATAAATGGCCTTGAAATGTGAATTAGCAGTGTAAATATATTTAGCCAAGGATTTGCTGAGATGTACGTTTTTCTCTTAATGCAGTAAAAAAGATGAACCTTTTCACACCTGGGGGCTGCCCAGCACAGTGGGGCATTAACCACCATTACCTGCTGGAAGTACAGTTTGCCCTACCATTCAGATTCCCTCTGGCTGGGCCTTAAACAAGCAACTTCCTGGTCCCAATAATCAGCAAAATAATCTCTTGCAAGATCAGACACATTGCTGTGCTACAATTTGTTCATACAATAGAATCCTCTCTGTTGTTGACCTGTTCTGGAGCTAATCCTGACCTTTGACCTGAGTGTGGGGGGAGGTAGGTGAAAAATCCACAACAATTTTCATTCAGTAACTGTACAAACAAAACATAAATTAAAAGAAAAACCTGAAAAATGTGAGAGAAACAGGATGATATATTATGGCCTTCACAGTTCCAAGATCTCAACCCAACTTGACACCTATGGGAGATTTTGGACCAACGTATTAGACAGCACACTTGATGTTGGTTTTTCCTTTAATTTGTACACTGGTTCCCTGTTACATTCTGCTTTGATTTTAACATCTTACTTTCAAGCAATTAATGATCTAAATATCTCACTGACCAAGGCCTTTGACATGAAGCACTCAGACTACATCTGTAACATCTTTTAAATCACTTCAAAGCTTCAATGTACAATCAGCATTTAATCTGGTTTCATCTGTCCACTTTTGGCACTTTTAATCAACTTTTTACAGCATTTTATTGTTTTAATTTGCATTTGCTCTACTATTCCTTAGAAAGCACTTAGTAACCTTGCAAAGAAAATTACTATGACTACTATCATTATTATTACTACCAAGACATACTCTAGAAATGTGGTCACAAATCAACTAGTGTCAACAATGTGAAATCACAATTTCATTGAGCTGTTGAGCCTTTGATTGTATCAGAAGTGTAGGTGGAGCTTTACTTTAAGCGCTCAGAAGAGAAAGGCAAATTCAATCTAGAATGCTATGACCACTGGGCACACTCTATCTCCTTAGGAATATCACGTGATATGGACTGAAAGCTCCTTAAACACTACTAAATTGATTTATGGTGAGATTGTTTTTGTCGAGAACACTTCATGTATTAAACGCGCAGGACTGACAATCCAGAACATCAATGAGAGCTTTCAATGAACCTGTTGGCCTCTTCGCTGCCTTTGTAAGCGCACTGGGACGTTTTGTGCGTTTCCACCACCGTCTGTCAACTGGCGCTCCTCAGTGCTGAATTTAAAAAAAAAGAAAAGAAACACAGCCACAATCAGGTTCTGAGGCCTACAATAAAAGAAATGAAGAAAAGACACCAGGTATGAAAAAGATAGATTTATTTAATGACAAATTAAAACAGAAAAAAGTCAAGGAGTTGAGGGAGAGCAGCAACATTACTGAGACTCCACATGAAGAGAAAGGGAGAGATGATTGGCTTGACCTCCCTCCCTCCTCACAGACAAAAAAAAGGAAATAAAAGAAAAGACTTACCACACAAACAAAAGGACAGAGAGACAAACAGATGGGGAAAAAACAATTCAACTCTGGGGGGGAAAAATAAAAAAAAACAAAAAAAAAACCTTCAGAAGAACGACACAACTTGCTTTTTAACTACAAACACTGACATTGAGCCACAAGTTTTACAACTGCCTTTTAACGTTTGTTTTTAAAAGTCATTACAAAAAATGATAATTATGATAATCTCCATTTAATAATAACAATAGCAACATTATAACGGTAGAAACTGTCCCTCATTCCTAGTTGGGTGATCAGTCAGTCAGTGGTTGAGGCCGACGCTGGCAGACAGAGCGAGAAGGAGGCAGAGGAGAAATGAAAGAATAGCAGGGGAGAGAGGAAAAGGAGTAAAAGAGCAGGTTTCTTGCCAAATGTCCATCTCTCACAAACACATGCGCGCACTCTCTCTCTCTCTCTCACACACACACACACACACACACACACACACACACACACACACACACGCATAGTCTCTCCTCCCACACAAAAAAAAAAAGAAAATAAAAAAAATTAAAACGAAACAAGACTTAAGAATAAACTCAAAAAGAAAACTTTGAATCAACTGAAATGCAGTGTTTTTTTTCCTCATGAAAAACAAACAAAACAAAAAAAACAAAACGACGACATCCTCTGTTCCTCGGTCAAAGATGCGCCGACACACACTCAATTCATCCACTATTACACCTGCACACACAGCCTGTAATGCAAAGACTGAAAGTGTGTGTGTGTCAGAACGCCACTGTTGTGTCCACTCCATGAAAATAAAAATTAAAAAAATCCAGAGCTGATGTAGCTGAGGGCCTTCTTAAATCCATACAGTATGAGAGCAGAGTCTAATAACTATCAACAATGACAGTCAACTATTTAAAGAGCGTCCGATGCACAATCTTTAGCCTTGGGGTGGACCAGTGTGGACTGGGAGGAAACCAGATGAGCCTGTGTGGATGTTTTACATCGCAGATGTAGATGGACATCCATGGAACCCTAATGCAGATCAGAGGTTCCAGTCCTGGGCAAAACTGGGTTGTTATGGGTGCTACAGCCATCCATGCCTATGGGTGACGGTTCCAGTCCCAGCTATCCACATCCATGTCAGTCACAGGTGAAAATAAATATCCAAATCTGTGATAAGGAAGTTTTCATGGACTCTGGGTTCCAGTTTGAGCAAGTCAATACCAGCCACAGCCACGGTCCTAGCCCTACAAGTGTCGGTAATGTGTGAACCGTTTGATCCAGGAGGTCTGACAGGTACTGAGGTGGATTACAAACAGAGGGGAAAGATAGATAGCTGGCTAGCTACCTAGCACTGACCAGGAGTCCGTGTTGAAATATAGCTTGAGCCTTCCTCGTTGTGTAGCTGTCACGGCACAGAGCTGCTCAGCGGTGACCAGCCTCCAGCGTCTCGGAGCAAAGGCCGGAGAGCTGTAGTGTCTGAAATGTCTGAGGATGACTGAGGGGAGGAGAAGAAAGAGAGACACTAAAATAAGAGTGGCGGGAAATCACTCCAAGAGAGAGACGTGACCAAGAAACGAGTGTTTGACAGGCAAGTTTGACTGAACAGCTTCTCAGTTTGTGTCCGTGTTTATGACCAAGAGAGGATGAGACTGCATGTGCGTGCACGAGTCTCACATATATATTTATATGTGTGTGTTTAGAAGTCTATAGCCATCACTACACAGTTATGTCCTTGTGTTTATTCATACCATACATTCATCCATTCATTCATCCATCCATTCATTCATCCATCCATCCATCCCACCCACCCCCTGGGCCTCCACGGCTGCCCGATCAGACAGTCCAGTTCCACGTCTCTAGGGGTGAGGCAGAGAGGGGGGCGCTGTGAGGTCACAACTGATTTGACCCCCTAAAAAATGCCCCCTGACAATCTGTAACTTTTTGACCCTCTTTCTTCAAAGTTCTTAGCACATGGAGATGGTGACGTTGATGCCCAGGTTGCCATTCTCGGCGAACAGCTGTGCGATGGACGTGTCGAACACCAGGCAGTCGCTGTTCATGATGGCCGTCGCGATGCCCTCGTGGATGGAGCGTGGCGTGGCCTCCCAGGTCAGGCGGCGCCGGTGCCCGTTGAGCTCCAGTCGGTAGGCGAAGTTCTCGGCCTGCTTGCGAGTACCGATGAGCTGCACGATGGCGAAGAACTGCTGGTGGCCGTCGTACTTCTCCTGCTTCTCCAACACCAGCATGAAGTGGAAGCCGAAGCAGGACTGCATCATTACCCAGTCCACCGCGCCAGGCAGGTTGATGTCCGTGGCCAGGAACACAATGTCCTCCCCCTGGACAGAGACAGAAAAGTTACACAGGTTTCTTAAGGTTACATAATGAGAAATCTCTAAAAACTTTAGAAATGTATGAGAAAGACTTTTTGGAGCCACTACAGGCATCTACCTTCAGAGAAAAACATGTTTGTTCAATAAAAACAACTTCACAGTAATGTTGGGTTTGTGTTGGAGGAGGATATTACAAGTGACTGAGGTGGTGAGTGACTGAGGCTGTGATACCAGGAACACCGACTCTTTTGTGGATAGCACCAAATATAGAGTAGGATGGTCTCACAGTGCATATGTAAAGTGCTTGTATTTATTTGACATTACTGACATTTACCAGTGTGATTTCTTGAGTTGGTTATGAAGCTGCACTGTGACTGAATTTGCTGTGTCATTCATGTGCCACTGGCAGTTGCTGCTAAAAAGAGGCCTGATGGATGTTTTCCTGAGTCTGTAACTGATGTAGGCTCCTCAGATTGTCTGGACAAGACAACAGCCGGCGGGAAGTGTTGTGTTCTCTGCCCTGATGAAGAAAAACTGAGCCATCTTCAAGTACAGGTCCTGTAATGTGTGTGATGTCTGCTTCACAGGCATGACCTACAGAGGGCCAGAGCAGGCAGACCTGCGGCAGACCTTTCAACCATGCTAGTGTAATAGTTTAAGTCTTTTAAAGACTGCTAATATTGCTTTATATTGCTATATGAAGGGTTTGGATAGGTTTCAGACTCCACTCAAGTACCAGACTGAAATTCCCTCATTTGCCATTGTCAATACTTAATTAAAACCAAGAGATTAGGTGTTAAAATAAATGAATAAATAAAAAAATAAATATAGGGAAGCACATTTTGTCATTCTGGAGAGGTTTTAGGCTTGCAATATAAAAGGTTTCCTTGGTACACTGCTTACTAAATGCCCCCTAAAACTGTAATACCACAATAACATATCAACCTGATATCCGGTACACTTGTGGTCAGTAAGGGTGGGAACTAGTAAATGTTAAGGGAGTTATAATTTATATTTTATAGATAACTAAATTAACTGCATATACATTTAATGAAGCAAGTTTTAAATATAATTATGTTAAACCAGGCAGATAAAGGCCCAAAACAACTACGGTAGAAATACATTAAGACTACTTTGTTCACTGAACTGAGGACCAGAGTCACTGTCTTACCTGCAGTGTGGTGATGGACTTGTGCTGGTGCATCAGGTGAGGCATGACAGCGTCCAGGGAACCCTGCCACTTGCAGGAGGCGCCGGGGCAGGGGCAGGAGTACGGCCGAAACTCGCACAGCTCTTCATGCTCCGTCTTGTCGGTGTGAGGCAGGGTGACTTCACAGCCCGATGAGGCGTACTTGCAGGGGAAGAGTACAGAGTTAGCCACCTTCTCCATGGCCAGGTTCCTGATGGAGCCCAGGGGGCCTCGGCAGGTGGGGCAGCAGGTGAGCTTGGGCCGGCAGTTGGAGCATACCTGGGCAGAGACAAATAATACAACTTAGTGTTTTCGCCATGGGGTGTTAGTCTCTTAGTTGTAGCTGTTGGAATCTCTTTTTCATCTTCTGTAATCTTACTGGCTAATATTTATGAAACATGGCAGAGCTCAGTAAAGGAAACACACATTTCCAAAACACAACTGCCTTTAACTTGAACATTTGCCTAAGTTACACTCATCAAATCATGAGTCAAACGTCAGATCAATATTAGCCCATTCATTCGGCAGCTGTAGTGTCATGAAAACATTTGATATTGATTCTTCTATATGGCTGTTAAAGTGCTCAGCTTACAGTGAGTGAGTGGTGAAGTGTTCAGACCCATTCACTCTTTTCACATTTTCAGACAGGATCGTGTCGAGGGACTGATCCAGGGATGGCCACAAAAAAAAAATCTGCAGCATTGAAGAGAGAAAGCACAGTGGCCTCCATTATTCTTACATGGAAGATGTGTGGAACAACCAGGAGTCTTCCTAGAGCTGGCTGCCTGGCCACTGTGAGCAAATGGGGAGAATGGCCAATGCAATGGAAGTTTCTCCCATGTCCACACAGGATCTCTGGAGCTAGGCCAGAGTGACCATCGGGATCTTTGTCAACTCTCTTACCAAGGCCCTTCTCACAGTTTGGTCAGTAATTTGTCATTATGGGATAATGAGTGTAGACTGATGAGGAATGTTTTTTTTTTTTTCAAGCATAAAAAAAAAGAGAAAAAAAGTGAATGGGTCTGAACTGAAAGGGAGCATCTTTGTGTTCCAACAATTTCTTTTAGCACTCCAGTCTTAAAGATTATATTGTGCATTATCATGATAATAAACATCAGCTCTTAAATATTAGTTTATGTGATATATAGCTGTGCAAAGCACAAACATACTGATAGTTGTAGTACTACAAACATTCTGGCGTACAGGATCTCGCTGAACTTGCATGCAGTCCGACAGGGAATTATTTTGGTCTTCAAAAACCATGGTAACAATTTCTTTAACAAAATGGAAAACAGCTAAAAGGTGAAAAATAATGATAACAACGAACTCTAGATTTAAAGACTCCTTAAACATTGAAATTAGCTGAGCAACAAGACGTTTCTTTTCCAGGGGGAAACTTGGGTACAATGCTGATAAATTCACAATGTCCTTTCACTTTATACACACAGACTTTAAAAAAATAATGCAAATTAGATACTCTGAATGACATCTAAGATGTATTGCATACAACAACTGGCTCTGGTTACTTTCCAGGCTGGACTGTACGTACCAGGTGTCCAGACTGGCACTGCAGGATAGGTGGTAGGACATAGTCAAAGCAGACAGGGCACTCGAACAGGCTGGCCAGGTCACTGTTGGAGGCTGTGGTGCCTGACAGGGTGGGCACGCGCTGGGAGGGTGGGCACTTAGAGGTTCCTGTGGGCAGCGCGGTGGCAGTCTGGCGACTCATTTCTGGTAGCGAGAGAGAGAGAGAGAGAGAGGTGTTGTTGTGATAAAGTTTTCAGCAGATCCAACTGCGCAGTTGCACGGATACAAAGTTTTTGTATCAGAAATTAATTTGGCCAATTGTCCAGACCTCTCCTTGTAATGCTTCTTTACGCACACATTTATGAGCTGTGACACATGTTTCTAGTTGGATATTTCTGACACCTCTACATCAAAGCCGAAGGGCAATCCACTGAAGAGATGTGGGAAGAGAGATAATCATGATAGGCAGGCTGAGACTGCTGAGTGCATATAGAAGGCCTATGTGGCACCAAATCTTATCTGTCATATGTCCTGATGCATAGTGCATTTTCCTGTAATTACAGAGCTACCAAAAACTTTGAAGCAGCTATAACTGACATTTTACAATAGCCATGTATCCAGTGACAATGTGACAACAATGTGGCAATGTTAAAGCTGATGAAACTACAGAGAATATCACCCAAATCTGCAGCTCCCTTCAGCTTTATAGCGAGTTTTACATAATTGTTTATCTGTTCAGCCTGTAAATTTACTCTTCTGTTTCACCCTCACTGCTCTCATAACGTCAAAAACCCACTGGACACTCCCTGCTCAGCACCAAACGGCAGACAGTCAGAGACTAGAGCCACATATTGCCCTCAGGAATGGGGAGAAACCAAACACAGAGCTACCACACACACTAACCAAAGCAAAATCTATGAGATTACCACATAAGCAAGCTTTCTTCATCATCTTTAGGTTAGAGAGGGGTGTTTCAGGCTGCAACAGCCTCTTAATCCGCCTCAGGTTGAACAAATGTGGGAAATGTAACTTCCATCATCCTCATTTTTTCACCAGTCACACTGTTCAGCTTACATGCAGAGCCTCTCCATGCTCATCCCATCTGTGATATCCACCATTCTTTACAGTTCTCACAGCTTTCAATGTCAAGCAGAGCCACAACACACTGCACAGCATGTTTATCATATTGCACATTTAACCATCAATAATAAACACTTTTAACTGCATTGGCAGTCACTGCTCTAAGATGTATTGGTTTACATAAATGTCAAATCAATTATCATGGAATACCAAACAACTGAACTGACATATAGAAACAATCAGTGTGGTTACCCACTTGTCTCAAACTATGAAAACTAGTCATCCTGCCACACTTCCACATTCTGTGTGACTGCTGCAGGCTACATGTTTGCAACCGCAGTACATTTGTGCTTCAAATCATTTAGACTGCTGTCTTTGGCAGTACATTTAGATTTCTTTAGGGGGACATATTATCTCTCTATGGCTGGCAGCAACAAGCAGACAGAAACCTTACAGTATCTTTGCTTTAAAAAAAAAACAAACAAAAAAACCACTGTGTATGACAAATGAGCATACAACACATCAGCACTCTCTCTGTCACCCACCATCTACAACATATCTCTTCAAGGTCCAAGCACCAAGTCTGAGCTGTACAGATTTTCTTAGTCACATATATAAAAAAAGAACAACCAGACAGTAAAGTGAACTCAGATGTGGTGTGTGTGTGTGTGTGTGTGTGTGTGTGTGTGTGTGTGTGTGTGTGTGTGTGTGTGTGTGTGTGTGTGTGTGGAGCTGCTGTTTCCTATCGTGCTGTGCAGTTGCCTTGGTAACAGTTTTGTGATTAAGTATGGTATGGCCTGTGGAGCAAAGAAAAAGAGAGGGTAGAGTAGAGGCCAGTAAAAATGACGGGCAGGGAAAAAGGTATGTGTCGAAGAGAGGCAGGGGGAGAGCCACAGGAGATGAAGGGAGGGTGGAGGAGATGATACAAGAAGGGAGGGAGAGCAGGGGGAGAGGAGGAGTGAGACAGCAAAGTTAAGAATCAAGTAGGGCAAGTACATAGGAGGTGTGGACAGACAATATGCAATCTGTGTGGCCTTAAAAAAAAGAAACTTTAAACCAAACAGGACAATCGAGTGTGGAGATTGATAAAAGGGGGAAGAAGGGGAAGGTAAGGAAGATGTTTCTAACGTCAGCTCTTTTCTGGGCAGTACAGGGGTTTGGGTGGGATGATTGTGCATGCCCATGTCTCCACCTCCTCTGCTACCCCGCATAGTTCATCCTTTTTATAGCCCTACCCACAGACAGACGCAGCACAGGGAGACCCAGAGCAGCGAGGAGAGAATGTGAAGAGAGGGGAGGATAGTATGTGTGGGAGGTGAAGACAAGAGAGGAGAATCAGGTGGTGAGATAGTGCAGCAGTATGTAGACAGACAGTACAACAGCTGGGGAATTAACACCCACCAGCAAAGTGCTGCCAAAGCTCTGGTCACGGCTGCTCAATTTGCCTAACGTAGCAGTTAATCTAACTATTAAAAAAGGTGTTAAATAGAAATTACTTGTTGGGAGTCATAGACCATCATGGGTGGTCTTCTGAATCCTTTTTCTACAAAAAATGTTAGTATTGGTATTTGTATTGGGATGTTTGATTAGTTTTCTTCTTAACCCATTTTTTGATGAGGATTCATTGATAGTTACCCACTAACAACAGCCAGCTTTTTAAAAACATCTGTAAAGAAATAAAACTGATCAACTGTGCTTCATGAAAACAGAATTTAAAAGCCAATATCTAGTTCCAATGGGCCTACAAAGAAAGTCTTTCAGTGATTTGTGATTTCCTGACATTTTGACCATTCCCAGATGGTTTTACAGTCATCCAATAACCATAAATACTAAGTGTGATGCTTTTATCTACATCATAATCATAATCATTCCCTGTTGCGTCTAGCTTGGTTGCTGGCAGCATTACCAGCAGGCAGGGCTGCTCGGGTAAAGCTTCTCTGCATATGCACATGCACACTCATGCCAACAGCAGAGGTACAAACTGGATCTGATGAGAGACTATTAGCTTGCTGTCCCTGCGCCTGCCTGCCTTAAACACATCTGCTGTCTTAGCAGCTATTAATAGATCTTCTTAGCTGGCTAGCATGCTAGCAGCAGCACTAAGAGCAGTGGGACCAAATTAGCTCAGGACATTCAGCTGGTCCAAGGCCAGGGTCACAGTCGGCTAGCATGTGACACTGGAATATCTAACATACGGTAGCTTCAAACAGGCAGTCAATAGCTTGGCTAATCTAGCTTGAAGACAATGTTATGGTCATAATTGCAGGGATAGAGTCATTTGCTGAAGATTGGCAGCTTTATGAAACATGTATAAAAATATGTATATCTAAATGTATGGTATCTGTATAAAAATATATTTCAACATGTTTCCTTAGTTGTATAGGACACATCCAAGTTGCAAACTCTCACAGCATTTTTGTAGATTTTTTTTTTTTTTTAATAAATCAAGCTCAATAACTTACTTTGTAAAAGCACAAACTTCTCTAACTGTACCATCAACATTAACTGAATAAGTTTAACCTTTGCCTCTGTTCAGTTCACACTGACAAAGCCAGCACAACTCAGACGAACACAACTGACCCATACCATGCACTATATATGGAGTCAGTGCAAAGCATTTTCCCTTTGCTTAAAAAAGCCTTGATAAGGACACACCAACTTATCACAAGAGTGGAGGCTATCTGCCAGCAATGTGTTCCTACGTGTGTGAGAGAGAGAGGACGTTATTTGGGTGTGGCTGATTGGTACTGTCAAATAAATGTAACACCACAGTTCCATCTTATGATATGCGTGACCGCTGGAGACGGCAAATGTCAATGAAAGTCAGTTAGAAATTTCCAAGTGTCAATCTGCCAAGCTAGACTAACTGTAACCATGATAAAAACCAAATCATACAAAGAGACCCATTTCCTCATTTCAGATGAAAAACAGCCTCCGTACGATGCTGGTGCACAGTAATGACTAATGGACTAACATTATATAAAATATAACATGAAGAAGACTGACTGCAGCTCCATAAGCAGAACTAATGTATGGCTAAACATACTTTACTGAAATAGATCAACACTGGACCTCAACCAGGAGGCCAGGAAAGGGGGCAAGTTTTATAGTCTTAGAGCTGAGAAGACTTGCCAAACCAGGTCCCAGTAGGACTGTATGAAAATGTATTGTTTTAATTCAGCCAGAAGTGTGTCATCTATTTAGGGATCATGACATATAGTCAACTTATGATTTGAATTCTGGCAGGACATCATCGCGCACTGCTTTTCATTGGCGCGCAGCAATCTTTGGGGGAAAAAAAAAAAAAAAAAAAAACAGCTCCGTTGTGACTGATGTGATTAAGATATTGTTTCTGATTGGCCGAGCAATACCCATGCTCTTGAAATTTAGGACCAAAAATGTCACCAACATGGATACACAGGTTATGGTAGAATGGCTATATTTTAAGAAAGACATAATTTTCTTCATCACATCTATGGTATAAACTTTCCCTCTTACAAAAGTCTGTCCATCTGCCTATCTAACAGCAGGTCCAATAGCTAGTTGGCAGCAAGTAAGGCTACAACAAGTAGCAACATGCCCAGTTGAAGAGAGTGTGTGGGAGGATAAACATAGTATCACTTGTTCAGCTGGCACATGGGGGCTAACAAGTGACACTCGAGTACAGATAAGCAATGCCCAGCACCCTTTTGTTGTCAGCAGGGGGCTTAGAAATGGATTTTGCAGGCTGAATTTTAAGTTTATAGGCTTCTGTGTCTTACTTCTTATAATGTGGACACTGCAGACGACTGGCAGCTCATTAGGGATGAGAGCGTTTATAACAAAATTCTACATCTAACAAAAAAGGTGCAACAAAGGCAGTGCTGCCAGACTCTGCAGTTTTCTCAGCCCACTTGGCAATGTTTTCTTACCTGTCCAGTTAAAGAATCAATTTGGGTGGGCTGCTACAATTTAGGTTACTTTTTTATACCATTAGGAAGGTTTCCAGTGATTAAGAGTTCCAGCTATATTGCAGAGGTTTGAACTATAAGGGAGGCACAGGAGCTTTGTGGAAAAGGCATAGAGGGAGAGAAGTGAGGCAGAGATGCTGTGTGAGGTGAAAGGGACAGGTGCATGCAGGTTTTCTTAAAAAAAAACAACATGAGTTACTTATTGTAGTTTGACCTGCAAAACAACATGACACGGCTACCTTAAAACTCTCAGTCCCTGACTGCAACTGTAAAAATAATAAAATCATAGTAATAACTCAGTCACATCTGAACACAGACAGACAGACAGACACACATATTTTAGAGTCAGTGTAACTTACACTTTCAGAGGATATCATCCATCACAAATAAACTAACTTAGAGAAATCACAGAAAAAAAGATGGTCCTTATAACTACATAAATTGCCTGATCTTTATGTTTTCTTCAGCATCATTGTTGGTTAACAGTACAACCAGTGGCACATAGCAAAAGGGAGCTGTTAATGACTAATTATGGGCTAAAAAACAAAAGGAAAAAGAAAACAGAGCTTTTTGTAGCCCCCAGAGTAACTGAATCCATGGCAACCATAGCAATAATACTTCCTGTTCCCTGTAAAAGTTTTATCTGTTGATATAAGTGAAGACTAATGTCCATAGCACTTTGCAGAAAACAAACTACACGAAAATAAAAAACTGGACTAATGATACAATGACTGGGCAGCATCAAGGCTGTGATTGTCAGTCAAATCTGGTAACATGGGCTCAGAGGGCTTGAAGAGACAGAGGGAGTGAGTCAGCTCAAAACAGAGAGACAGAGAGACAGAGAGAGAGAGAGAGAGAGAGAGAGACAGAGAGAGAGAGAGAGAGAGAGAGAGAAATGAGCACATACTTCTGTGTGTCAAGAAGGTGGAGGGGAGGATGATGGCACAAAGATGAGCAGTCACAAACAATGACTCAGCACACAGCCCTGTGTTCAGGAGGAGCAACATAAAGGTAAATCGGAAAGGATGAACAATTTCCTGTTTAACAGTGAGTCCTGTATGCACTTTTTAACAAGAGGCAAAATGGTTATTAGCAGACAGACGCATAATGACACTTCTGTGATTCAGAGAGCGTGTGCTCGGAGCTGCCTAAGTGAAGGAAACTCAGAGCTCCAAATCCTCAAACAGGAAACAAATCAACTGACAGCTAAGACTACAAAAAGGAGATCAAGACACAGACATGTGAAACAGTCTACTGAGAAGGCTGTGGCTGTCACAGAAAACAGCTGAAGATGGACACAGAAACAGGTGAAGACGGAGAAAAAAAAAACACTAGCAGAGACATATTTACTCACCTTCGTCCATAAGATTTCCAAATAAGGCTTTCGTCTTCTCTTGAAATGTGGGGACCTCTGAAAAGTGAGAAAAAAAAAGACAGACTGTAAACAAACATGACTTTGAGAAACAAAGCTACAAATCCCTCAAATAACCCTGAAGTAACACATAGGAAGCAAAATACATAGAGGTACACATATATCTTCCTTTACTGGCTAGAGTGATGGCCTGGTTCTGTCATTTCTGACAGTGAGTATTACACATGCTCAAGTCAGTTCACATATGAAGCTGATCTGATTTTCAAGATGACACAGTCTAATGTTTATGGCAGCCATCTCCACAGTGCTAACAGGCTGTTAAAGACCAGGATGGGCTGGTACACTTCCACAGACTGAACAATGCTCATTCAAGGTATTTAGGTGCAGCTAATGCCGTGGACATTAGCATGAGTTATTTTATAGTCATTGATTCCTACTGTACTGTCTGTTGGCTCCACCATTTTCCCAGCACTGTTAATTCATATTTCATAAAACAGATAAAGCTCCACCCATGTGTTGAAGTCAGTGGCTCCGAACTATTGTAGTCAGGATCAGAGTATGCTGATGCAAAACCTTTCCAAAAGTCCCTCTCAGCTCACTGAAATCTGTTCACCAACAGTTTGGTAAACCTTTTACAGGACTCACTCTTGTATGAAGTCAATAGATTTAGCTCAGATGCACATACAGTGTGTCCACTTTACCACATAAGCCTCCAAAGACCCAAAAGCCCAAACATTAGCCCGAAAAGACCTCAGTCTGACCTTAACATATTGCATATCTGTCATTCATGCTACTGCTTAAAATAGCAGTGTTGTGTTGCTGCAAGCTCTTAAAGCAACACTAACTTTTTCTGAGTAGGGACAACTGCGGCCTCTACAGCCACAAGTGATAATTACAGAACACGGCCCACTCATTTCAAGTCGCCATTCTGCTAAGCTGATTGACCGAAAACATCTGAACCCAGAGCAGTTGTGTGCTAAAACGTAGATGCTAGGAGCTAGTCTCTTAGCCTCTGCCATTATGTCCATATGGAGAATACCGAACTAGCTGAAAGCCCATTGGTGGTATGTAATGTATAAAGCATTACGCATTTCTCGCAAGAGATCAAACCTGCTCAACTCAAGTTACATAGTGCAACAACAGGAGTTCAGAGCGTGGTGTGGGAATGACAGAGGCACCATTCTCCCCATTACAAGTTAATTTTCCATCAAAATGATTTTCAAGTTGTCATTTCAAGGTAAATAGTTGCATAATGGTGCTTTAAATTACCTATATGAGAACAAACAAAAATTGTCAATATTTTCAAAAGTGAAAAAACAACACCTATCCTGCAATATAACTAAAATACCTGTCTTAGGATCTAGATATCACTTCTAAAGTGATAAACACGCAGTGTTCAGCACATACACAGTCAGCAGTATGAGACACCGTTTACAAAAACAACACGGGAGGCAAACCTTGCAGGCAAAGTATACTGTCTAGACAGTGTGCACTTATTCCCGAGTCGTTTTGTAGTTGGAAAAAATAAAAAAAAGACATACAGCGCCAGTCAAACGTTTGGACACACCTTCCCATCCACTTAAATGAGAAAGTGTGTCCAAACTTTGAACTGGTACTATAGATGACATAACACTGATTTAAGAAGCGCTATGACATTCCATAAGTTATTAAGACTCAAGAAAGTTTACATGCACACGAAGAGTTCAATCATGTGACTGTAAGTAAGGTGAAGCCCATGTAAACATGAAAAGTCATTACGTAAATGCCACTACACTCATCATTAGCATTTTCATAGAATGGGAGAGTTTCCATTTTACTGACATAATAAAGCATTTTTGTTGTGCAGATTACAACAAATTTATAAAAATTTACAATGAAAATACAGGGCTGCGACTTTAAACAAAACTTTCACAGCATCAGGGCACATTAAAATCCTTGATTTTGTTTTTGACTGGATCTGGTTCTTAAAAAGACATTTGAATAATTACATCAAAGTTTTAGTAAACTCACATAAACATTGTAATTGGAGAATTGCCTTGCTCTGATTGTTGCCCCTGATTGTATTATATTAAAACTCGGTGCTCTCTCGAGCTTTCTTGGAGTGAACATGGATATGGAGTCATAGGAGTGATATATATATATATAAATATAAATAAATCTGTAACAGAACCAGAAAATATTTGTGGAACTATAAACAGGAATAAATAAGTAAAATTTAAAAAGTGGAAATGAATAAAGAATTGCTTTTACTTATTTGTTTTGCTTTTCACCTATTGCTTTTGCTATACCTTGAAGGGCCAAGCTGTACCATGCAGTGGAAAAGGGCTAAGAGATAGGAACTAGATGAGGAGAGCACGAGCAGAGCAGGAGACAGAAAACAAGCTGGCCTTCAACACAAACATGCCACTCTTTGTTCTCAACTCATAGCCCACTCTTTTCTCGGTCACACACACATTGTGCAGTGTTAATACACACCGCCAGTTATAATTCACAATGCAGGCAGGCAACACTTGCTTAAAGCGTCTTCTGTACTCACCCACACACAAGCTATTCAACATACATTCTGTCACAACATACAATGTATACACTTTTTGCGACACAAGCTCCCTGTAAAAAAGCATCAATTAATCAACCTGCCACAAATGGAGCTAGAGCCGGAATGAGCACAGGAATTTATGACATTTTACAACACCTTGGCTGCAGCTAGAAGGAGAGTTGTACAAAAGCTAACATCAAGCTAATGAGGAGAAAAGGTGTAAATGTTTCCACAAATGATTGCACACATGTACATTATCTTTTAAAAGCTCCTTCACCTTCAGTCCTGTTCACGCTCCTTTTGGCTACACATGAGAAGAGTCTGAACAAGGAGTTCCAGGGCGGAGCTTGGAGTGCTACGCTAACTGGCTTCAAATTCACTTGGACCAGAGACATAGGGGTAGAGCATTCATGCAGCCCCTCAGTACCATTAGTTCTCTGGCCTTTTCCATGGAAACCACACACTGTTGCTCCTGCCCTAAACACACCACAAAACAGAGGATCATATTTCTTCCTCCTCATCCCCCATTTAGGAGGGGTTAGCACATGAGGGTCCGGGGCAGGCTGTAATGAAAGAATGAGGGCTGTGTCCAGACAGAAGCAGATGGGGATGCTTGGTTGCCGGAAAAATAAATGCCCACTAGGGGACTGGACAAGAGAAAACGATCAGAGTGCCTATGTCTGTATCAACGGAATCCCAAAAACTATAAAATATCAAATTCCAAAGTCCTTCAGTCACTGCAGCAGCAGCAAGAAAAACAGCCAGGGATATCCAGTGGGTGAACCAGCATCCATCAAACCCGGAGCAGGATCAGGACCAAACTGAGTGCAAAACTAAAAAAGACGCACCAAGCAGGTTGCTACGTGCTTATGCTGCAGTGCAAAAAAACAGTCACTAATTTGCTTTCTCTTCCGCTGAAAACCTTGCACAATTTTCCTGTAAGCAGTCTGTCAGTGTGTGGTCAACTAGCCACTCCCTGGCTGCTCCCAGCCACTAGGAACTAAAGGCAACACAAGATATTTTAGCCAAGTCTCTTTAGATTTTCTCCAACACTGGATATTTATCCTCTCACAAGTTTCTATATGCAGCAAGTGTAGAGGTTGGCACTGGACCACTGCAGCTTTTAACAGGTATATCCTCTTCCAAAATCATTTCCCAAAGTTGCAGGTTTGCAGCAAAAAACAAAAACAAACATACAAAAAAACAATTCAAAATGGAAAAAGAAGGGCTGGTTTCTAGAAAAAAAAACAAACAAATCTTGTGTCGTGTCGACAAGTTGCTCGAAAAATAACCCTTTACCGATTAGAAAAACAAAGCCCCGTTCTATTAGTTTCCTGCTGGAAGAAAGCTGTAGCTTGCAAGAGAGTGAAAGAAGGGAAAGTCCCAGACAAAATCTCTCTCCCCCGACTTTTTCTCCTCTTCGCTACTTTATTCAAGCCATGCTCCCTCTGTCCCCTGGAGTGTGCTAGGTGTCACTGCTGCTGGGTGTGTTTGAGCGAAACAGAGAGAAGCTAAGCCGGCATCCAATGTCTCTCCAAACAGAGCATGCTCACTCACACCCTTCCCCTTTCTTTCTTGGCAGCTGCCTACCCAAACACATAACCCCTTCTTCTCCGCAACACATTATTTCCCTTTCACACAGACTTTAACTTGCTTCTTACAAATTTTTAACCCCCCCCCTTCATCTATCATGTCAGTATCTCTCCATTTTCCTTTCTGCGTCTACACTTCCTTACATGCCTCGAGGCTGCATATTTTGCTGTCTTTCTCCACGATGGACAGTCTGTCTCACTCTCTTTCTCCCACTTGTGTTTCTTTCTCTCTGCCCCCTCCCTCGGCCTGGCTCTGGGGTTGTGCAGGTCTCAGATTTCAGCCTCGTCTAGCTGCAGGCTGTACCACCCGCTGCCCTTGTTGACACCATACCTTTCTCACAGCATTTTCTTTTCATTTTATCCTTCTACTGACTTCCTCTCACACCGTTTGCCAGAATGTAGTAAGCATATGTATCACATTCAATTACCTCACACCTAATAATTAAAAAAAAAATTGTTAAAAAGGTGTATTCTTTGTAACCACTGAACTCAGGCATTTGCAAAATTACAGCCAGGATTTGAAAATCAAAACAATGTGGTGCATATCTTAGATTAGGGGACTGCAGCTGTCATGATTTAAATGTTAACTTTTTACTTTCTAGAGTCATTCTAGGTATGTAAAAATGTTCTACTACTCATTTGTTCCTTTCTCTGACACACAGTCTCTTGCACACACTCTCTGGCTCCTTCTCTAAACACACAAAACTGAGCCAGCGAGGAAAAGAAGCCAAAGTGAAACCAAAATATCACCGAGAGCCAGAATCTGTTTGTCAGCAGGAGAGAAAGTGATAGCTAGCTTAGTGCAGACAGAAAGAGATGCTGGCCCCATTCACATGGTGCACCAAAATGCATCTTGGGTGATTCAATCACATATGGACAGATTCAAACACAGATGTAACTTATTTCAGCCCTATAATCACCCAGCCTTTTTCCTTCTCTTTCGTTTGCCTTCTTTCTCTCGCCAAGAATGCCACTGAAAATGTCATCATGAGATGCCACAGTTCATATGGAAGAGGTGATCGCAGCACCATTTTTTCTTAGGTGAAATGCTCCTGGATTCTGCCTGAACTACCACTGTGAAAGCACAGTTAGACTTGCTCAGCTTTAAGAGAAGACAGGAGGCACACTGCTGTATTCTCTTCACCATCGTTACACTGCATCTGTTCACATTATCACCAGACAATATCAACATAATGCGATCAGAAACTCAGCAGCACAAAAAATATGGGCACAAAGAGAGCACACTGTGGCACACATACATGCTGTGAGCTATAAAACAGCACTAGTGACACTAGTCAATGCCCAAAGTGTGCTATTAAAGGGGCTGGGCAACAAATACAACAATGAGCCATCTGGACCAGGCAGCAGTTCAACTCCTGAGACCCAAACACTTCATCACCTACAGCCAGGGGTTTACAAAGGGGTAGATGGAGAGAGGGAGGGAGGGGAAAGAGAGACAGATTATTTATATCTTAAACACGCTTTGGCAATGCAGACGTCTAAATTTTGTCAAGCCAACAAAGCACCACTGAACTGAAATTAAGTAAGAGACAACAAGACCAGTGAGTTGGAGATGTTAAAAAAAAGCATGACTTGGCGAGGAGGTTCTAAAACACGCTTGGGCTGAATTGTGCACAAGCCCACATTTCCATATGAAATGAATTGTGCTGTCATTTCCATTTACAGTCTGGTGTGTACTAAACCAATGTGAGTCACTGAGGCAAGGCCAAAATAAAAGGCAAATAAATATATTCTTTATTCTTGTCAAAATGTAATCAAAACCTGTACTTTAAGTCTCCATTTGTAGTTAAAGGAAGTATCACGTGACCTGCCAAAGACCTGTTATTTAACAATGCTCTGATAGATTTAATTATCACATTTGATATGATTTCACTGGTCTCAATGGGTTCACCTTTGCTCACTATGTCATGTAGCTAATTCTGAGCTAAATTTAACAAGGCACATTGTGGATACAAAATGAACCCTGCCTTGTAAGTCCATAAAGATGGAGGCAAAGTCCATTTAAAAGCTCTGACCAGCGCATTACTGTCTCCATGCCTGTGTAAACTCTACATCAATAGGATGAAGCATGCAAAATCGGCAAGCCAAATGTATCATGTTTTAACCATATTTTGAGAAAATTCACCACAGAAAATGCAGTCAGGTGCAATTAAACCATTGCAGAGGGAACGCAAGAAGATGACATATTCAAAAAAGAGCAACAGTCAAACTTCAACATTATTTAAGCTTCAGTTTACTATATGATTTATTTGCTAAATCTGTCTCCATTACACTGTGTTGCATTTTGCAGGTGGATGTGAACTGCATCATTCCATATATTAGAAGTCTCAGGCAGACCTGACCAGCTAAAAACCAGAGGCCCTGACCTGGCTCTTGGGTTGTGTTGGGTACTTTAGTCAGCGTCAGCTAGCCCGAGGCTGTTTCACTGCAGACTGTTTTATGCATATCTGTAAGAACCCTTTGAGCATTACTGCCACAAGAGCAGGTAAATTAATGTTACTGTTCCAAAAGAGGAATGTCACACTATTGAATAATGTGTGAACGAGCAAGCCAATGGAACTTGTAAGGAGCCAATTCACTTTTAATGAGAGGTTCTCCCATGAGCTAGATAAGGTAACAGAGGAAACCACTCTTAAAACAAACATAAGGCCGTGCATTAGCAAGTGGAGAGCTTTACCCACATTTTCTGGATTCAGGTGTATTTTGGACTGTCTGGACTCAAGTTCAGTTGCTATCTGGTCCATTTTGGTTCAGGTTTTGCCTTTTGTTTGAAACAAATACTTTCTAATTTTATTTAGACAGAAACAGGTCCTTCAAGTCAGGTAGAAAATTTTAGATGCATAAAGTGCTCTAGTCAGAGTGAAGAATAAACAACAGGATAGTCCTTGACTGTTCACACATTTCTTCAGAAGAAGAGACTCACTTGCTGACCTGATACAGACTGGAGCCTTGGTGAAGCAGATGAAGAACAGTTTCCCTTCTACTGTACCCTGCTATCTGTCTAACACATGCAATTTTGCACCTATACTCAAGACTGTAGGGAGCTGTATTATGACACATTAAGGATGAAAGTAAAAGGAGATCAATATAGAGCGCACCATGCTATGTATTCAAACAAAGGATATTTTGTTAGCTACAAGTGGTGGAATATCACTGGGAATGTGTGAAGCAGCCAGACCAGGCCCTAAACTCAATCCTTGAGTGAAACAAAAACAACAAATCATGAACATTTCCTTTAGGGGTAATGTTATAACTCCTTTCCCTTTGGCAGTCACCTCTTTTCCACAGCAGAAGAAAAAACATCTGAGTAACAGTACAGCTTAGTAGCTCGTTACCATGGAGAAGCCACACAGAGTAGGGATATCAGGGCAAAGGCAAAACTCCACACACACCTACACAAACACACATGAAGCCTCACACCTTGTGTCTTATGTTCATGCAGTCACAAACACACACACACACACACACACACACACACACACACACACACACACACAGAGTGATAAAGCAGGGACTCCCTTTGGCATTAGTAAGCCCTAGAATTACCTCATTAATACAGAGCCAATGAGTCACTGTCTCTCAGTCTCTCTCTCTCTTACACACAACCACACACACCCCTCCTGCATCAGGCCAGCTGTCACAACAGCTGTCAATCTTGTGACGAAGAGCTGAGCTCTATTCACTGGACATGTGCTGATGATGCTGTGACAGGTGACAGGGCAGTAAAAACTAGAATTATCACCTCCACCAACAAGTCACATTTTACATCCATGTCTGTCAGGACTCATTTATAATGATAACTTTAAAGGAATTTAAGAAACGATAATATAGTGTTGTGAATTTTTTGATTTGTGAAAAACCGATTTGAATTGTTAAGCTTTGTTGTTCTTGTTCTGCTCTATGTCTACTGTATTAGTGTGCGCGTTCATTGAGAGAAACAGAAAACAGCCCAATTCTTTGTATGTGTTCATGCTTGGTCAATAAAGCTGATTCTGACAGAACAAAGTTGCCATGACAGTTATGCTTCAAATATAGATGTTGCTGCAAAGAAGCTTCAAAAACATGGATGCTTCGCACACTTCAACCTGCTGTCACAGAGGATCTAGGCCTGGGCAACAAAACAATAGCAATATGTACCAGCGACAGACACCTCATCAATAGCAATAAGATCGTTACAGTTACATGAACAAGTTTTCTTTTTCCCTGGCTCATAAACACACAGACAGGTCAACAGGTGTGTTGTTTGGTTGCACCAACAACAGAACTGTGGAGTGAGAAAATTAGTACAGCTGGAGAAGACGGTGAGGACAGGTCAGCTTGCCAATGTGGCAGTTTTGTTTTCTTTAAGTCTGACCTATATCAGAACCTGACCAAGAGTGGGAATACAACTAATTTAGCCGCTTCCATCCTTTGGATTAAGCAACATGTTGTCAATCATGACCATCATCTGCTACATCTCAGGAAACAACCAAAGGCAGTCCATGATGGTGAGGTACTCAGCAACAACACCGTATGACCAAACATCCAAACAGTACACAGATATAACTCACAGCAGTGTACTACTTTTGTCTTTATTAAAAATGGTCAGTAATTATCAATAGACTGATATGAATTTTTTTATTGTGAAAACATTTTTGGCCACATCACCCAGCCTTAATCTATTCAACCACCACAATTTCAGGGTGGGCACCGAAGATAAGTGTCACCAATTTAGTATCTGACCAAAGGGAAAATGGTCATAATCTCCTCCTCTGAGTTATGGCACAAATAATGGACTTTTAGCAGAAAGTAATGATGTCCCAGTGAAGAATTCTTGAGATATGGCCAAGAACGTGTTTTGTGAGGTCACAGTCACCTTGACCCTTGACCACCAAATTCTAATCAGTTCATCCTTTAATCCAAGTGGATGCTTGTGCCAAATGTAATGAAATTCCCTCCAGGCGCGCCTGATACATCGTGTTCACAAGAATGGGACAGACAGACAGAGACGGATGGACAACTCAAAAACATAAAGCCTCCGGACATGGCTGCTGCCAGCGTGGAGGCATGAAAACACAAAGGTCTGCCAACAAGCTAGGTCGTAGACACGGGCAAGTATACACACAGCATCTCATCCATCCCTTGATAGACTAAATATCACTAGAAAGCGCCAACAGTCGTACCAAAACAACATATCATTATCCATAAATAGTGACTATCGGTAAATATTGATGTTCAATTTTCGTATTAGTCAACAACCCTAACTGAGACGCATAATTACATCTTAAGACAAACTGTGCTGTTTGAACTGTCACATAAAACAAGTCCAGCGTGTTATACCATGTGACACAGTGCATGCACAAGCACAAAGGTAGTCAGGTAACGGCAGAAGCAACAGAAGCAGAGATGGCTCAGATGGACCGTGTGAAAGTCAGATAAAAAAAACAAAAAAAACATGTAAACCAAGATTTTTGGATACTAGGAAGGATGTGTGGTTGAAGGTGATGAAACAAATTTACCAAGGATAATTAGCAAAAAATTATGTGGTGCTGAAAAAAGGTGCATCATCAAGTGTGGCGTCTTTTCAGTTTCAGACACAATGGCATTAATTAACAACAAGCTTTATCCAAGCAGTGTTTCCCAGGAAAGATCGCACCATGGGGCAGTATGGCCAATCTACTGAACAACCTGAAGCATCACTACTGAATACAGTCTGACAAAAAACTGATATACATTTTGTACATGGCCAATTTAAATGAAATTACTGCATACAGTATACTTTTAATTTCTGTTCAAGGTTTACATTACAAACAGTGGTTTCAGGAGAAAAGTCAACCTTGTCTACAAAGGTGGGATCCATGCAAGCCACAGCTTTTAACCCATCTTAAATCTATCCATCTATACCATAGATGTTAGTGATAAAACCATGGGCACACATTTTGTAATGTTCTTTGACATATTTAAAAGTAAAAAAGAAATTGAAATTAAAAAAATGGACTGTAAAATCTATATCTGACTAACGGGTATGTTGAAAAATCACAAAATATTAAGTGAGCCAGTCATGATCCCTATTCAAGCCAGAACTGTGCAGTCCTGTGCCGCTTATTTTTAAGCAACCTTCAAAACATCCTCACTAGGTTAACAGTCCTTAACACAGCTATTGTATGATCGAGAGATAAAAAGGAGCTCGAAGGTTAGGACTAATCACCCCTCGGGTTGAAGCGGCGGGTGTCTGAGCCATCAGTGCAAGCATGTGCCACTCAGCTATCAGTCCACATATGTGGTTACATCATCCTCACTGCAGAACTCACATTATAAATGAAATCAGCCCCCAAACACTGTACGTACAGATAGCTACTGAATTTACCACTGAGGAGAAAACAGAGTGGAAAACAGTTTCTAACCTCTTACAGTTCACAGAAAAGCTGCATACCAACAGCAACTCCCGTCAGCTGGACAACATCCCACTGGTGGACCTACAGCATCTGCAAGCAGCATGTTTCATTTGCAAAAGGGATATTCGAAATGTTGACAAATGTGAGAATGGGTCAAAATTGTATTTGCTATGCTACTGCGACCAAATACTGCATTGGATATATGATCATGTCAATTAAATGGGCAGGTGTGCTGTGATACTTCAATCATAACATAACTGATAAGCTCAAATACAAATATGACAGATATAATAAACACATTTAGTGGCATATGCTGCCACTAAATATGTTAATTTTTCACATATTTTCTATACAACTAAAAGAACCTTTGTTGTCACTGCTGTTACAAATACATATTTATGTATGTATCATACGGTGATCTTCACAGTTAGAACCCTAATGCAAACCGTTTCTGTCTTTTTTCTTTCTACAACTCAGCTATATTACTTTTTCTTCCAACTAAACAAAGTCTGATAAAGCAAACCTCCTTTATTTTCTTGCATTTTACTGAAATGTTTCCCATGGAATTGTATTTTTGCAGCAGGAGTTACTTTTTGACAAATAAATAACTGAACAATATACATAGCTCCACTGCTTCATATTGTGTCAAACAAATTATAACCCCCAGACTCAGGTCAGGACAGTCCCAGCACATGCAGCAGCAGTATGCTCTCATTTGCACCACGAATGACAGGCACACAGAATGAACCAGTAAAGAGATAGACAAGGACAGTAAAAACTTAATGGATTTTTTCACAGTCCAGTAATACCGCGGAATTTCTCCCCTTTCTCCCTATGGCCAGTCCAACTATGACTATGACAGATGATTCCATCATTAATATGTTTGTGAGAGAGATGGCGAGAGAAAGAGAGAAATTGAGCATAGTGTGCAAAGCTCTACGATGAAATAAGTTATTATCCATTTGAAATAGTAAAAAAATAAAAACTAGACAATCAATATGTGAATGTCAATGTTGATATTGTGGCGGGCTGCCACATATAAATAAATGTGGGAAACACTCTACTAGGTATGATGACTTCATGAGGATGAGTCTTTCCTATTCATGACATAAATCCCCATCATCTTGGCATCTGTCAACATCCATCCACATATGAAAACTATCCCTGTAGCTACATTACCAAACAACTAAGCCTCTCTAAAAGCTACCGAAAACCCATGGGTCAAAAGTTTATCTCTGCTGCTACATTACAGACAACCAACACTGTACTGAGCAGAGTCAGCAAAAAAAGAAGAAGAAAAAAAAAAACAAAACACAATACGCCAACTGTTTTGCTCAGGATGGTATGTATGTTTTTGCTTATTTTAGCTGATTGGTCCTCCTCTCAAGACTGCAAGGGCGTGTGCAGATGGATTGATTGACACATCCCTGTTAGTCAGGGACACTGGACAACTTCAAATTTATCAAGCTTTAGGAAGAATTCTATTGGGGTCTGGAAACCAGGCTTTTCCCTGGATTTATTTCCACAATCACATCTTGTACTTGGCTCTAAATGTGTGATGTCTGGATCCTGAAAAGTCTTTAGTGCAGTTTCAATGCGGCAAAATTACACAATTAATGTGGTATGTTAACAAGCTTCTTAAAGTACTGTACAGAATTTTGCTTACATTATTTATTGTGCCAACATTTTTATATTCAATTACACTGATAGTCATCACCCAGGCAGTTGTCATTACAAACGTTGCAGATACTTGCAGATGCTTTCTATCCAGCAATTTTAATCTTCCAGTAAGAGTTTCTGGAGTTATTCAACCTGAGGTTACAAACAGCCTGTTGGTTTTCATACAATATTTTTACAACTTGAATTCCTGTTTAAACTCTACATACAGATCACAGGCTGACAAGCTCACTTGAGCTGCAACTTTTGTACAAACTTATCTTTCAACCACTGCTCAACAGTTAGTTTCAGCCAACTGACATTGTTGTATTTGTATAAGCTACAGGTAAGACAGATAACAGTCCTCCTGGGTTTTTCTCACATAGTGAATTACGAGTCAGCCACCTCAAATTTCGTGCCACCTTGTCAGGTACGATCACAATAAATGGAAGGGACCAATGATGGAGAGGATCAGAGTCAGAATTTTAGGATGCTAAATTTACTAGTCAAAATGTCTTGCATGACACTATTTTGCTGCAATATTGCAATATACACCAACATTTTAGTAGCTTTTAAGTTCTTGCTTCATTTAGGAATATAGTACGTGCTTTTGTTCCATAGTTTCAAAAACAAATAGCACATAGAGTATCTTTCCAATAATTACTCTTTTGTTTTCTTTTAACAACAAAAAATATTTTTCTCTCAACTGATATTTAAGACAATGCTTTTCCTATCAGTGACAGACTGCATTAATGGCCAAAAAACTTTCAAATTTCATTCAAAATATCAAAAATAATGCCTTAATATTGTTACTCTACAACCTGTCTAATAGTAAATATGTAATTATGTAATTCACATTAATCAAAGTCATTAAAAAACTATTTGTGTGTCATTGTTTGATGTAATGAAATCAGGGATGACACTAAGGTTCTTCCTCTTAAGTCTGACAATATAGTAGTAGTAATATTAAAAACAACTTAGAGTGACTGTTGGGCCCCCTCAGGAAATTGGTTAGCGCAGTCTAACATCTCTATAGAGGTGAACCTCCATTTCAATATTCTGTGGGACTACCGGATCACACACTATCTACATGCAGTTTTTACAGACCTGTGTGTGCTTGGACTATACAGTAGCTGTACTTGTAGAGTACTCTAGCTTAGTCAGCAAAAACTACATCTCTCTCTGTTACCCTTATAACATTACACAGTAATTTGTGGTCTGGTCAAACACAGGCTCACAACTTTTTACTACAATACAGTCACATGGCAAGAGCTGCATTATGCATATGAACACATTACTGCCTATGTGTTCTATTACCTTTGTGCTTTCCCTTTATGCAAAAACTGAAAACTTTTAGCTTTAGGTCCATCCCTCGTCAACCTGAGCAGAGACCTTGTTAGTAAGAAAAACATCATATGTGGTCTTTAGTGATGTTTCCCTACTTTAGTGAAGGAACTTAACAATAAAAAGGTCATACCTTGATTCCTTTAGAGTCTAGTTTCTCACAGCATCCTTCATAACACATCTACAGGTGTCCACGTTAACAATAATACGATCTACTCGACTACTGCACTCATAACGCACACCAAGGTGAACATGTAGTAAAGCAGATCAGAACCATCTGAGACACAACAACTAAAAGCTGACATTCACTCGTCCTCCCCTTTGAGACAGGCCAAACACACACAGTCACACAGTCACGGCGGCTCTTTGACAGCAGCCACGGTCCTTACTTTGAGTAAACATTAGTCATCACTTCCCCCACGGCCGTCACAAAACCAGGTTATGCCAGTAACGCTGCCACACAAAACAATGCCACGATAGGTTTCTGTTGACCTGAACTAACCTGCTTTGAAAGCAAAATGGCCCTGTCTGGCAAGGCAGACAACGGCATAGCCTAGCTAGCGTTGACTGTTACAGACATACAAGGCCTCGTCTTGCCGTAAAGCAGTACCCCATAGCATACTTGCTAGCTGAATCGGTTACTTGTTAGCTTAGCAACCGATACGTTAACGTTATTCATGCACAGTCCAGTGAACGTTTACAACCATGTTTGCTCGCCAAGTATGCCGATCGACTGCACACCACAGACAAGTGTGCGTCATGACAACAAACCAGCTAGCGACACGACTAGCAAGCTTTTTGCCAAGCATTGCTAGCTAACAGCCAACATTAGCACCGCGCTAACGAAGGAAGCTAATGTCTGCTACAGCAGGGCTGTTGTTTTCCCCAGCACACACTACACTCGAAAATCTGATGTTTCATTCGCCACGGCACACCCGCTTACCTCGGACGAAATATCCTTCAGTTCACTGCAGATAAACAGCTGCGTATATGGCAAAGTAATACACCCTGGATCCCTCTTTATCGTCTTTCATTCGTTAGCTGGCTGTACACATTCGCAATGCTCCTGGATCAGAGACGAGACGCTAGGCTTAAGTACCAGCCGCTCACACAGAGCGCGCACAGTTGGTGAAGTTTGTCGCGGGAGCGCGCTCAGAACGAATCGTCGATTGTACAAATTGGTCCAAATTTAAATTAAAATTCCAAAATGATTTCAAATAAATGGATAATTCCATGTCTTACAGTCCATTAACACTTCAAAATTGTTTTAAGATATTTATCCTGATATAACGACCGGTTGATTCATAAACAATCCCTCCCTACTCAAAACACACCATCACCAGAGAAACAAGGTTGGCAATCAGCAGGGCTGTTTACGTTTCACTTTACTTTCTCTTGAGTTTGCTTTAACTCCTCCAATTCCTATTCAGTATTTTTAACAGGATTGAATTGCCTCCATTGTATAGTGATTTACGTATTTAATCCAAAATGTCAAATTACCTTGAGATTAGTGCCCATGTCTGGATATCTTGACTGACTGAGAAACTTCATTGACATTTCACTAGTGTTAGGAGTGGAAAAAGTTCTAAAAATGGGGCAATTGAATCATTATTGACACATTGTGGTAATTTCAATAATAAAATCAAGGCAAAAAGTAACAGCTATCATTATTTTTTATTACCAAATAATACTAAGGTGACTCACCTAATGAAAGTATCGAAACACTCCCCAACACTAAACTAAAGGTTTCAGCAATTCAGAATGAAGCCCTGTGATTCAGTCTTGATGATGCTGAGCATACATGTAATTGGGTGAGATAAAGATTAAGAGGTCATGTTGCTCCTTCCATAGTAATCTGGATAGAAGGGAGTCGTCCCCCCCCCCCCCCCCCCTTTGACACCATCAGGAGGGGAAGAGATTGGAACAGGGGAGGGGAGAGACAGAGAGGAGTGTAGGGTGGGGTGGGGATGGGAGGGGCTACATGGGCTGGGATTACAGAGAAGGATTGGTTATGTAAGTGCATTGTCCCAGTAGGGCAGCAGCAGTCTGAACGCATGGGAGGGTGAGAGAGGATCAGACAGCAAGAAAAGTGAGAGAAAGAACAGACTTTTGTACATATAATCCTATTGTCCTCTCGTGAGCAGTGGCTTTAGGCGCTGTAAGAATACCTCTTACTGTAATCAGACAGAGTGTGACAGCTTTTCTCTCTAAATATGTAAATAAATTCACCACTTCTATCTCTCAACATAGAGTAAAAAGTAAGCCACATTTATCACATGTAGAGTATACATAGAATATTTTGGATGAAAACAGTATGTTCTTTAATGATCTGTCACCTCCTTATCCAATATATGGATTTAAAGAACACCTCTTTCCCTGGACAAATAAAATATACCATCTCATATGTGATTACACTAAAACATGGAATATGTGATCTTTTCAGTGATAACAGTGGCATTTGGCCCAGACTGACATATCTAAAAAAGAATTACATGTACTGCCATTAGATTTTTTTGCAGACATTAATGGTGCCCAGAGGATGGATCCCAATCACCAGTGTGGGGCTGGCATTTGTGGTTTTTAGTGAAATACCTCAATAGTTATTGAATGGATTCCCATGAAGTTTGGTACAGATATTAGTCCTGCACAGAGAATGAATCCCATTCACTCATGGTTCCCAGACAAAATGTTCTAATGACTGGTGATCCCCCGACTTTTCCTTTAGCACCACCATGAAGTTGACATTTGTAGCTTTGAGTGAAATGTCTCAAAATGCATTGAATGAATTGCCATGAAATTTGGTACAGTCACTTCTATTCATGTTTGCAGTGATACTATGATATAATGCTGATGTCAGCGTTTAGCACAAAGCTAGACTTCACTTCTCAGCTGTTCTAAAATCATTGTGTTTTAATGGCAAAGGTTTTCGTCAACTCAGTCTAAATTCAGTAACAACCAGGAAAGCAGCATCTGAAGAAAGAGTGACCTTCCACATATGGAGTTATAAAATTTGACAAGTGACAGCGAAAATTTGGGCATCTTAAAATTATTTCTGAAATTAACCAGGTAACAGGTAACCAGCAAAGCAATATTACGGTCCTATATCTTGGTTCCTGGTAGCTATAATTTTAACAAGCTGAAAGCAAGAGAGACACAAACTATGGAGAATTGCAGCAGGAATATAACAAGAACATGTATGGCAGGGTTTTTTTTTTTCAGTTTACTGCAAAAATGTTTTAATGTTTAAGATGTTTGTAAGTCCAAGAAAGCAACAAACAAAAACACAATTGAATTGCCAAGATGATGATGTTTTCAAAAGCAAGACAAAAATTTTCTACAGCGCAAAGTGCAAATATTGTCAGGGCAGATTGAGGTGATTACAAATGTCAGAATTCTGGTAATATGGAACAATTATGAGGATGTTGCTGTTCCTGTCATCCAACAAGGAGGAAAGTCTTTGAATATCCAGCTGTGGGTGTCTTGGAGAAAGTCACAAAGGGAGCCCACTTCCTTATAATGATGAGAGGAATATGGCAACCAAAGCAGCAGTGAAACTACAGAGAGAGCAGCAAGGGGGAAGGTTGGGGGAAGGAAAAGGGAGAGGAAGTGGGGAGATCCAAACCCAAGAGAATGTTAAGCCGTGCTGGAATGCTGGAGGAATTTGAATTTCTTGGTCGGACATAACAACGTACATATTGTTTTATTTTTTCTTATCCAAATGCAAAGCAGAAAAGAGTGGAAGAAACAGGCTGAAAAGATAATGGGGTAGGAAGAAGAAGGAAAATAGTTTTAGTAGGAAAGAAGAGACAGAGAAAAGGGTTTGAGAGAAAGGGAGGAAGGAAGTGAGGAGACAGGGGTGATGGATGTAAGGAAGACAGAAGAAGAGCAGAGAGAGAGGAAAGTTAAAGGAAAAGAGAGGGTGAGGGAGAGGAAGAAGGTGATTGATAGCTGACAGAAATGTTCACACTCTCATCAGCAAATTCCAGTCATAACACTGTTTGGCAGTAGATTCTTATCCTGAAACCAATGCAAATTCTTTGCTGTGGATTTCTCTGGCTTTTCACTGAGGATTTGTTTACAGCTGAGATTCTTGTGGAATGGCCTGTCTGGACTGGTTTTGAACCAGTGTCCTTTAAAGTCTAAGTCATGTTGGCTGATTGCAACAGGGCAGGTCAAACACAGGGAATAGCTGAATATGAGGCAGGCAGCTGGTTGGACTGGGAACATGTGTGGTGTTTGATGTATTAACTTGTTTCATGTTGCTGCTGCTATTGTGTCACTATGCAAAAGCCTTTTCCTCAGAATGTGTTTATCTAAGAATTAATGTATTTTCCAAAATGATCACATTGTCATTGCAATAAGTCTATTGCTGCTTGTGGAATTAAAGTGTCTAAGTTCATCATTTTGAAAATTACTCTTATTTGCTTTCATACTGTGAAGTTATACTGCCAGCAGCTAGTTAGCGTAGCTTAGCACAAAGACTGGAAACAGGGGGGAGACAGCTAGCCTGGCTATGTCGGAAAGTAATAAAATCAGCCAACTAGGACCTCTAAGGCAGGAATTATGCTTCTGCAGAGATACGTTTAAACATCTTTGCACAGGGAAGAGTGTAATGGCTAACTATAGCTGGAGAGGAGCCGACGTGCAATCTCAACAATGCTTAGCAAGGATTTATGTTTTTTTTAATTCAGACTTTGGGCGTACATTTCAGCATAGTACAGCCACAAGTAATATTCCTGCAGAGCACATGGAAATAAGTTCCTTTTCGTTTCTTCTCCCATCCATTCACACTGATAAATCCAAGTCCTTTCACATTAGTTCCACAGATGTTTTCTGATTTATTCCACATTTTCTTTACATTGTGATTTTCTTAACATGATACTGCTTCCTGGTGAACACATATGTTACACCCCAAATCTGTAAAAGAAATAAATAAAAGAAGCAGACATACTCTGAATGTATGTTTGCTCATGTGCAGCCCAGAGAATCATGACTGCAGCTTAAAGCTCGCCAGTTAACACATTATACCTTTTTTTAGTCTTAAAAAAACAACAGATTGTGGTTTTACAGGAGGTTTTATTCTGCACTAGTTCTTGACCTGACTTGATCTGGTTCATGTCACCTCACTGCCAAGCCAAACAGTTTCAGGTTATGAGAGTGGTATTGATCTTCCCATCTAGGTAACTGTTAGAAAGAAAGCAAATAAAAAGTTTATTTACCAAAATGTCAAACTATTCCTTTAAGTGTATCTTTTTTGGCAGTGTCTGTATTGAGGCTGGTGTATTAAAGTGCCAAAGTCCTTTTGCATGTGGTTTTCCACATGATGACATGAGAACTGCCACTCAGTATGCGTGTCGTGTCTTTGGCTAAAAAGGTTTTAGAAACTGTGTCACATTGTATAATGTCATGTATTTCCTCTGCTGCAGCCGTAAGTCCTCTAGCCACCAAATATATTTACAGTGGATTAATGTAATTATGTGATTATGAAATTCAGATATTAAATTATGGTCTATGGGGAATAGCTGCAGCATCGCATTGCCTATGTCTTCATAACCACAACTACAGGGTTGCGCATGACACACACAGGACCACAGAGCAACATTAAAGGCAATAACGGATAAAGTCTGACTCAGAAAAACAGGGAAACAGTGGTACAGACATGATTTTGGAATTGAGCGGCCTCATTAAGAGTGGAAAAACCACAAGTCTATAATTGGAACCAGTATTTCCCCATTTACTGTTCAAGAGTGACAGTAGGAGGCTCAATCAAATCCTGTGGCCCCGGGCCTGAAACAGTCCTATTTGTGTTAAACAGAGCATCTGACAGATTGCCAGTTTGCTGATAAAATCTAGAGAAATAGAAAAAAATGACATCTTGGAATCATGACATAGTGGCATCAGAAAATGTAGTTACCAGCATGAACCCTGACCAAATCAACCCGTTAACAGCTGAACTTTCAACCATATGTTTTTTTTGTTACTGTTCTATCATAGAAAGATGCCTCCCAATTTTGATGAAATCCTGTGAAATCAAACTTAAAGTAAGGGACTAAAGAGTTTCAAAACAGAACCACAGGGTTTTATTCCCCCAAATTAGAGAACCTTATACACAAAAAGACTCACTATTTGATCTGTACAGAAAATGGAATATTTGATCTTGATGACCTATGTTGGTAGGACATCCTTTGTATGTGACATTTCTCTCATTCTTTAACAGTTGTCTGATTCTTTATCATGAACATTTCAACATAAGGTATGTAAAAATGTCCAATTAAGATGTAATGTGTGAATGCTGTTTGCTACCTAATTAGTTAATCTTCTAGGTAACACAAACCAGCAACTGAAAGTTTCAAGTCACGCATGTACCAAGATATAGAACCTTAAAAGGTTCGATGTAAAACCATTTGTTTTGAGAGTGTAGTGTCCAATGCAAAAAAATTCACTGGGAGACAAAAATATTTCGTCCTCCTCTTCCTGTAATCCAAAGTTTCTCAATCTTTGGGTCAGAACCTCATGTGTTACTCCCAAACTAGTTGTATAGTAGCCATATGCTTCGCATGCGAAGGGCTCTTATTACAACAAACGGCACCTCAATCTGTCCCAAATTACACCGCCTGGCCTGTGGGGAATTCTTAAGCTGTTTTTTGGCTAAAGACATCAGCATGATCCCCATGAGCACTTTCCACTACAGCCGAGGAATAATATGTGGACACACACATTGTCAGAGCTGGTTAGTCCCTTTGCCTGAAAACCAAGCCACACACATTTGCATAATTAGAGCCAGGCTGCAAGAAGCACGTTGCTTATGTAATGTTGCACCTGATATGTGTTAGTACACGAGTGTTACTTGTGTCTCTGGGGTCTGGAGCCGTCCCTGAAAAATGATAAATAAACAGATAAAATAAAAATGGATCTCAAATAAACAGGAGCAGTGTTTTCTTGCAGACAGACTGGACAGATTTCCATTGTATTTTTATCCCAGGACTTTTAAACTTTACTTTTACATCTGGAACCAAAAATGTTTGTGACTCTTTGTGTGTGTGTTCAATACATCAAATTATTCTGATTAAAAAAACAACTTTACATGCACAAGAATTTTACCTGAGTCCCTGTGTCTGCTTAGTTGGGAACAAGCTGAATCTGATCTGCCCTGAAACCACACACATTTGCATGAATGCAAAGCAAGTTCTGCTTATGTAAACGTTTACCTCATACATGTGTGTGATCCCCTGCACCTATGGGACCTCCCCCTTTAAATCGTTCCATATCCAATATCACGAAGTACAATATTAAGTTTCAGTCTCGCTAGATTGATTTGTTTTTGGCATCTATTCATTCTACAGCGGAAATGTTCAAAGAGGAATCCCAGCATTTTGGTTGTCCTCGAAAAGTCAACAACAATTTCATCCAATTGGATTCCAATTTGCCAAAGGCCCTTCACACCAAAGAAATGTTTTCAGTTATTCTGGCTCTGCTCAGGTTTAAGTTGGGTGGAGCTCAGAGTTATGATGTTACCAAACATAAAAAAAGGTTATGGGTGTCCTAACCAAACAGGTGCATAAACTTAACAAGCGAGTCAGTGACACAATTCTGGTGTAATCAGGAAAAATAAGTGAAAATATGTTTTTCATGTGTACAAGTACTGTGTGTAGGCTACAGTGTTCATTGTGTACACTGTAAAATAATACAGAAAAATGAGTGGAATCAACTTATATTTTCTCATTAACTTCATGTAAACATATACAATATGTTTTATTACTTTAAAGTTAATTCAACTTAAATAGCCTAGTTTTTTATTTTCAGACCACCTCAGGACTTATAACCATGAATTCACCTGAATCAAGTTGAATGAGGAAACTGCTGAGTGTTCACTGAACTCATACAAGTAAGAAGCATGATTAGCATATTAGCATTGCAGGTTGCTCTACTATCTCTGTTGAGGATCTACAATCTGCCACTTTCATGCACTGTTCTGGCTTGTCAGATGTGTAGTCACAAATATGTGACATCTGGTGATAAAGCTTACATTTCTGAAGATTGAAAGGTGAACTGATGAAAACCATTGTTCTAGTGATCATATCTTAACATATACTGACCCCTAGTGAATAACCAGCAGAAGTGAAGATGAGTACACTACATGCAAACCAGCAGAACCCGCAGAAACCTCAAAGGACATGACATCATTTCTGGGCAACTGTAGCTTACGACATGTACACTTTTAAAATCTGAGGTCCTGTTCATCATGCCAAATACTGATTAGTTGTCATTTCCAGTGGTATAGTCCAGAAGAAACTATTAGATATGCTGTCAATAACATATTTATAAAATACAGTAGCCTGAGAACAGTGAGAGTAGAATTCTGTTTCTAGATGCTGAGTGGCAGCAGAGAAAATTACGTACGTATTAAAATCTCATTAACACGTACAAAACTGAATTATACAAAAAGACTTGTGGCTTTACTAGTGGTTATGTGCTGGACTACTTCATGGCCAAGAACAGTAACTTCCTGAAGCTAAGCTAACCTGCTGCAGAACTGGAAACAAATTGCATAGGTCTTCTCATCTGATTCTTAACTGTTCCTGTGAATACTTGATACAAAACCTTTGGCCATCACAGTATTGTTGCTCCAAGAAAATTGATTTAAAGAAAAAATAATGTGAAACACTTTAGATGAGACAACAGGAGGATAAAAAGTAAGCACTGTGCAGCTATGCTAAAAAAGTTTTATGGGGACTGCTGCATTTTATTTTGCCTTTTTCACATACATAAAACCATATGTGCACTCTAGCCAAAAATGCTTGTATTTACAAAAAAGAAATTAATATACACCAAAGAATTATAATACAACAAAAAAAAATATGAGTCCTTCAGTAATCCTCACAACAACAACATAGCAAGTACGAACAGAACTTATTTTTTGACACCTTGTAAAGTTTTTGTGCAGAGACTCTTTTCTTACAAGGAGAAAGTGTTTGTATATTACAAAACTCAGATGCACATCAAATATGCAAGCTGCAGCCCACATTCTCTGGGTGTATGAGGGTAAAAAAAGCTTTCTGAAGAGTCGTCAGTAAAACCTTGTTTTACTCACTACATCATTACTTGCCTTCAGTGCATTAAATTCTGCAATTAAACACTAATTACAAATGTAATTTAAGTAAATCTGAGGTCTTTGCAAGATTTTTTGGGCGAGCAAACTAAAGTTGTGTCATCTTTCAAATTTAAGTAGGAAATTTAAATCAATCAACGAAAGGTTGAATCCAAACTTTTGTAGTGTTTGTTTCCATCCATGGCCGGATGGACTGAAACGTATTGCCTAAAGGCCGAGGCTGATAACTCACATCTCTGAAGCATCTCAGAACAAAATGCAAAATGAAGAACTAGTAACTGTATCCTCCTGAAAAACACTGTTCAATAGCGTATCTAACTGGAACAAGTCATTCTGGAACAAACTTCACCATGTATCAAATTCTTGTTGAAGTGATGTTCAATAACAGATCATCAGAGCAGCAACTTCAGGTTCAGCACCTGTGTTCCTCCACAGCTTTAAACATCAGGTTTGAGAAGCAACACGAGCCTTGTCATAGATTTCTTGTCATAGACAGTTTCTTGCCGAAAAAAACAAACAAATTTTTAAACAACTTATTACCAATAGGAACAATTTAAAAAGAAAAGTTTCTCACTCAGAAAATTATGGTCCCTTAGAAAACTTTTAATGTGTCAGATATTATTGCACTGACTTTGTAGGGAGAACTGGTAGTGTCTAAAAGCATCATTTGAATTGAGCCAGGATATACAGGTAACATATTGAGTGGATAGAGATGGGCAGTGCTGCTTTAATTAAGAAGTAGATTGATAAGTGAGTTGAGCTCAGCCTGGATATATACACAAAGTGAGCTATATCTGAAATGATAAAAAAATACTACAGGTTGACTGCCCATCAATACAGCCTCAAGACGCTGGCCTTGTATGTAATTTTCTTGTTATTCTTTCTGCCATTTCTGTCCAATATTAAGAATAAATATTCTTTGATGCGAAAGCTAATGATCTCAATATGCTTCCTGAAATATTTCTAATAAAGGGCACCACGGTTATCTTCATAAAACCGCTCTCCAACAAGTGCATTGTCTGGGAAATCAAAGTATGATACAATTAAACTATTCCTTGCTGATGTTGAATGACTCCTGAAGAGCTGAAACAATTTGCTGATGTCAAGTTTAATACCCTGGCGCTGCCCGACAGTGAATGAATTCTGTTCCAGAATATTATAAGTACTGTATGTAAGTCGTATGTTGAAAATGTGAAAACATGCAAAACCTGCCAGTGTCAATAATGTCATCAAGAAAAAGCTCTTTGTGAGAGGTGTTAAAAGTCTGATGGTAAACAAGGTTTTGGAGAAGAAACCCATCATGTGCAGAGCTGGAGCCGCTGTCCTGTGCGACCAGTTCACTGTGTTTGGTCCAAAATATTTTCTTCCAGTGCCAGTCCCACATTCATGGAACCTCTGGACTCTTGTTAAGGGACTATAATGATTTATTATAATCTGAACAATGTAGCCTTTGCTGCTTCACAACTATGGCAATTTCTGAACATTTTGATTCTGTAGACACCAGTGTTGTTCATGTTAATCACTTTGAAAGCAAAGGAGGTGGGAGAGAGAGAAAACGGAAAACATTCCAAAAATACTCTGCCAATAGCAGCTAGTTTGACGACCAGTCTGAATGTAAAATAATAAAACTATCCATGTCCTCCAGGCTGGAAGAGACGGTGAAATAAATTATATTTATGCTGTATGTATATTCTTGCGATTGTGTGTACATATTGTGTGTGTCTGCTGATTCTCATGGCAGAGCCAGTTATTTATCCCAGCAGCAGCCCCGACAGGGCGTTCAGGTCTCTCATGTATGGGTTGTCGCTGAGAATACGGTCGATCCGCTGCTTCTGGTCGGGGAAGATGTCGTACAGCTTTCTCTTCAGCTCTGATGTCTCCCCCGGTGATCGCTGGGGTGGAGGCGAGGGTGATGGTGAGGGGGAATGGCGGGGCGGGTGCCATTCAGGGGGACCAGAGTGGGGCCAGTGCGCTGTGGAGTGGGGCATCAGGGAGGGAGGAGGCCTTGGTGTGGAGGTGGGGGTCCGAGGGGCAGAGTGGAGGGCCTGGACGTAAACTGGCTGCTGCTGCTGGGAGGACGGCCGGAAGTCTGGGGGTCTCAGAGGAGGAGGAGTGACTGCGGTTCTCCTGACAGGGAGAAATAGTGAGAGAGAGGGAGAGTGTGCAAAGATATCCAACATGTGCAACAGGCTGGTCATTTACAGAAACACAAGTTCCAACAACAGTTCCACATTAAGAAGTCATGATGAAGCAAGTTTAAAAGAAAGTATTTATTACATGTCATTACAATCATAACATGAACCTCACACACACACCTGTTGTCTTTACGCAGGAAGATGTCCAGGTGAGGTCCGTTTTTCCCCAGAGGGTCATCAGGGATCATGAAGTGGTCCTCCACAAAAGTAAACTGAAGCAGCCTGTCAGTTACAAGGAAAGAAATGTTTCCTGTAAATTTCCTTTAAATTAAAAACATTGGAATTGAAACAAATTATTATAATAAAAAATGATGAAAAAAAACTCTGTCTCCTTGTCTCAACTCTATCTAGCAGATGAACTGCTGCACGTGAGTTCAAGTGTCGAGTGTCAATTTCAAGAATTGACATGAATTTAAACAACATCTGCATTATTTGCTTTCAAGTTTTCAAAATGATTGAAAATTTTACCAGTCACCACATTTCACTACATTCGCTGGTAGGAGCCCAAGTACATTAACAGCTACGTTATTTGCTTTGCCTGAACATGTCTTGTCAGGCAGTGGTTACAAACTGTATGTTGCACTAAACATGTTGCATCAATTCAAATTTTAGCAAAGCTCTTCCCTGCTTATAATTTAACCATCACCCATTAATAACATATTAACACAATACATAACACAAAAAAGAAACATATAGTAACATGATACATACAAGGGACCATTTGATTTAGCACTACAGGAGCTGTACACTACCTGAGTGTCTTAACTAAGAACACTGAGCTATCAGCTGATGCATGAATGTCTGTGTGCTGCTCACATTTACTTTCCAAATTAAAACCACTGTACTAAAAGTACTACTACTGGTTCTAAAGCTACAGTGTGTAGTTGAACTTTTTGTTGCAATTTTTCAACACTGCATTAAAACGTTGAGTATGCAAAGCATTAATCTTAGTGGTAAATTAACTACACAGGATTAAAAGGTGAATTTTATAAACACTAGAAAAAACTGCAAAGTTGCAATTGTAACACTTCCTCAATTTATAAAATAACATACAAAAAGCTGCAAATTGCTTTGCAGTTCAGAAAAGCTTTTGGGATACTACAGAATCATGGGAAATAAAAATTGGGTTACACTTTATTTCAGATTGGCACTATAGTCTTAAATTGATGCACATTAACCAAATAGTCAGTCTAGACGAAAACAGCAACAAGATAAAGAGACAGAGACTGAGGGAGACAACAGCTGCTGTCGGTGTAAACGGTGACAACCTATGACAGCAGCATCATGTGGTGTCACATGGGGGACGCCCAGGCTGAGCCAGTAGAACGTGTCAGATGCTGGTGTCCTGTATGAATGTAGTTTGAGTTTTTGACTGATCTGAAACATTTCAGCTGCATAACAACCAACAGAGGGCGACACAACCTCAGAAAACTACCCTATACTCTGTATTCATTCTTTCTCTGGTGGTGCAGTGTACTGTAAACTGGATCTGTGTACGACTTGGAAGTTTTTAAATCATGTTTTATAAAACAACAATCCACACATTCTTCATTAATACTGAGCAAAAGTGATGATGTTATTCTATGAACCAAAGGATTTTATCTGAATATCTTTGGACACCACAAAAATCTGGTAACTCATCCCTTTCATATGAATTTATTTGATAAAGTTAAGGCACACCTAAGTTAAATAAACTCATACTGAGTTACTGTAATTGCCCAGTTAAATTCTCATAAAAGAACCTGCAAACATAATAGTTTCAATTTTATTTGTTATAATATTAAAAATGGGAAATAGCTGCTCTTGTTCTTCCTTTTTAGCATTTTGAGATTGATAATAAATGTAATAAGCAAACAAGCAGTAAATAAGAAGTACACTATCAACACTGATCATTGCTGGCAGGCTGTCTCCTTGGACTTTCCAGCATCATGTTGGGTAATGGACCGTTTAAGTGGATGAATAATTGAGCCGTGTAAACCTAACACGCAATCACCTCTCTTGAATAATCTTGCGCCAGGTGTCGGAGGTGTCGACAAAGTCCCTCAGGTTGTCATTGGTAACAATGATCCCATCTGTTTTTTCTGCGAGGTGGAGCAGAAATCTGACATAGAGAGAGATAGAGAGCGAGAGAGAGAGAGTATGGATTAGATCTCAGGATTTTCCCTGTGTTCAAAGTTCAAAAGCTTGTTCCAAGATCGGCTGCCAAAGTCCACAGCTACAGGAATGCCTTGCCTTTTTTTTTTTTTAAAGTACGTTCATTTTAAATTACTCACACAAAATGACCTTATATATCTGTGAGGACTGATAGAGTTGCTGATCAGTTTAGTATGCTGAGAGACTTGGCTTTAAAAACACATCTGGCCTACACACCTGCCCAAAAATCACAGAAAGGTACAATCATTGCAGCATTTTAAATCATAATACACTATAATATATCAGTCCTCTTTTTCGTGTGCTTGTTCATCTCTGTCCAAAAATACAGTATGACTACAGTTGGTGTTGGGCAGGGTGAGATATTTGTGTAGGATGAGATAATCTGATAATTGAACCAAAATATAATAAGAGAGATGTTCAATCCCTGGCTCTGCTGGTCTTCGACTGAATCTCTTGTACCTCTACTACTAGAAATAAAGTATCAAAAACTGGTTGATTCTCTCCTACATTATGATTGTTTAATCAAAGGTTTAAGACTGTGGGTGTGTGCCTGTATGTACCTGTCATCGTGTGAGGATATCCTCTGGCCACAGACCTCTCTGGAGGGAGTGAAGGACAGCAGCCTCAGGTCCTCCAGCTGGTTTAAAAAATGTTGCTCTGTAATAAAATAATAATTAAATTAATATTACATGAGAATGAAGTGGCAAAGCCAGCGAGACACACATACACAAAAAGGTTTGTTTAGATGCTGCATGCTCAAACAGGGCGACCATCAACAGATAGCTCCTGCTTGCAAGGTTCACATGGCCGACAGTGGCACTGTTAATTACTAATAAATAATTATGACTATCATTTTGTATTATTATAATATTATCTTATATATTCAGAACAGTGGCTGTGAGTTTGCTGTGAGACCGTGGATACGTTTTTTTTGTCTCGTTACAACAAATGCAGTAACATTATCAGTTATTTCTCCAGCTATACCTTCTAAACAGAGCTGGTACAAGTCACACATCAAACAACCTGAGGAAACATTACTGTGATAATAGAGCAGGAAAGTTTTCAATATCTTAATAACTACATTTTTGCATTGACTTCATTCATGTCACAGTGATAAGGTACTGCTGTGAAAGCATAAAAACCTCGCAGGTTGATTTATTATTTATTTATTATTTTACAGCACTTTAGCCTTGTGCTTCTTCTTGTGTGCTTCTTCACTGACCTTCTTACAGAGCAAGTTAAGTTAAAAAGGCCATGTAGCCTTCTGACGTCCTCTGCTGTCTTGTGATATGACTCTCACCTTGCAGGTGTTAATGGTCATTTGAGTCTCCCTGCTCATCATGAATGTATAAAGATTTGTTCTAAAGTTGGTTCAGTTGCTCATGAAATGAAAACTTATTACAGTGATTAAACCAGTGTTACAAATTTAAACTGGATTCATATGAAAGGATGGTGGGCTGGGCAATAATATACATATATATATATATATATATATATATATTTTTTTTAAATCACACTTCCATTTTTTCAGTGATCTCCACTTACACACACACACACACACACACACACACACAGTCTGAACGAAATAGGACAATTTTGTTTGTGTTGTGTACATGGACATGGGATGTGACTGTGGGGTGAAAACTCTATAGTCACCGTTTCATTTGAGATACACTGTACGTGAGTGAAAAGCCAAAACAATGAAAAACATATGCTGCAGGTGTTCAATTATTAGCAAAGTCATGTGTACCTGTTGTGAGTCGGTCTCTCTTCTGACGCCACTGAGGGACAAATACTGTAATCTCTCTGTGGCCCCGCCTCCAAAACGTCTCCACTGCCAGTGCTATGCCTCGACAGGAGAAGAACCGATGAAGGCCGTGACTGGAGAAGAGAAGTGAGGGTGAGATCTGAGATACAAATAGATTTAATTTAAGTTAAGGTAAGTGTGCTTTAGATAAAGAAAATACAGGGTCTCTGGTGATATGACCTCATACAGAGAGATAAAGAAGAGGAATAACTTTTTGTAGTTTGTCAGGAGAAACAAGGCTGCAAATTAAATGTGAACTTTTTTTTGACAAACAATCAAACGTATTGTAGAGAGAGAAACATTTTACTGCAACTGAAACCACTGCCTTGTTCACTCATTCATTTCAAGTTGGCAAAATAACTCGATTTGTTCCTACACTAATGAAATACTTATCGAACCTTTTATCTCTCCTTGTTATTATTTATTTATTTTTTTTACGAGCCAAGACCAATGGTACTTGCAGGCAACGTTAGCAGACTTCTCTTTTATAGTTAATGTTAATTCTGTAACAGCTACACTGACAGTTTTGTATCTTATGTTTGACACTACGTTTTTGTGGTTCAACAAGAGCTGCAACTATTCTCTACAAAAATTATCAGCTGATCATGGCACGTTAAATACAGGAAAGTCCCAGTTAAACTTTTTATGCATGGGAAAATCAATATTTTGAGCTCATTAATGTCATAGTTGTGAATCAGTGCCTCCATTATTTGGATTGATACATTTGTGAAAAATCAGGACAAAGCTCAGTATGTTTCAGCTGTTATTTCAGTGTGTGAGATTACCATCAATCAACGATCAACATTTGATATATTCTGCTGCTCATCTCAGGTTGTACCTTAAGACCTCATCCCTATCACCGACAGCTGCAGTATTGCAAAACAGAAATTTTTCTATGACATGCAACACATTGCACTGTGGGATGGTTGGCGGAAAGCAGCGTACATGCCACAGACACTATGTTATTTTCCACTGTGGAGTTTTTGTGGGCATACATTTCACAAACACAGAATTCTGACACTCAAATAAAATGTCAGAGGGTAAATATTTATTCCACCTTAGCACCTCTGGGCATTATGGAAAAACCGAAAGGCAAATACAAGCACTGCACAAAGCACCAAACTCAAATTGGGTTGAAATGATGGAACCAAGTCACAGAAGTTTAGAATTGCAAATATTAGCAGAAGGGCACAAACACTACAAAACACTACTCAAACACACATATACTGGACATCACACCATCAGCTGACCCAGATTGTTGGTGGTGACGTGAACGGTATGTATGTGCACGTCAGACAGCTGTAATATAAAATATGGGTAGCTAGGACAGAAAACCACAAAACAACACAAACAACAAACTCCAGCAGAGATGAAAAACTCCCTAAGAGCAGCCAACCTCACCGAACAGGAAGCTGCTGCTGCTGCTGCTGCTGCTGCTTCGACCAGCCGCAGACACAAAACACTATCTGGCAATGATTTATTTTGAAATGGGTTTTTTATGGGTATTTATTTTTATTGGTGCATTTCCGTATTGTATTTGATGGTCTCATGTGTATGTGTTAAAGGAGACTCTGCTGCATTAGTAAGCCTCAAAAACCTGCCACCAATCATCACCACAGGAGAAACAGCCATCAGCCTTTTTAACAGTGATAATCACTCAACCTGTCTATATGTTGGGAAAATACTTTGAACAAGATTATTTTCAGGAGATATGTCTGACTCCGTGTGAAATCTGAAATAAATGTTGTAATACATGAGGTTTCTCTAATCATTGTTCAAACCATTTAGTAGCAAGAAAACATAGCTGTCACAATTTCCTGTTTTCTTCATTAGAGTTTCACATTTTCATTGTGATGGAACAACTTGAGACAGATTAGCCAACTAAGTGCTGAATAGGATGCAACAAAAACATTAAACTAGTGATAAAAGAGAACTTTAACAACTGAAGCTGAAGAAATAATTTTGAAAAATGTAAATGAATGGAACTTCTGTTCACTTCTTCTTTCTTCCACCTCATCATGTGAATTTCTGTGTTTTTCTGTTCTGTGTGTGTGAGCTTGGTTTTTATCTTGTTCAGCAATCTGCTCTCACATGAGCTGTGGTAAAACAGAGATGCCCGTCTAACACGTCTAACAGCCTGGATGGCTGCTTGTTATACTGCTCAGTTGTGTGATACAAAATATTTAGCAGGTCTCCAGCAAAGTGTTGTAGGTCCAGCCAAAAAGCACTGGCAGAAATACAGATGCAACAAGCTAAAGCTTGACTCTTAAGCTGCAACTACAGTAGAGCAACAGTCTACCAATAGTGTAGCATTGACATCATTAATCTATATTAAAACATTGACAACATTATCTTTAATATAAGCCACAGAGCATCTGTCATGATCGTGAGAAAACAAGAGCTAAATTGTGGAAGTCACTGGACATTTTCCATTATGAAGTCTGATATTACAGAGGCTCAGGTGTCTGACCTGCATTCAGTGTAAGTGTAGTGTAGTGTAGTGACAATAGAGAAGAGTTAGCACTGTGTACAAGTACAGATCTGTTTTGCACTCACTGTCCCAGTATGTGTGCAGTGCACATACCTGATAACAAACTTGTTTTCTGTGACATGGCATTAGATACACAGACCAACAGTCAGGAACACACACATATGTACACATACACACAGAACAAGATCGTTTTCAGCTTGTGGGTCAGAGCTGCACTGCAAACTCAGGGGAAGTTCCACTGACTGTCATTATTTCATATGAATCCAAAGTGATGAATGACACTACAGTAGGAAGAGATTGTGCAACTGGTAAAATCGCTTTGGACGTAACCTGACAAGGGCAAACATCGCTGAGCTCATTAGAATAACTTTACATATCCTAGCAACCTCCATCAACATCAGAACACATCCTGATCCTCAAACCTGCGCTGGGAACATCACCATTAATTTAAGGCAGCTGAGGCCATTTTAAATTAAAATAATAAAAATAAAAAAAGACAACTAAACTGGACTGACAGACCCATGACAATGTTAACATTTTGATGTCTGTACTCTTAAATTGTAGGAGAAGCAGAGTACTATGGTTCTAACTGACTATCAGAAACAGTCATTCATCCTGTACAACAGTAGCTGAGCCAGAAGTGACCCGTCCATACTTCTGGTAAAGAAGGAGGGAGGACGACAGGGAAGAGGGTCGGGGGGAGTGGGAGCTACATGGAACGTGATGGAAGGAAGTGGTTGCAAAAGTGAGAAGTCAAGGCAAGGTCATCCAGGATGTAGACTGTGATGACACAGCAGAGAATGAGGAAAAAAAAACAAAACAAATATCCCTGTGTGATACACAAAGATCCACAAAGTCCTTCTTTGTTGGACAATGTCTGGATTAAAACAGAAACTACAACATTGTGATTTTTACTAGAAAAGGCCTTTCTTCCCGAAAACACCTCCATAGTACACCCCCACGCATCAATATCATGTTGCTTTCACACTGCCTTGTACACACACACAAAGGTGATGAGTAACAACATTATGTGAATGCGTGGGCTAAGTTTTGGTGCTCCTACACAATAAAGGTTGTAGCTGCGACCTACGCACTGTAACAGATGATTTGTTTAGTTTTGAGAGTATGACTACCGGTATGTGTGTATGACCTTAGCTGCTGATGATAGCGATATTGATGGGAAGTTGTGATGGCTTCATATGTGAAAGGAAAAACGTGCTAAGTATGCTACAGGTGTGGGAAGTGACTTTGCACTCTGTCTTTACACTCATGCCAGTAAAAAATGCTGAACCTGAGTCAGGGATTGTGCTGTGATGCTTACCTGCTTCTACCTTGTATTTTGTTTTTATAATGTTCAAGGAACTGATGGGTGATTCACCTAAAGCATTTTGTAAAAACTAAAATCATCCCAGTCACAACTAGGTCACTGGTAGTTCTTAAAGCCTTTTTTAACAAGTGTCAGTCTACACCTGTCCTGTGACCACTTTCACCATTGCTATGGTTACAGGCCCTGCTCCAAGGGCCATCATGTGTTTTGCATGTAGATACTGAACCAGAGATTTAGCATTAAACTATGCCATTGTACTTGTTTCCTTCTGTTTCTGCTTTCTAAACCACACAATCTTCATACCAATGCGATGCAAAAACACCATTAATACATTTCTGAATGTAAACTTCCCAAAGCTGATCCAGTTCATTTCACACTAAAGAATCGTGCCTTCAGTGAAGAAAATTGAGTCTGAAAGGAATGACAACAACTTCCTCTGAGCTGAATGAACATTATGTGCTATGCAGACACTTGACAAAAATAAACAAAAAAATCCCCCTGGCAACCCACAATGCTGTAAGAGTATGGAAGTATACTGACGGCAAAGGACTGAGAGAGCACAAAACAAATTCAAGTGCTATTCAGTCCGTAATTTAACCTCTGAGAGCGTTCAGGCATGGATGTGTTAAGAGCAGAATTAACTTTGCCGCAAGGGAGGACAGAACCGTGACAGATGATTTGAGCAGTCAATGGGAACAGACGAATAACTATATTTGAGCCAGCAAAAGCAATTCTCACGCTAATAGTGATCAAAGCTGCTCGTGGTCACTTTTGGCAGTCTCGTTCTCGTTCACGAGGATGGGACTTATGGATGGATAGACGGACAGCCTCAAAACATAATACCTCCGGCCCTGGCTGTTGCTGGCACAGAGGCATAAAAATCTTTGCATTTGGTTCAATATTGTATAGGATTCCTACAGAGATAGAGTTGTTTTTTTTATCAAAGTAAAATCCTTGTTTAACCAGAAACACTCATTATATCACTACTCCACTAACAAAAACAGTAATTTTACCTCGCAGAACACAGAAGTTGCTGGTCTACCGCTGCCTCTATAAGTTAGTCTTTCTGTGGTGGAAGAAATATTCAGATCCTTTACTTAAATGAAAATATGTAACGTAATGTAAAAGGTCTATCTCTGTAGGAATCCTTTCCATAATATTGTCAGGTACTCATTGTAACAATCTGAACCTGTCAGTGGCAAAAACAAGCACTTGTAGCGGGCATATTTCACTGTGGACAACATGGTTTGGTTGCATCGTAGCAGATGTTTTGCAGTTGCTGTGTATACTGTTCTTGCTCAGTAGTGGACCGATTGCAGAGACTTTTGTCCTTATAAATCATTAACAGCAAAAACATTATCTTTTATTTAACTTCTATTTTTTGGTGTGATTTTCTGAGCCACATCTAGAGTTTTCTTTTTTTTTTTGTTTGCGTTTTCATGAATAAATTTTAAAATGATTAGCACCAATGTAAGAAAAAAAATTCATGAATGTGGCCTATAGTCATATTTGAGCAGAAGGCTAACCTCTGCAATCTGACATGGGGTGACAGCGGTTTACTGTGATATGATCTGACTCCATATAGAATCTTCAAAAAGTAATGGTTCAAATAAATGGAAATAAATAAAATAAAATCTGATTCTGTTTTTACAGATCTGTGTATGTGTGCTCTCAAAAGGCTGACGTGCAGATGGACTAACATTCAAATTTGTTGTGCGCTCTCTCCAATCCTTTGTCGTCAACATACTGCCACACCAGACTAACACCAGATAAACAAGTGTGATAAGGGAACCAAGTGCAGAGATGAGAGAGATTCTTCAACAAACTGAACTCCATGACGAAAGAGCACTATGCCCTCGCTCGGATGTTGAATCTCTGAAATCATAGAGAAATAATTTGCACGTATGCTTGATTCCTATTTGCTGAATCTAATGGTTTTTTGGTTGAATGCTTACGTCTGCATATTGGAATCCACAGTAAAGGTGGTCCTGATTTTTATTTTTTAAATCTCAAAGAATAATTTGTGTGTATTAGTGGTATGAAAAGGCCATTTTAGACTTAAATGTCCTTAATTTACAGGGTTTCCAGGCTTATCTGCGTGTAAGTGTGTGTGTGTGTGTGTTTGTGTGTGTCTGCGCAGACTCACGCCATAGCCACATTGCTACCATCTATGATAATGTGTCTGAGCTCTGGACGTCCCGGCTCGTTTGGCAGCTTCAGAGTGTAGGGAGTCCTCAGTGACTGATGGAAACGAGCCAAACCGGTCACTGGTGGTGCGGGGGGGTCGTTTGCAGGAGGTGTCCTGGCTGCACTTCCGTGAAACCCCACGTGGCCGATGGTCTGATAGGGAGAGGCCGAGGGCCGGTTGATGGGCTGAGCTGACTGAGGAGGAAAGTAAGAGGGAAAAAGATGTAAATTACAAATTAACAGAAAGCCAAAGCAGTGATTCATAACATGAATCTGAACTAAAACCCTCTCCATGTGTGGGCATGTTTCGGTCACAGGTGATTCCCAGCTCTGTGGTGCAATATTTGTATGTAGAAAAGGTGAGTGATATGGTAAAGAAAATAACATCTCAATATTTTAAAACTTTGACAACATAAGATATGCATGCGTTTAAAAAGGGATAATTCAGTACAATACATATGTGTATAGATTTATGTTGTATCAAGGCTGGTTTCTGTCACACAAATAAATTGAAAACAGGCAACTGAATAAAAACCTGTATTTACAGAGAAAAGTCGTCTGTTTCAAGAAGTCGCGGTTCAAATGAAAAGATTCAGGTCAGATGAAATATATCAATTATTATTACAATTCCTTTCTGGCTTTTTTTTTTGCTGTCTGTTCAAAACAAAAAAAGAGTTTTGTAAAGATAGATACAGTTAAATATAAATATGGACTTATTTGGGGTTTCATCCAGAAGTAAAACTGATTTTTAAGACATGAAGCCAACAACCAGAAATGATTCATCAGTAGGAATAGTGACTAATGGTTTATTTATTCTATGACCACTGTTTTCACAATTTCCCTGACTCTCCCAGGATATTCCAAAAAAAAAATTCCCACATCCAGCAACTAACCCCTTTAACACTGCACTAACATACCAAGAAAACCAGCATATTAAAAACCCATTCCAGACATATTCTAAGATGTATAAAAATACTCCTCTTCCATTAATATTGTGTTTGATGTGTCTTTCTTAAAAGTTTAACTACTAAGTTTAACTTCTTTAAGTTTAACTACTGGAGATAAAATGTCTTGTTAAAGGGGGGTTTAAGTTTCCACATCACATTTTTGTCAGTTGTGTACTGGACTATTATTGGCTCTAAACTAGAAGTAGTACAGTAGTACAATAGTGCATGTGTTAAACTCAGATTTGATATGAGCACAGAAAAATTCACTCATCAGCAGATGAATGAAAACAGCCTTCTAGTATTAAACTGTAAATATACACAACCAGTCAAAACTTTTAGAGCACCTCCATTTTTCAAGTTCTTAGTGAAATTTTAAAAGTGTAATGTGTCAGCATACTGTGAAAGTATAGAATAATAAAGATAAAAAAAGGAATCTTAAATCCTAAATTTAATCTAAATTTTGTCTGCAGCAGCTCAACACACTCATAATGTTCTTTCTACAATGGAAATGAAGCATTGTTCAGCAAGTTTATCCAAACACAGAAGTTTCCACAAATGTGTTGTTCTTGCAGGTTTTGCTTTTACCTTCTGTCCAGTTCATTCCAAACCAGCTCCATGTGATTTATGTGCGGGGACTGTGCTGCTCTTCCATCATGTGAAGCCACCGTTTGGTTCTTTTCTTCTAATGTTTGGCTCATTACCTTTCTGGCCTGTTTTCTATGTTTTTGGTGACCTGAACTTTATTTATTTATTTTTATCTTGTGTAGCTGCTTACCTTTGTATATTTTAAAGTTATTCACTGGACTTTAACTGCTGAAATTTCAAGAGAAACTGGAAAAATTGAGGTGTCCTAAAACATTCGACCAGTAGTGTACATCATTGAGGACCGCGACAGTCAAACATCCAAAAGTGAAGTAACAAAATGCAAAAGAACTTTTTTAGAGTGGAGGGGGACTTTAGAGTAATACCTACACTGGGAGTGGAAGCCAAGGAGGAGGTGGTGGCAGTCAGCCACTGAGGCGTGCTGCGTAGTGCTGTCACACTCTCAACTTTGACTGATCCTCCTAATGTCTGAGTCCCACCCCTCGACAGGTAGTCTCTCTGTGAGACGCCACTCCCTCCCCGCGCCAGGTAGTCTGTTCTGGATCCCGAGTGGGTGTCGAGGTGTGCCACAGTCATCATCCGTGACATCCTACCATCTGCTGTTTTGGGTTCCGTGGGGATGACATCATCGTCATCGTCAATGGTAATAACCTCGTAGTTTCCTGCTCCTCCTTGAGCACTCGAGCTCCTCTTGATAGTGATTGCCTGAAATGAGATTTGATACGATTTAAAAAAAAAAAAAAACAACAAAAAACAAAAAACACACACACACAATTCTGTCGTCTAAAACAAAGACAAATTAACCACAACATTTGGAAATGATATTTTTATCATGCTTTTTAATACCATGCCGCTTCATGTGCTGAACAAACTAATCTGTGAATTTAAACATGGAGATCTGGTCTTTCCCTCATCTAACAGTCCAAGAAGCTTCATTCAATTTTGCTGTTTTATCAAAGGAAAAGAAGTAGAAATAATGTCGAACTAAGAGGTTCCAGTCTGTGTGAGATGAGAAATACCTGTTGAGTGCTTGTTTCGCTGCCGCTGCACTGTCTTCGGTGCCCCAGCCCATTGCTACTGCTGCCATGCTGGTTGGGCTTAATGTTCTCTTTAGACCTGCCTGGGTCTACCAATGCTCTGCTCAGCTCGCGCTCCTTCTCTCTGAGTCGAGAGACAGTAGAGGAAGAGGAGGAGGAGGAGGATGAGGTGGGAGTATCTGGGGAGCGCATAGAGTTCAGTCGTCTTTCTTTTTCTCCTCCTTTTGACCCCTCCTCACAACGCTTGGTCTCCTCAACGATCTTCTCCAGGACGAGGAAAGTATCTTCTGTCTGTCCTGTCTCCTTGACAACGCGCTCCACTACTTCCTGCTGGTAACCCATGGTTCTGGAGAAAATTAGTTTTAACAGTGTTTCATTTTGCAGTATGAGAGGTGTTAAAGAATAGGTTCAATTTTTTTCAAGTCTGTCTTTAAACAATACTCACACGCCTATATGCACATTAAGAGTTATTGGTGGCTTTAATTGCTCCTCCTGCCCATAGTGTCTCTGATGAGATTGCTTCCTAAAGTGATAACAATGTAAGAGATAGGGGACAAAATCCACAATGCTTGTTTTGTGCAAAAATGTGATCTAAATCTCAACTGTAGCTGAAACTTCATCAGTCTGAGAGAGTTGGAAAAATCAAGTGAGTCAGTCTTTTACTGTAAAGTTCCCTCTTTGCCGCTGCACTGCAAAGAAACCCTGTGCAGCGAAACACAAAGGAAACGTGCTCTACAAAGACATTAACTTAGAAAGACAGACACTTGATTTGACTAATCCAGACTAGTGGAGCCTCACATTAACTTCAGCTTGACATTAGAATCAATTTTTACACAGCATGAACACTGTAGATTTTGAGCTCCATCTACATTAAAATGAAAAAAAAGGTATATGTTCACTCTTCACAGCCAGTATAGGAAGGAGGAATAATTACAGCAAGTCTTTCTATAGAGATATAAGCATTGTTTTAAGACAGAATAATGTGAACCCATCCTTTAACAGACCATGTTAGGGCTACAGCTTACAATTAACATTCTTCTCAACTGATCTGCTGATTATTTTTACATGTAATTATCTAGTTGTAAAACATTAGAAAACAGTGAAACATGCTTCCACGCTTTGGTCCGACCAACAGACCGAAACCGAATAATATTTAATTTACTGTAATGCAAGACCAAGAAAAGTCATAAATTCTCACATTTGAGAAGCTGGAACTGTCACATTTTGACATTTTTGATGGCGCAAAGACATAAAAGATTAGTTGAATAGATGCTGAGTAATTTTCTGTTGACTATGTCGTGACTCTGGATCGCATTTTACATTCATGAAAAAGGATAAATTACATAAGTTAACAAATAATAGGCTAATAGGTCTAATATAATAATGACTTCAAACCATTATGACGTTTACCTGAAGAAATTGACCAAGCAGCGAAGGTTAGTTTCTGGGCTGACTGCCTCTCCATCATCGGAGATACCTTCACTGGAGTCCAGCATGATCGGACCGACAGTGTTTGCTTTAGCTGAAGAGGAGAGGGATGATGAAGCAGAGGGCGTTTTGGATCTGCAGCTGCTACTACCACTCCGACCCTCTCTGTCCCTCTGCCGCTCCCGCTCTCTCGCTCTCTCCGGTGACTCGTCTCTCCGCTCCAGAGAGTATTGTCTCTTTGTGTCCCGAGTCTCGCTCTCAGATGAGCGCCGTTTGTGTGAGGGCCGAGTGCCATTGAGCAGGATGACCTCAGGACCTAAACCTATCCCACCTCCTGCTTTACCAGCTCCAATGACAGATGCCGGCCCAGTCCCTTTGTCTTCAAAGCTAGTGTCCAGGATGCGGTTAGAGAGTTCTGTCACTGGGGTGCTACTCTGCGAGCGGTCCTGGTCAACCTCAGACATGCTGGGATGCAGTGTCTGGTTGAGCTGAGCCTGGAAGAGGAATCAAAATGCCAATCATAGTAAAAGTTTCCGTCAAACACCGACACTTGCCATGGTCATATTTCATAATGCACTTCCCTAGTTCTCCATACTAAAAGCTGAGTTTGTGTAAAAACACAAATTTTCTCTTTTACTTCTGCACAGTCGCCATGATGATTTGACTAGTTCTTCAACTTTCCTGCTGATCATAAGTTCCCCTTCTTACAATGGCTGTTAATGCCTAAAAGTAACACTGGTAGCTTTTATACATTTTTTGCATTGCTTACAGGTTTAATCCACTTACAAAGTGTTTGAGAGTTTTACAATGCAAGTTAAAATAGAATCCTGTACCACAGCATTTTCAAAACTGAGCATGACAATGACCGTACACCTATGTCGTGAGATTACAAGTTTGTGTTTGTATGAGGAAAGAAAAGTTCTTTAAAGTAAAATGTTTACTTCTTAAATATGTGAATTTTTCATTAGAATAGGAACAATAACAACTTGTAACTTTTGTAACTTATATAAACCTATCCTGCAGCCAAGGACAAACAGACCTTCACAGATAACAGTAGGGAGTAAATTCACTTCAGTAGGGTGAGATATTTCGCTCCAATACATCCAATCAAGACAATACATACACAGGATGCCCATTGTTTATTGAGAAGTTTACTGAGTCCACTCTAGAATGTGTACTTTTTTTGTCTGAAAATACTGCTGTATTTTGCAATAGATATGTCAGATTATGCAGGTTAAAATTCCAGCTATTATCCCAACTACCCAAAGCAGATGCATTTTACTGTTTTCTAAATTTGCAGCAGATATTCAAAAGGCCATCTAGGGGATTCAAGTTTCTGCAGTGGTTATGCTGTACTGTAATAAATCACATGAAAAAGGTGTACACTAACCAGGGAGGATGTGTTTGTGCTAGTGGGGCTGTGAGCCAGTCCTAGTAACTCTTCCTTCAGGGCACTGGGCAACAGAAGAAGCTCCATAGTGTACTTATCATCCCTTTCCTCCACGAAGGATTTGAACGCTCGTTTCACTGCTGGCTCTCTGTCACTCGGTAGACTTCGCTTCTCCTGGACACGACACGACACGACACGACACAACACGACACAACCACAAACACACACACACACGAGCATGTTGTATTGAATTAGGGTGCAACTATACAAGTACAAATTACAGATGTACAGAAAGGTGAACAGCTCTGTCACTACAGCTCTCAGGTTCTTGATGTGCAAAAAAGTCCATCCATCTATTAGACTAATATGCTGCACACTAAAACTGTGTGTGATGACATATGATTCGAGCCCTTACCTGGAATAGTGCTACAAACTGCTGAACTCTGCTTTGGGCCATCACGACAGGCTCAGCCCGGCCCAACAGCCGCAGCCGGCCTGGCTCAGGCACCTGAACCTCGGCACTTGTATCCCGTATGAGCCTGTCCAGGAAGAGGCCACGGGCACCAGCAAAGATACAGTGCATGTCCACTGGGTACCGCTCCTCTTTCTGTAGTTCTGGGTCACAGAGTCCTCGAACATATTCCTGCATGGCAAGGAGAAGATTGTAACGAAAACATCAATAACTGAACAACTATAATTACTGTATATGACGGACCTGTTTTCTGCACCTTGACAAACAAAGCAGTGAAAATGGATATGGCAATGGATGTGAGTAAAACAAAAGCAAGCACCCGCTAATAAAAAATAATCAGGTAAAAACTACAGAATAACTCCAGGACAGCAACTTTATCTGTTATTTCTACAAAATTCAGAATAAAGCATATTAAGCAAAATGAAATGTATGCATTTATGTTACAGGGCTAGTGCCAAACTTGCTTGTATGCAGTCTCTTAGTTGAGTAGCGCGCGCACACACACGCACGTGCACGCACACGCACAAACACACATGTCCCCACACCTCACTGTAGAGCAGTAAAACTGACATGTGCTGAAACTAAACACTTGTCATTGATTCAGGGAATCTTCTAGCTATGGGAAATATTTGGATGAATCAGCTGCTGGTAGGTGCGGTAACTTCCTTACAGAAACTGTGTCACATTTCTTCAGGGTTAATGTGTAGAAAAAAAAGTTAGTACTGAGAACGTAAAATGACTCAACAATGACGCAGTGGGAGAGAAAAAAAAGAAAAAAGGATATCAGACTTGAAAGAGAACCAGATCACAAATGTATGGGTGTGGCTATTAAAGTGAAACAACCAATAAAATGAGTTGGGATTTCCAGTAGGTCTGACTCTCTGCAATAACCAAACACTCCTTTTTAATAACTACAAATAAAAGTAAAAGTAGAAGTTTTTAGTTTAGCACAAATCTCTGGAAACAAACTTGTCTCGAGTTGCAGTAACTGTACTTAGTTTTGTGATTTTTAAGCACACAGTACGATTATGTATGATGTGGTTCACGAGGTTAGTAAGTACTTTTCACTTGATACACATTCTTGAACAGTATGACTAACTGAGAGTAGATAAACTGATCACTGGCCAAGTCGCATGACCCTCGAAAGCAACATTCACTGTATTAAAGTAGACCTACATCGAGGCCTAACCTGTGTCCTCACTCTGTGTTCCAAATTTACTGTCATTTACATACTGGCTCGTTTCTGGAAGGTACACACTAACCCCAGGTATCGATATGGTATTACATGTCCTGTTCATCTATGGACTCTGGATATGAAAGGAAGGCGAAAAAGAAAGTACTACTATTACTGCTTTCAACCAAAGAGTCCCTATGAGAACAGCTGACAGTAAAGTCACAATTTCTTGTCAGAGATGGGGCTCTTTTTTTCTTTTCTTTTTTTAATATAAAACATTTTGACTGATGTCAGCACAACAGATAAAATTCCATTCACATCTGTTGTATTGGTATGACGGCTAAATACATCCAGTCACAAACGTATTGCCCCTTCTGTAAGTCAAGCAAACAGCTTTACATTGCCAATTTCCTGGCACTGTGAGAGGAAGCAGCAAACTGTGGCAGATTGTTGAAAGAGAAAATAACAATTTTCAATCATGTGCACCATTTTTGTCATGGTTGGTTTACTGCAAACTTATGAAACTATATTAAAAGAAAAGCAGTCACGGGAATGATGACAGTTATTTCCCAAACTAGAGGAACAAGATACCCAACCTAACTTGATATTGCTAATAAGGAAGCCATTTATAACTCCTATGTCATACTCATGATGAGTTGAAGAAGCTGACAGTAAAATTACCTTTTCCACATCACATTCTCGGTTGACTGGCAGAGCTTGGAGCAGCTGGTTACAGGGGAAGCAACTTCCGCACAAAAGTGAGACTCATGACACAAGATACAGAAGTGTGAAAGATTCTCTGGTAAGGGAAATCACACAGAAAAAAATGCATTCTAGAGATATTGACAGCTATTTTGCAAGAGTAAGCGTGGTATAATCTCTCAGGCCCAGATAACTGTTAAACGAACAACAGTGCAAATAATAAACACATTGTGTTTCATGGTTTAGTCATCAATTTAAATGAAAAGTAAAGCAGCAACAGTTAGTTGACTCACCAATTTGTTGATCAACAGAAAATCAATCTGTAACTATTTTGATAACTGAATAATCATTTTATTTTTATTCTTTTAAGAAAGATGCATTTGCTGGTTCCAGCCTCTCAAATATGAAGTTCTTCTGTTTTTTTGTCAAATATTACAATGCACCTAATAACAATGGCTTTTAGACAGTTGGTTGGACAAAACCATCTGAATGTGTCACGTTGGACGTGGAAATTTTAGCAGGCATTTTTGACTATATTTCGACATTTTAGTGACAATCTACTTAGTCGATAATGAAAATAATTGTTGGTTGTAGCCCTTATGAAAAGCATTCTGCCAATTTAAACTAAAGTTTTCCACATCATGACATCCTTCAATGTCTAGTGATGTAGCCCTTCCACAGACTTGCCTGTAATGTGAAACCAATCTTATTGTGATTGTACTGTATTGTAACTTTGCCTCCAATTACTTTCCATAATCACGTACTGTCAACTGTGTTAGTTTCCCAAAATTGCACAGACAAATGAAAGTGTGTGTATCACACTGAGCCAAGTCTGCACCTATTTAACAAACATCAGCAACATGTTAGGATGTGGCTTCATTTAAATGGTCAACAGTCATAAACTGATAAACTAAAAGTCATTTTGAAACAAAAAGACCCGTCTGTGATGTAGTCCAACAATAAACCGACTAAATCAAATGTCATGACATTTGTGACTAAATACCACAGCATAAAATGCGTGTTGATATTTTAGTAACATTATGACTACTGTTACTTTCATAAAATATCTGCTCTAAACTAGAGTAGGCGATATTAAGTCTCAGAAAACAATTTGTACAGCAGACGTAGTGGTTACCCTAACTTAACCCAACCCTAACAAAGTTAGTGCTGCCTTTTTGAACACACACACACACACACACACACACACACACACACACACACACACACACACACACATCAAACCATATCTGATCTCGATACTGTATTATCTCTCAGCTCTGATGTTATATTATAAGCTCGTGAAATGTGTGATGAAACAGCGGAGGCTGGTGCCAATCACAGGACCCTGATACACCTGTTCATCAGCCACAGACAGCCAAACAGTGAGCAGTAGAGCCAGCATGGTGGCTCTGATAAAAACAACGTGTGACAGTGGTCTGTCGGTTCATTTACAGAACATGCAAGTGAAACAAACTTAAAGAGCCTCACCTTTGCCTTTGACACGTCGTCTCTGTTTCCTCTCAGTTGCAGCCATATCTGCCGTGATGTTTTGCTGCCGTGCGGCTGTCCCGTGTGGTCCAACAGACCGATAATGGTGAACGTTACTTTAAAAACCTGCTCCACTCGAGGCTTGGCACATTTCAGCTCTTCTTCTTTATCCTCTAGGACTGTAAACTCGTCCACGGTGGGGGCCTCTTGCTGCTGCCTGCCGGCTGACGCAGGGAGCCTGCTGCTCGGCTGTTCCGGGCACGTTAGCTCGGTGACTCGTCTCATTCCGAGGAGGGGCCGCGTTGTTGACATTCTGCCTCTCGGTCTGACCGTCGTCCCTGACAACGACGTCTCAATATTCAAACCTTTCGTTACCGTTGTGAGCCTTGGGCATTTTCATGGTCTCTTTTGGTGGGTACTCCACAACAAAGTAGCGACGTTAACAGAGTCTAACGACATGAACACAGAGGTAGAGCTAGCCTAATAACTCGGAAGCCCCGAGTGACGTATCCGGAAAGTCCCAGTGATGGCGTCATCAAAACACGACAGTTAAGTGTGTTCCTCACGGCGAGTCCACAGATGGTTATCAGTTAAGGTGTTATGAAAGCAAACTATCAAGAAGAGACCCGCAGTGACCTACAGTTTTACGACATCAAACCGTAGATTAAGATTCTGTGAGATGAAACTTCTTTGCCCCGCCAAAGAGTGTTTGGCCGACGTCTGTGTGGGGATATGATCAGCTGATGACGACTTGGTCGATTAATACAAGCGAGTGTGCAGCTGTGCAGGCCCGTACAGGCCAAACAATCCAAAACATTGCTGCTAAAATGTGCGCAGCTTTGCCCTCTCGTGGTTGTGAGCCGTCATTGCTTCTTGCAGTCGGTATAACAGGATTGATCAGCTCTTCCAGCTCTGCTCTTTGGGTGTCTGGGTGTCAACAAGGCTGAGTTACCTTGGTCACTTAATTAATTACAAATTTGTCAGGTGGGTTTTCCATTAACCGCTAATTTTGTGACCATGTCTTGTGGGGGAATCCTGTGTAAGAGTGTAGTTTAGGTTATATTGTACTCTCATGATGCATATTTCTAATTTTCTGTGGTCAATCAAGTTACAAAAAGCCAACACAAATCAGCCAATGTATTATTTCAGCAAAGAAAAACTGGTCACACTGGACTTTGGGGGAGGACATATTGGAAGTGAACAAATCACACATAATTTCTTGTTCGTTGCTGTGTGCGTGTCAGTAGCTTGTTCATTAGAAAACAGGGATCCAAGAAAGTACAACAAAAACTTCCTCTTCCACAGACATTCATCCACTCCAGGTAAATGCTAAACTTACTGTTTCATTGCTAAGTAACTTTTTGTTTTTTGTTTTATGTGGGAAAATCACCACAGAGTTTCCAAGTGAATTTCCCCCTTATTTCCATAAAGTTGAACATTTTTAACTTTATACAAATTGATTTTTTTAGTTGCTGTTTTAAGTTGTTTTTACCTACACCACGTTGAATCCCATAATGACTTCTACACAGATTCACCAATGTCCCATAGAAAATGAATGGACTTCAGTGGGGCTTCATTGTGAATGTGAACACAGATGAGGCCTTCAGGACCCTTAACAGGTTACTCTGTCTAATTTAATTTTATTGCTTTTCCATTTACCTCAATTTCATAGAGACCCAGGTTAATGGTTGGAACTCTAAAGTTAGCTCCAGTATTATTTTAGTATTTAGCTGGTAACAACAATTAATCAAAGTGTGTAATGCTGTTTGCATTCTTGATATTCAAGCTTCAGTGCTGCCCTGTGCAGCAGCAGCAGCAGCAGCAGTAAGCCCAGCTTACTTACTTACATCTAGAAGTTGAGTTCTGTTAGATAAGGTGGGATAGGGCTCCCATTAAAACTATGCTACAGTTATTAAAAATTATATGAAATACATTTACATAACTGGTGTCTCAAAACGGTGCAAATGAAAGGTGGACTGTGTTTGAATTAAAGAGATGAGGTATTTCTTAGTTTAAATAAAGTGCTTTTTTAAATCACCTGTTATTTGTCTGTTAACTTCATAGGCATCATTTCAACACACAGGCTGCTCTGAGTCAACACTGTGTTGCATAATGAGGGTGTTAGTGTCCACGCCTTAGATGGCAAAGTAAGATTCTTTTCATTGAGCCTCACAGAGACCTTTCTGTGAAATCTGTGAAAATGTATGAAAAATGCTGTGAAGGTTTTGATGTTGTAATGTGTAGATGCTTTCAACAGATCTGGTAACAATGAATTAAAAAGCTAGCATTATTACTAAGGGTCGAGTGTGGACTAAGATGGACATGGGTTGCTACTGTGTACACAATCTATGAACATATAGGAGGACTGTGTAGATTTAAATCATAAACATAAGTGTAGCTGTTGAGCTTTTTTAATCAAATCTGTCTTTATTTATTTATTATTTATTATTCATTAATTCATTTTCTTTGGAAAGAACATTCTCAACAAACAGCCATCTGGCCTGACTTTCAGATAGTGTGATGTAATGAAGGTAAAGGACACACTTTTATTTAGAGGAAGAGTAACAGGTGTACAAACCCAATAAGGAAATAAAAAAATACATTATGAAATACATTATACTGCTCATATGAATACAAGGAGAAGGAAGCAGACAGACAGGGGAAGTAGAAGACAAAGAGACATCTATATGGAATTATTTTTGCACTGTACCGCTGCCAGAAATGGCCATTAATTCTATACTGATTTAAAAATGCTATAGCATTTTGCATTTGTAAAACAGAGCTGGAATAAAGATAGTATGATGATAGTGGTAAAGTAGAAACAGATTTGTGTGTCTGAGGTTGTTTCTGGTTTCTTTACATATGGTCCATCAAGTCATGTGACTTATAAATCACCATAAATACAGCGTGTCCAAAACAATATTCCAGCCATATCGTAAAATACTGTTTAAAAAATACAGTGACCACAAATACAAATACATGACTTCCAACTTACAAATTCTTCTCCTATACTAAACACACTACTGTATACTCAAATCTCTTCAGTGTCTTCTTGATAGTTCTAAGTCAGTCTACAGTTGTCCTCAACACATCCTATGGAGAGGATAGAAAACGGCTTAAAATACTAAATGTAAATGATGTCAAATCATAACGGGGTGAATCTTTTATACAAATATAAGTCATTTTTGTCTGTGAGCACATTTTTATAGTGTTCTCCATAGCAACAGTAGATGTGGTGAGGATGTGACACTGATCCACAGCGTGTCTCAAGGTTTCATTGGCGATTTCATTGTAAGATGTACGAAGATGTTGTCAGGCGCACTGGTAGTGATTTTTGATGTACTGATGTCACATAGCTCCTTGTATACCATGCCTTTTGCAATTCTGCAATTCAAAAAATGTGGCAAAATGGCCACAGTGTAAAACTACATGACATTCACAAATCTTGCCATCTGTTCAATTTAAATTTATCACTTATCACAACTTTTTTTTTTTTTTTACAATTTTAATTAAATGGTCTGTCTTAACACTTTTATTACATATAAGATTTTGAAATTACGTTTTTATAAAAATTTTAATAACTTGGCATAATTTTACAGAAACACAACATTTGATATTGAACAGCAACCTCAGGGACCACAGATGGCACTTAATCGTAAATGCTAAGTAGACGAGCCACAAAGCCAGTATACAGCAATAATAAGCTAATGTCACCATAAGCTACTGGTCATGTCATAAAACCAATGAATATAGTGAAATGAGGCAGATTATGTCATAATATAAATGTGAATATATATACATATACATATATATACATTTATGCTTAGAAATTAAACTTGTATTGAAACTTTTTTTTTTTCAAAAAGTTACAACGTCTCATTTTTAAAAAAAAGAAAGGGTAGGAGGGCATGTGAAACTATGCAGCTGCCAGGCTGGTATGTGCCATCCCACATGGTTTATTCAGTCAGGTACACAATATCACAAAAGGCTGAATAGAAAATCTTTCTAAAAAACTACATCCTCCACTAAATACACCCAGAGCTCAGAAGCTCATGATCACACTCTGACACTGCACCTACACGCACAGTGGGCTTACACTCAAAAAGTCTCACCTACCTTCTTCCACCCTCTGCCTCACTTTCAGCAACTTTGGGCCGTGGGAATGTTTGACCCTGTTGGCTGGAAATGGTTCTTAAATCCAACTGTGTGACGTGTGCTGTTCTGAAAAGATCACCACACTCATGGAAAAAGAACAAGGTGCAAGAAGCAATAACTTGGAGAATGGAAGGCTCAGTGCACTTAGGTCCAATTCAAGTACAGTATAAAGACCAGTTTCATCATGGTGAATGTCCTGCTGCTGAACTGTCATACATCAGTTTTGCTACTATTGTCAATTGTGCAATGAATTGTTTATGACAATAGATAATGTTCTTGTTAAGTTCTGAACATTTTGTGGTAAATGCCTCTAAGGGATTGTATGAAAATGATTTTTGGGGGTTGGCCAGGTTGGAGTCAGGGCAGTAGTAGTTCATGATTCCCTTGAAAGATTTATAGTAACATAAATGAAATAAAATGAACAAGAGAGCTGTCTGTGCCCAGTCCATTCATTTAGTAACAGTCATAGTCTAATAGCTTATTAAAATAGTCATAATAATTCATCAAGTAGCCCATTGTTTAAAAATCTAGAATGGCTGAAATAAACTGGATTTATTCTTTTGTCATATTTGCCATAAGTTTGGCAATTGTCTGTTTTACTGTCTTATTGACGCATGGGGGTTATTATTATTATTATTATTATTGTTATTATTATTGTTATTGTGTTTATAAAACAATGTTTCAAATAACCTATGATGTCAACATAGCGCAGGAAGCTGCGTGGGTCAGGTGACAGTGAATTGTGGCTACAGCCTGTGATCTTATTCACTCTTAATCAGTTAATAAACCAAAAAAAAAAAATCTCTTCCCTTAGAATAAATCACTGCTGAACTAGACCTTACACAGCATCAGACACAGAGTTTTTCAGCTCATTACCTAAATTAATTTTTGGTCCCTCTCACTGGGAACCAGGCGAATAAAAAATAAATTTTCTCTCAATAAATAAAAGATAGTTTTAGATGAAGATGCATATAGATGTTAGGTTTTTACTATGATTGATGCTGTTAGATCTCAGCATCCCACGACACTCAGAGGGAATGTATGTACAATGACAGTAGAGGACAGTTGATTTTTTTTTTTTTTTTACACAATACTCTCAAACTAAATAACATCTGATTAATCCACAAATACATAGATAGGAAGCTAAATGTATCATGCAAAAAAGAAAAAAGCTGTACATGCTATATTCTGATTTGCCAAACACAAACCAGTGAGCAAGTGTTGCTGTTCTCAAACTTTTCTTCTTCAACAGGCACTAGATGGTGCTGTAAGCTTCGTAATGGCAACTTGACAATGAGCTCTCTCCTGTCCATCCTCCCTGATGACAGAGAGTAATATCGACTTAAAGATGTTTCAAATCAATATTTTTCATTATTTGCGGCCCAGACGCATGCAGCAAAAGAATATTGTCTTTATTAAAGTTCATTGTGTTGTGTTATGTGGAAAAGAGAGGGAGAGAGACAGAGATGACAGCAATATCCACAGTTACACCTTTACTGTACTGCTTAGTTTTACTGTCATTTTGGCGATGTCAATGTGCTTGTGTTGTGCTGTCAGTCTGCAGAACTGCTGGAAACCCACCAGTGGCTGAATACATATCACTGTTATCAGCCACTTTTTCTGTACATGAAGACAAAGAATGACAGGAAAGTGTATCAAGTCATCATTATTCAGAGTGCAAGCATAGAGGAAAAATAAATGTCAAATTCAAGTTAAGTTGTCAATGTCAGTGCAAATATTAAAAAGTCAAAATATAAAAATCAGGATCGCCGGGGAAAACTCCCAACGTGCGTCAGTAGCTGCACTTGTTTTAGATGCGCGTGTAAATGTGTGTGCATGTGTGTTTGTGCAACAGCTGTGTCTGCCACCTGTGAGGTGAAAGGGAGGCTGACCTGCGACACATGCTCCTCTTTAGTTCCACATGACTGTGTGTGGTGTGGTAGAGATGGAGGGAGAGACGGAGTCAGAGAGACGACAGTATCTTGGGGACCACTTAGTTACAATGGCCTTGCCGCATGAAATGAAAACCCAGCAGAATCCATGCTGGCTGAATTTTGTAGTAGTGGTTTTGAATATCCAAAGGAAGGTGCAAGCAAATGTGTGTAAGGCAGAATTAGGTCTCAGATCTTTATTAATAATTACTTAAATTCTGGTTGCACTTGCAAAATAAATCAAAAAGCAGATATAACCCAAGAGAGGGAGATTAAAGAGAGCGCTCAAAAGAAGCTGACATTTTTTTAACTCGTATATGAATCATCCTATAAGCAAAACACAGCAGCCTCACCTCAGTTTGCAGCCATGTTGCGTTCAGGTTGCACCTCGGCTCCGTCAGCTCTCCATTGCAGTTCAAATGTCCACTGGATGCACTTTTTTAAGTTTCACCAGCCATTTTTGCAGATATTTTATGTGTTTTATCGGCACATTTAACACATATAAGTAGCTCATTTATGATCAATGTGGTAACAGACACCCTCTTGTTGCACTTGTTTTAATTACAGTATGCAGCATGCTGTCTTACCCTTATTTTGTATCTGTATTTTCTGAAAAGTGTAGGAAAATCATAGCATACCTTCTTTTACCTCACTCATTAGCACACACAAATAATGAAGCGTAGCATTAGTCCAGACGGAGCAGTGAAGCTGTGTTTGCATTTGCTGATTGACATCAGCTGTTTCACTCATGCTTCACAAATTTGCTGGCTCATTCACAGCTGTGTGGCTATCAGCTGACCAGTAACGTCCAATCATATTCAAACAGTGATTCACCCAGCTATAGCCATTTGTAAACATTCACAAGTGAAATTTATGCTTCAGAGATGCGAACTGGCCTGGCAAAAATAGACCCGGTGAGTGAAGCTATGAGCAAAAAGCACGACTCACACATCCAGTCGATGCTGGCACACTGGCCAGAATGGTAGGGGATTGCAGCAAGAATCTGACTCAGCCCAGTCCAGTATCTCCTGGAATTACGTCCATATTGGATGACGCACCTCACAATTTATAATTAAAGCCAACATTTGGTGCCAACACAGGAAATAATGTTCCCTATATAGAGTACGGGAAAGAAAAACTGAAAATATGTCATATGACGCATACAACCAATAGGAATCATCACACTGCAGAGTGCCAAATGGGCTGGGACCACACACAGAGTACAATGAAATGCCATGTGTGAGTTGTCTGGTGTAGTTGTCTATTTTTGATTAATAACTTGCAGAAGTAGTGTGTGATTTCAGCCGATCCCCAGAGCTATGGCTCACCAGGCAATCTTTTTTTGTCACTGTCTTTGTAATAATTGTGGGTCATATAGCTCTTTATATATTTCTCAGCCTCAACAGGTCTCTCCTCATCTGTTCTACACAAGAGAGATGGCGACAGAGGCGGCAAGAGGTGAGGAGAGGGAAGTAGATCTGCTACGGGAGCCAGGAAGCACAAAACAGCCTTTTCTCTGAAAAAAAGAGATGGCAAGGCTGGAAATAGGAAAGTGGTGTGAAGTGTGGCGTTGAGCACCTACATGGAAAATAATAGGGGTGGCTGTTTTGACATGCGCCATTCAGTGATGGTGAGTTTAGGCCTTAAGTGGAGGTCAGGGATGCTCATCAGACTTTCAAGTAAGACACTTTTATTTCCCTAACCTTAACTTCATATGGCATGAAATTTCAAAACTTGGACTCAAACATTGCTATTGTGTGTGATCCATGGTTTTGTAAAATGAACTTTGGGGATCAGATCAACTCTGATCAGGAAAAAAAAAGACCAAGTATTCCAGCATGAGCCCCTAGAAACAAAAACTGGTCCAAAGGGGTTTGACTGGACGTTAGTGATCTCGCTGGCTACAAAAACTAATCCAGAGGTGTATTGTGCTGCAACAGTATGTTGCTTTGTACTGTTCAAGGGACAATGTTGGCATGGCCACCAATATGAGAATAAGACACAGGTTGAAAATACCAAAATATCTCTTTAAAGCTGGGGTAAGCAAAAATGTATAAAGGGAGAAGAAGAAGAAAAAAAACCCTCAAATTTGAAAATACAGTCACCCCCCTGCTGCTCTCCCCTCACAGGTATATGAAGGCTTAATTATTAGCAACATTCGACATAGGCCCTCATCGCATGCTTTCATGGTAAATCTACCTACATAACCAACCGCGACAACACATCTAGATATTAGAGGAAAATGAAGTTAACAGCCTGTTACCTGTCCAGGAGAAGCACAGCAAGCTCTCTCCATCTCTGAGATGCTTCACCGATATTAACACATGCCCACCTGAAGAGACGCACACACACACACACACATCCGCATTTGTAGAACAGCCAATAGCAACACTCTCTCTCTCTGAAAATATCTGTGATTGGCTAAATTCTCCAGTGAAAGGAGATTTTCTTTATTTTCTAAAGCCTGAAAACAGAACCAAGAGGAGGTGCAGATGTCTAGTTTGTTCTCAGACCACTGGAATTACAATATACTGAAAGGTGATAATGGGATTTTTTTCCCCCCAATGACGCCAAAAAATGAGCTTTAAACCTGAAGAGAGATTAATGTTTCTGAGATATACTGTAGACTGCACTTTTACTCATTGGAAAGTACATGTGTACGCTTAAATAATAAATCCAAAAACCTGACTTTTACAATGATAAGAAAACAATAGAGAGAGAATCACAAATGCCATGACTAAAAACAATACTGCAGAGAATATGCGTATGTTCTGCTGCGTGTGGTTTCTGGGCCTCATGGTGGGAGAAACGAAGGTAGCACTCACAAAAAAAAAAAAAGGACACACACACTCACACACAAATACTCAACCACACCCGCCCACTTAACAAATTTATTTATGTACAGCTCAGCTAAAGCCTCCCACCCCCTCCAAACACAGGAACACAGAATTTTCCCTCCCTCCTTCTTTCTCTTCCTCTCTTTCTCCTCCCCCTTCCCTCGCTCATCCCTCTTTCTCTTGCAGGTCATGGGAGATAGCAAAGAGATAAATATCACTGGCAATAAAAGGCCTGCATCATGAATAATAAAAAAGCCATAATCTCGACCAATGTTTGATACATCTACAGGGTCTGATGGCTACACACACACACACACACACACACACACACACACACACACACACACACACACACAGTGAGACACATTGAGCACTGTTAAATTGAGATGAATGGTGATGCAGAACGTGGGACGGGCGTGGGACACACACCCAGTCACTTATCCCCACACACACACACACACACACACACACACACACACACACACACACACACACACACACACACACACACACACAAATGCTAAAGAAGAGAACACAAGAGATTCATCCTGAAAATATGGATAAATTATGCTACCAGTGCAAAATTCTCCCACAGGTCCACAAACCAGTGATGGCTCAGGACGAGAGGTCACCACAACTGTCCCATCAACACGTTAACCTGTGTTTACAGCTTTTTGGTTCATTTATGATACGTCACCATGAACTGTGAACTGAAGTGCAAAAATCTTTCTCCAGAAAACCCAAACTGTGAACACACTCTCTCACCTTTGATGAGGCTGCGGTACAATCCCTTACTGAAGTTCTTGACTGATTCTAAACTAAGACAGAAACATATTGAGTTTCACAGTGATGTGGATTATAACCTCAGTTTCAAGCAGAAGTTTTGCTTATTCAGTAAAGCCCCTTTTACACCGGTCAAAAAACATCTGGCTTTTGTCGGCAATGTGAAAGAGTACAATCGGCATACACTTCCGGGTCAAATGACTCCTAATAGTTGCAGGTTTTTATCGGCTCTGGCTCTGGCCACGATCAACAGTAATGTAAAGATGGCGCCTCAGGTGAACACACTAATTTTTGCTCCTTCTCCATGCTGTGACGTCTTTCAGAGCACACAAACACACCTGTCACCTGCCGAGCACAGTGCTGTTAAACCAGAAGCACTGTGTCTACACCTTCCTCTGAGAGTGAGCTACAGCCCCAAAATAAGTTTCAAAAACACACAATCACAGGTCGCACACGGAAGCTCTGACACTTAAAGGAGCACCAACCCGGGAATGAGACAGGACGGGTCCATTTTACCAGTCTGCACGGGAGCTAGCAGCTCACTCTTTGAATCTGCCTGTGCGCTCTGTAACTGCATGAGGTGGAATTTCTCCCTGCACTTGTGTGTGTGTCCTTATTCTGAACAGAGAGGCAAACTCTTTTTTAGCAGGTTTACCCTCGTTTAGAAAACCTGCTTAGATGCATTAATTTTGGTGTAAAAAGGATATAAGGTGGTGCCTGAGGAGCTACCAACTATTATCACCGGTTAAGTTAATGTGGCAACTTTGCTAGCAAACAGTTGCTTGTTAGCACAACCAGCAGACACAGACTAAGGTTAGCTTTAATTTGGAGTCACCTTTCCATCTGATGTATGTAAGTCAACTATTCCACTCTGCTTTTAGCTTTGCTTCAGTCTCAGCTAACTGCTGAAAACAAATATGGCTCTTTAGATGCTAAATGCTACGTGACTAACTTGGTCTGGTGGGGCAGACTTTAAATTTAATGTTTGCTTTTTTCCCCCCCAGTGTGATCCTTACACACCAGTGGCCTAATTTTAATGCAGGGATGACGCTTTTGGAAAAGTGTTTAGGACTTTTGAATGGTCAAATGATCTATAATTGATTATCAGTGAAATGATCATTTTGACAGGCTAAAGCTCATTATATTATATTTGTCAGTTACTTGCTGCACACAAAACTGAACATTTTTGGAAGTATATTATAATGTATATATATATTTATATATATATAATATGTTTTATATATTTTATTTTTAAGTTTTGTCATTAATTTATCAATGATAAAACCCGTCCACTGAAGAAGGCCATGAGATGGAGCTGAAAGCGCCACAAAAATTTTTAATAAATAAAGATAAAACAAATAAAAATTTTAGCAAGTGGACTTTGAGTTAAGAATTTCAAACACATATTCAAGAGTTATGGACACGTTTAAAACACCTTTAACCACACTTGTGAATATTTGTATATGTGTATAAACAGTTGCTTCATGCTTTATAATAAACTGCAAGGATTTGTTCATGTGTGATTATATATTATTAAATTTGATCAGTTATGTTAACAGATTCTTCACGATAATTGCTGACTAATACATTAATAAAGACTTTAAAAACGTACTAAATGTAAAATCTAATAATACTGATTACAAATGGTAAATTAATTGAGTCTATTTTGCTCAATTACATTTTAAATGCTAGTTTCATGTGCCTTTTTTCTCAGTGAAACCAACAGAAATTCAGAAATTCAGTTATGGCAGGACAGCTGCTACTTCTGCCGTAACTGTGCCAATTCATGAGTAGGGAATTTCTTAAGACAGAAGCCATTTTTGACGTAAGCTTTTGCTACAGTTTTATTAAGAATGTTGACTTTCCAGCAGTGTTTTCATGTGCTCTATCTTTGATGTTGCATTTTTGTATTTTTTGGATATAAAAATAGACCAATAATGCAAATTTGCCTTTAACTCTATGTAGTATAAATCACCCAAATTGTATCTTGCATTAGTCTCAGTAAGATCATTTCTTAAGCTGTGTAGGAAATGACAGCTTCTTTTCATTTTCACCCACTCCTGGCCTTTATTCTGCTTGCTTTTCTTCTCTTCTGTCTCCTCCTCCTCCTCTCCTCTCCTCTTATCCTTCTCCTCCTCACGAGCTGGAAAGAGACAAGAGGGAAGAGACGAGAAAAGAGGTATTAGCGTAAAAGACGGGAGAGAATCATACAGAATGCTAAAGATGTGACATGATATGAAAATACAGAGAGATTAATCGTGTGGAACTGTGGGATGAGAAGAAGAATCAGGAATAATACAAAGATATTGGACATCTTAGAGAAAAATATTCACACGCATCAACCAGCATCAATATGTTAACATACATGTAACTGCATGTTATGGCTTTTAATTGTATTAACTGTCAAGTACATTTAACACAACAGATAAATTTGCCTTGTTTCTCTTCCTCGAGCCCCTCCTCATCTTCCCTTTTCCTCTTCTCTTATTGAATTTTCTACAGGCCAGTGGCAAGAGGCATGCTTCCTTCTCCCTTTGTCCTGTTTCTGAATCTTCTATCCCACCTCCTCCTCTTCTTCTGTCTTGCAATTCTTTCCTCTTTTTCAGTCTCACCTCCCTGTTTTTCATCGCCTTGCGTTTCACTCTTCATCTTCCTTCAAGCCCAGCATTCTCTTCTTCCTCTCCCTCTCTCCTACTCTTCTTCTTCTTCCCCTCTCACTGGGCGATCCATTGCAGACATGCCTGTTCGGTGCTACAACCCATTTAAGGCCCTGCTGCCGTAGCCACCAGATAATTGGAGCTGGAGCCAGAACCAGCACATAGAACATAGGACAGGGGGGTCATAAGTGTGTGTGTGTGTGTGTGTGTGTCTGTGTGTGTCTCAACAAGACAGATACAGACACCTAACCACGTGTGTTTGAGCATGTCAAGGTTGCCACGGTGTGCCAAAGTGCTTTTCATACCAACTACAGCATTCAGGAGAAGGAAATTAAACATAAAAAGGCAGAATGTGTCACATGATAGTCAGCTGCTACAGACAAAAACAAGCAGTAACAAAGTGAATAAAAACACACTTCCTTTTAGTAAAGAGTTAAGATTAGTAACCATTTTTGACAGTTAACAATTTTGACAATTTTGACTAAGAATGCACGTGTAATTAAAATGAGGGATAAATTCACATTTGAATAAATTTTTCAATCTGCATATTATTTTCTTGATTAATTAATGAATCATTTGGTCTGTAAAGATAATGCCAGTTTATTATCACATAAGGTGGAAAAAAGTAAAAAATCTCGACAGTTACAATCAGGGAATATGTGGTATTTTTGCCAGACAATAAAGACATGATTATTTGATTTACAACATAGTTGCCAGTTAATCAACTGACTGAATTGATAGTTTCAGCTGTAATTACAATGGCTCTCTCCAATACTCAATTATAGAGGATAAAAGTGTTTTTAATCCTAATTTTATATTTAGTTTTTGTATTAATAATATCAATATCAAAGTATAATTATATATAAATAAATAATGATGACAAATACAGATAAATATAACCATGACATTTTGAAATAGTTCAATGCATTTTTAAATTCAACAAATATATATATATATATATATATATATATATATATATATATACTGTATGTATTTTTTTTCATAAGTTTTCGTTTTAAGATGTCACAAATCTGTTTTCTGCACACAAGAACATTATTTTTCCCAAAAGCTGTTTTATTTCACAATGCCACCTTTCATCACAAAGTGACTTTCTATGTCAGATAAGACAAGCAGAGCCATTTATACGATGCTGGCTGTTGTTTTGACTTTGGACAGCTAGTCACATTTTAGAATATTGAGCTGAGTTTAAAAAATATATTGGGTTACCACATTTCACATTTTGCATGGTAATATGACATTTTTGTCATAATTAATTCATATTATTTGTTTTGAATTTAATATTAAAACCCTATGGGTCTCCATAATTAGGTCTACTCACATTGAGCTTTTAAGTGTTTTGTCTGTCAGGTAAAACTAAATATTTAAATATTTAAAAACATAACACTGGATCAGAATGGGCAAAAAACTATTATTTCAGTTAGTTCAATTTTTTTTTAGCAGCACTGCTCTTCCACTTATTATCATCTGACTGCATATACAGCTCTTGCCATTAGTATGTGCAGTTAGTGTTTTACCAAAGGCTTAAATAGTTTGTTTTTTTATATTATCAACTACTTTAGGGTTAAAGCTACATGAACTGGTTTGGTTACTTTGGGGGAAAAGGAACATGGCGAACATGCTAGCAAACATTTGCCAGTTTCCACATTGTGTAGACACAGGGCTTCATTAGCATCTCAACCAGCTAGTGCAGGTGGTGTACAGTGGGTTTATCAGAAGATGCTAAAATTCCCCACAGCTGAGGGGAACTGCAGAGTTGGGTGACCTTCCTCTGGCAGTGTGTCACATTTCGCAAGGTCATTTTGATCTATTGTGAACAAAAAATAAAAAAAATTCTTACTGCAGCTTTAAAAATAAGTATTTTTCCTGGAAGACTGATCATCCCTTGCCACGACAGAATTTATACTTTCTAAATTACCCATCAATATAATCTACAATCTATACCAAATGTATGGTGGCTTCAGAGGTAGACTAGGCTGCCTACTGATCACAGGGTTGGTGGTTCGATTCCTGGCTCCACATGTCGCTGGGTGAATGAGCTGGGCTGTTTGAAAAGTGCGCTGGATAACAGTCCTATAAATGCAGCAGTCCATTTACTGTGTCAGGTTCGGCTTATTTCCGCTGTAATTACCTGACATATTCCACTATCATGTCAACCTTCTGTTCTAGATGTTCAGGTGTATGTTATTTTACAGAAATCGATGCCAATAGCCTTGAGCTTGGAGGAGTGGCAGTATCCTCTTTTTTTGAACAGATGTTAATGGAAAAACATTGTAACACAGCACATGCTATTTTTAATAGCAATATAAAGTGTTGCTGCATTGACACAGTAGCGCTGTCACAGTGCCAGATTAGAAATTGATGGAAAGACTTTTACCTTGAAAAACAAAGTGTCAGAACTTAATGCTGGATTAATTCAAGACTATAGTGAAGAACTCTGGCGGAATCACTCACATAAACCAGAGTAAAAATGTTTTAGAGTGTCATCAGACGTAGACATTAAAAAAGAGCTACAGGCATTTACATGTCTCTTGATATGAAATCAGGATTTTCTTTGCATTTAAACATAGTGTTTAAAGACTATGTAGCGTAACACACTTCTCAAAAACTTTTAAATTGGTGTTAAATCAGAATTGAATCAAGATTACCAGGATTTTACCTTTGAAGCAGCATGGGAAATTGCATTTTTTCTTTTTGTAAGAGCGACAGGAACGCTAGTACATGGTGTACTTCCCTTTCAGATCCAGATTCATATAAGAACTTCAAATTCCACAGAGCAGAAAGAATCCTGCTCACAATAACACAACATAAAGACCAACAAATATAAATACGGTGATAACTCATCCAGACACTTCAGACATCACGGTGCCCCTCTCCTCCCTACTTTCTCTCTCTTTCTCTTCTCTTTCCATTTTCCTCATCAACATCTCTTCTGTCTCCACCTCTCCCTCCCTCCCTCCCTCTTTTTCTCTCCTCCTCCCTCATTTCCTCTCTAATGCGTCCATCTTTCTCTTCGTATTCAGCGCAGTGGGGGAGAGCTGCATTTGAAGCTCATTAAGTAAAGACCTACAGAGCTCTGTGGTGTGTGTGTGTGTGTGTGTGTGTGTGTGTGTGTGTGTGTGTGTGTGTGTGTGTGTGTGTGTTGTGGCTGTCTGGTTTCTTCTTATGCATTAAGAATGTATGACATATAACTCCTACTATATGTGTCTGTAGCAGGACATACAAAAAACTAAATCTGATCTAAAATGATCAATCAATCTGAAATTGTTACTGATTAATGATCAAAATAATTATTGGATAAATATGTATTGTGGTGAAAATCTCCTGTGAATATTTAATCTAATTTAAACCATCTGTTTCAGGTCTGTTCCACCTAAATTACAATTAGTGTAGTTCTTTAGTCTGAGCAATTTCACATTTAGTTTGAGAACAGACCACTTAGTCATAAATGGATGAGGTCTGGAAGAGAGAAAACATAAAACCACAATGCCCAGGCTGTGTTCAGACCAGCAGTAGCGCTATGCCAAAAAACTAAAACAAAAAACAAAGAGCAAAAAAACAAGCATCTGAACCTGGTTCAACTTTACTGGCACAACACAGTATAACATTTTCTGGCAGTTTCTGGCACTGCACTGCCACGGCCAGCATGTGAAAATGTGTATTTCAGATACATCAACTTGAACTTGTAATTTTTCCAAAACTGATTCCGAATACGATTTTTATTCGGATTTTTCTGAGTAAAGAGGTTCAAAAGAGGTTCTTATTGATATTTCATAAAACATTAGTAACCATTAATAAATCCATTAAGCCCTTTATAAATATCGCCTTATCCACATGAACAAATACATTTCAAATTGAATTTCCAAAGTCCCAATTAAATGATCTCTTTTTATTGTTAATATTTTTTCCTATTATTCAGTGGTTTCAGGATCTAAAATTGAAATGGAGAAGACAGAAATAATGACAGCAGGGAAAGATGAAAACAAAACATAGGACAACAATCATGTAAGTGGACAACCAGCATTAAATAATGACAAAAAACAACACATATATAAAGAAAAAAATATTTTGTAACTCAATAATATGTTTGTGTAATTCTACAAAATTTTGATAGGATAAAAACATAAATTCTGTGAAACTTGCAAGTGAAAAAATAACATACAATAGAAACATGGAGAAAAATGGAGGTCTGGTCTGGACTATACTCTGGGAAGTGTGTATGATGTAGTCTATATATCTTGTCCATTACCCCTTAAATAACAACTGGTATGTGTGTGAGAATTCTCCTCATAGGGAACATTACAAAGATTATGCACATTAAACTTAACACATAAATAGATGAAAAACACCTCATGAAAGCGCAGGATGAACCAAACAAAGGAATGCGCGCTGGTGCAATAATAAAGGATATACAGAGCAATACTGGAATCTGTGTTTAAATCAAGTCAAGTTGGCAGCCACTTCACGTTCTGTTTTTACAGTAGATAGAAAAACTGCAGCGGAGTAAGAGGTGACAATTTAAATTTCAAGGGAAAAAAAACAGTTTTAAAAGACTTTCAACTACAAATGTGTAATGTGCAATGTGCAGATGAAAAGCAGTTGGATGACTGCAGCTAAAATGAAAACCAAAACCAAATGGAGATTCAGGCCGTACAGCATCTGTCCATTGAGATAGTTTCATCTCATTTCATTAATCCTTGCTTTCTCATTTTCATACGAGGGTCTTCCTGTTTATGTATGAATGTGTCTGTGCTGTGCTGCATGTGTGTGCATCTGTGCCCGTCATTATTCCTGTGGTTGTGTGTTTTGTGTGTGTGTGTGTGTCTAGCAGTGGGAGTTGGGGGTGGGGAGGGGGCAGGTGAGAAGCTAAGCTGACAGAGATGGACCACTTCACTTACCTGAGATGACGGTTCCATTGTTAATGATGTTAGGCACATCCGGGGGGCCAGTCACACTCTCTCTCTCACACACACACACACACACACACACACGCTCACCAACACTACAGATGGCAGACAAATAAAGACAAATAAATATGCACACACATATGGCACCAAGATTAAGGTCTGTTATTAATAACTTAAAGCGACAAGGACCGCTCTACTTCAGAAGGCTGATTTACACTGTAATCACACCTACATTACCCAGACACATACACACATCACAATACCTGCAGCTACCAGCTGCGCATATGTGAGGCAGAGAGAGAGGGGGAGAGGGGTAAAGTGTAGTTGTAACCCCTTGTATGCTAATGTGTGAGCAGGATGTACTGTAACAATCCACAGGGACACCGATGAATTCACTGCGTGCCATTTTCAGGAGTCGAGGTGCGGGGTGCAAAACACGGTCAAGTGTTCTGGGCCCAGCACGTCGACGGAGCGGAGGTGCACTTTTCTTATGTCTTCGTGGTTGGAGGCATGCAGTGTACCTGGGGTGACAGGGTGTAGGTGGGTATGTTTTGGTGTCTACCTGTCACTGCTGATCACGTCAGCTCCTCTTATCTAATTTAAAACGATTACCTGCTCATCATGACTGTTACTGTAAGAGGAGAGGGGAGTTACAAACAACCAGACGAAGAATGTGAGGAGTTGATTTGTTCGCTCTCTCAATCTTTTATTGCCAAATATGAAAGCATGAATTGAACTTCAGGGAGAGTCCAGGCCAAGATATCAAACCAACAAGCCCTGGCTAGAAATAAAAACACAATACTAGATAAACTGCCCAAAAAGAAATTATAGTCACAAACCCAATCTCCTAACTAAACAAAAACAGGAGGAGAGATGAGGAAACAAAATGACAGCTGTGACTCCTGGCAAGGAGTTGAGATACAAAACAACTCAAACTCACTCACAGTATAAATCCTCTGGACGTAAGCAGGCAGCAGAAGATGGACAAGAGGCCCAGATGTGCAGCTCCTCAGCCATTATATACTCTCACATGGTCTGTAATTGGCTATAGATCCCGACATTCACACGCCAATAGACCTAAACCACAGCAGCGCAGAAGCCTGGTTAGTAATTTTTCAACGACCTGGTGCTGGCTGTACGAACATTTTTTCAGACAGTAGCTGTGGTTTGACAACACACACCTCTACACTAACACCATATTTACACAGGTGACTCGATGTGTCAAGATGTGAGTTAATGCACTTTCATTAACTCACATATGCGTCTCCAGTGGTTAAAGCAGCATGAGAAGATTACCACATAAACTTCAGCAGTGGTGTAATTTAACAATTAGCAATAACAGCTAGCTAGCTAACAGCTGTCCTTTAACTAACAAACACATGGAGGAATCACGCTTACAGACTACAAATGTGACGTTTTATCGTGTTCATGGGCTCATACTTTCGTTTCAGTTGAATCCTTCTCAGCTGCGTTAACGCATGGCTTTTTTTTTCCTTTTTTTAAATGTATTTATTTATTTATTTTAATTAGTAGCTATCTGCTCCAGGTTATTAAGTATAAATGGTGTCTGGGAAGCTCTCCTGCCATGTTCAAGGTGTATGTAAGTGGGGAAAATCAGAGAGAAGGGTTAAAAAAAACAAAAACAAAACATTCAGTCTGTAACAGGAAAATACCACTCACCTGGCACAAAGCTGATTTAGAGCTTCTTGTCTGGGTTTTCTCTACAATACAGAGGCAGGAGTTAAGAGTTATCATCTTTAGCTATGTATTTACAGAAACAAAAACTAGAGGAACATTTAGTGGGTCCGTGAGTGCTCCTCAGGCTCAGGCCCCTCTAGACTCTGGCTGCTGCCAAGTGAGGAGCACATTTTACAGGCCTACAGGAGGCGTGCGTGCTATCTTAACCTCTAACCTTGAGGACGGAAAGCAGCCTCTCTCCTCGCTGCCTCCCCTGGAAGCTGCCGCCTCACCCGCTTTGTTACTCTCGGTCTCAGTCTTTTCTCAGCTTCCTGTTTCATCTCACCATTTCACTCCTCGCCCTCCTGTGCTTTGATCTGCTCCCATTTCCCTATTTCTTTTCATCCCCCGCAATGTTCTCACGTTCAGCTCCTGTTATTACTTTCTGTTTACTTAACAATTTTTTTTTCCCCAATACACCCCCACCTCTCTCTCTCTCTCTCTCTCCTCTCCTCTCCTGCCTCCCTCCACATTTTTTTTCCCATCACCTGTCCTCTGTCTCCTCTTCACACGAACCTATCAGTGTGTGCAGACCCCTCCTTCTAGATCTAGTCTTTTCTTTCTGCTCCTCCCCATCCTCCTCCTCCTTCTCCTTCTCCTCCTCCTCCTCCTCCTCTATTGCTATATCCTCCAGTTCCTCACGGATTTCATATTTTCAAAGTCAAATAGCAGTCGCTGGCATGCCAAATAGCACCAGAGACGCACGTGGGTCGGCTCTCGCAGGTTGCCATCTCACTTCAAATAAAAAAAAAAAAAAAAAAAAAAAGAAGGAATAAAAGACACAGCCTGAGACAAGAGAGGGAGAGACAAAACAAACAGGATATCAAATTGATCTTTCTCCTCCTGTACCTGCTTCCCTTTCTGCTCTACAGTGGGAGACCAGGTGCTGGAGCAGGGAGGAGCTTTAATTGTATGATGGGGAGAGATGAGAAGGGGATTCGAGCTGGGAGGGGGTGTTTTGTGTGTGCTTGCATGTGTGTGTGTTTGTGTGTGTGTGTGTGTGTGTGTGTGTGTGTATACTTTGGAGAGGCAGAGGCAGCAGCAGATAATTGGAGAGACACACCTGGACACTGGTCACCTCTCAACCCTGCCCCTTTGCCCTTCAAACCAGCACTATTCACTCTGGGTGCGTGCGTGCGTGTGTGTGTGTGTGTGTGTGTGTGTGTGTGTGTGTGTGTGTGTGTGTGTGTGTGTGTGTGTGTGTGCGTGTGCGTGTGGTGATCTGTTATACTGCCCTTCCAGCTGGGGATTGCATGTGTGTGGTGGTAACAGCAGGTTACTGTGTGTGTATGCCCATCTTTACTGATTGTCCATCCCCAGTCAGTGTGTGGGCAAGTGTGTGTGTGTGTGTGTGAGTGTGTGTGTGTGTGTGTATGTGTGTGTATGTGCGTGTGTGTGTGCTTCTGGTTTACTGTCTCTAACCGTCCATCCTCACAGTGTGTGTGTGTCTGTGTGTGAGAGAGAGATGGTAGTGGTGAGAGCAGTAGGTCATTCATCTGTGCTATAAAAGATTCAGGACTGGCTGATGACCTCGGCCAACTAAAAAAGCTCTCACTTTTTCAAACAGTCTTCTTTGAGAGACTTTGTTTTTTTTCTTTAACCTTTGCTTTGACAAAGACATCAAAAATTCTCTTTCACCACTGCACCCTGCACAGAGGCAAACTACAGTGCGGCGCAAACAGCGTGGTTGCACTGTTGATGGCCGCGTGTTCTGGGCCAGTATAAGATTCAAAATCTGTAACAAAACAAAATGACAAGATTGGTGGAGCGTTACAGATCCTAAGGTCAGGATACTGCTGCTTTCTGTATTTTGAAAAAAATAACACAGGAAGATCATTTAATTTGTGTTACAAACTTAATCTAATTTTTGGAAGGGGTAGCTCTTCATTTTGGGAAATGCGTGCATTTCTCGCTTGCTGAGCGACAGATGAGACGATCCACACCACTCTTATTTCTGTACGCTAAATATGAAGCTTACAGTGAGTTTCTAAAGTCGTGTAACGTGTTTTTCCTGAAATTTGTGATGATTGAAAACAAGTTCCAGATCTCCTGACATCTTCGCTGCAAAAATGAACCAGGGAGGAAATAAAACAGCAAAGAATTACATCCATCATGGATGATGAGCTCAAAAAACTGAAGTTTGAAAAGTGCTAACTGTCAGAGAAAAAGATTTCATGTTTCACTTATATGAGAGAACAAGCTTGAATGATGAGGACTCTTTTCGTGTCTCAGGGAAACTTTCCTAACAGGACGATTGTAAGTGTTTTCAATCCTTAAAGTCTCCTCCTTGGAAAAGAGGTAATCCAGTTTGGTTTTGTATGACTCAGACAAACATAATTATCATTTATCAATTAGTTGTTAATGGACTTCCCAGGTGCCGGTATTTTAGTGTGACTTTTACAATTTGCACCCGCACATTTAATTCAGCTGGTTTCCATCTCAAGTGTTTAGGGCAAAGCAAGTTGTTATCTATTTTGTTGCCAGCTTCTACATTACGACTCCTACAAACTTCATCAACCACACCTTCAGATCAGTGTTATAAAAATGGCAGCACGAGCCGGAGGTTAGGGTTAGGGTGAGTTGAAATAGAGTTGAATTGTTATCTTCAAACGGGGCCAATGCAAGCCAGTGCTACAAACAGGTGGAGGGGAGAGTGAAACCTGTGATCCCTGGAAATGTAGTATCACAGTAACATTACTGTGCTTTGGGCCTGTATGAAGGTTCCTGTCAATCGCTGGGTAGAAAAACATCATCTGCGGTGATGTTTCCCAGTCAGCTCACTCTCATTGGCTACTGTGGGTTTCTGCTCATATCCATCAACGTTCCTTTCACACTACAGGATTTCAAGTCATATCAAACATCAGGGAGACTTTATCTTGCCGTCAAGCAGCCCTTTCTTTTGGCTCTACATTTTCTCAGCCACTGAACGTCAATATTCCTACGCATAAGCGCACTTCTGCTGCGCACAGTGTTACGCTGAAGATCATCTGAGTCATAAAGGCAAGTTTGACAGCAAGATAAAGCAGCGGAAATATTCAAAATATAGTGCACACTTAAACTGGGATCGGTTTTTTAGGTGCCCACAATACGTTTCTTTCTCTGCTGTCCCCGTCCACAGCTGTACGTGGCCTTGCCTCCGTGCCAGTGCTCCTGTCTGCTTCTCTAAACTGGGAGCGTGCACAACTGAAACGAATGCAGGTAACGCACCGTCTATGGATAAGCACCTCATACAAGCCCACCTCGAATGACCCGAACTATCACTTGAAGATTACGTCTGTAAACCTCTCACACTACAGGATCATTTGGGCAGATAATCAGTTCAGATTAGCCTCAAATCAAGAACGCCCCTACAATTCTCAGGAGGGGCAAATTGGACCCAAAATCTGCCAACTTATCTCTGTGGGGCCAGCATCACCAGATTACTTTGAGTGCCTGATCAGCTCACCATGTGGCTTACGAATAAAACATTTTTTTGTTGCAGTCTTATAATCTAATTCGTGTTGAAGGAATCTGATTCCTGTCTACAACGTGTAATCTGAATTTCTGTTATTGGCATAGGCTGAATTCAACCCAGAGGCAGTGTGGGATGTGTCTGGAGGTGTTTTACAACACAGTCATTACAGAGCTACAATGACTTCATCTCCATCTTCCCTACATCCAGCCTGTGTGTCCTTTAATCCTGCAGTGTGTGCCCCTAGCTTTAACCTTATTACCCTGCACACCCGGGGGACATGTAATGAAACAGCTCCCTCATTCAGGAGGTCAATTTGCTTGCTTTCCTTTATGAAGTCTAAAGTCTCCTTCATCCCATCGGCATACCTGCCTGTCTGATTCTCTTCCACTCCGGCTTTCCTTTAATTAGCCACTGTGCTTGTGTGTATGTGTTACAGAGTAATAGAGGGAGAGAATTCCTGTCTCGCACTGACTTCATTGATTTTAGGTTTGATCTATCAGTAGCAATATTCCCTCTTCTTACATCTTAAAAAACCTTGCCATGATAGTTTGACTGTTTGCCTGAGCACAGACAGATTGCTGCTCTGGTTTTCTCTCCTCTGAAACAGGAAAATCAAGCATTACCAATTACGGATGACGCACACAGAGCATCACAGGCCCAGAGCTGTCATCAGATTCAATCCAGCTGTCAAGGAATCAAAACAGATCAAATGTAGCAATAACAAAGCAACGCAACAAAAAAAAAAAAAAAAGGCCAGTTCACCTGGCATTGAGAAACAATTTGTTCCTCAGCAGCTTTCTATGAAATCACTATTGCAGTGTGTTACATCACAATCAATATTCTCCCCTTGAGTAATTCATCAGTCAATCAGTGATTAAATAAATGACATACAGTGTATTCTAGAAAAAGTTGATATCTGAAATGTCATATGAAGCATTTTGTGTCTTTAAAAGCACAACAGCTTTCTAATTAAAACAAGATGACTGATGATTTGTATTCACACTTGAAACAGTATTTCATTTACTTTGGGGAGGAATGACATACTTGTAAAATAGGTGAAAGTAAAAACCTGAAAGAAAGTTTAGATGAGAATCTCCAATCCTCAACCTCCATCATAACTCGTCTCAAAGAGGCGGATCCTTTTGTCTTTCAAGTAGCGATGAACTTTTTTAATTTGCAAAAACATACAGGCATCATGAACACTGCCCGGCCATTTCACGGCAGCATCCATGAAGCAATACTCCTGATCACAACTAGACCGTACATTGAAGGAGAATTTGCCCTTTTTTGTCAATGTAAAATAACGGTCTTGCATACTTCTCTGATTATATTAGACGCCACTTGCTTGGGTAGTACAGAATGCAAGCGGCTTTTTTTTTTAACATCATCCACTGTTGATCTGATTTGTGTTGTGTGGCCTTTGATATGAGAACATCGTAGTTCAGTCAGACAGAGCAGCAAGCTCCTGGACATACTAGTCCAAGTTTCATAAACCACAACTTTTTTCTACAAAGCTCCACTTTCCCTGTACACACTAAAACACCAAGTTGTTGGACATGGGCTATGTGTGGGAAAAAGTATTTCCATGCGTCACTGCAACACATTGTGTGGCACCATGAGAACCGCAGCAGAGAACAGCCGTTACAATGAACACAATAATCTGCCCACGCTCAGCTGATAGTAAGAAAGTTACTCTTTTTATAGTCTGCAGTCAGTTTACACTGCTCCCAATGATTTCTTTAGAACACTTATCTTGTAAATGAGAGGTGTCATTTACAACCAATTAATTAAACATTATCATTATCTCATGTCACCTTCCTTTTTATTTTGATGGACCAAAGAATAGAGACACAAGAGCAACTAAAACCTCTGGTCCATAAAGCCTAATTGCTTTTTCTCTACCTCAGAGGACCCGGCTAACAGTCTGCAGGAATTAGGAAAAAAAAACAAAACGTTGCACGATGCCTTGAATATGGACATGTGCACATTATATTAGATCCTAAAGGTGACACAACATCAGGGCTTAAATGTGAAGTTTACTGACCATGACAAGTGTGTTGATCGGTAGGTCAATATGACAACGAATGACAACCATCATCTAAATCACCGGCGCATCAATGAGACATCTAATCAATGGAGAGGGGGAGGAGTTTGGGAAAAGTACAAATGAGCTTTTAATGATGCTGTGGACCCCTCGGAGAGAGAGACAGAGGGAGAGGAACGTACAATAATCAAACACCTGATCTCTCCGATGTCTGATTCTGTTGCTGCCATCCCTCCCATAATGCCCGCCTTCACCTGTGTCTCTATCTCTTTTTTACTCTTTAAAAAAATGTCACTTAGATCTCCCTTTCTTTCTTTCTTTCTTTCTTCCTAGCCCCTTCTCTCCTTCGGGCTTCCTCTTCTTTGCTCGGCCCGTGTCTTGTCCTCTGTGTGTGAAGAACAAAGGACGTTGTCCAGTGGGTGATGAGAGGGATGCTGCGGGTCAGCGTGATATTTGGGTGTGATATTTCCATCGCCAGCCTAAATGTCTGGTGTCAACTAATTCATCACCTGGCAACCAGAGAGAGAAAGACTGAGCAATATAGACTGGCTACAAAGAACAATGGATGAAGGATAAAAGACAGGAAAGAAAAAAGAGAACTAAAGCAGCTTTCATAGGCATAGTTTTTCCTAAATAAGGTATATATTTTCATGAATTTCCCCTAGGGGATAAATAAAGTATCTATCCATCTATCCATCTATCCATCTATCCATCTCTCTATCTAAACCTATGATAATCACAATGGTAGCAAGAAGTATACCTGAACTTCTTAGTAATATTTAAAACAATGGTGGATTCTACATACCAAAATATGGATTCTCAGAAACACTCACGCAAAAATAGAATAAAATCAATTAAAAATTAAAATAAAAAATCTAATCCTTCAATGATTCTACAACAGTCACAGTTACAGACAGTCAGTTATATTTCGTGCAGTATAGAAATTATTATTGTGATCCAGGAGTGGCAGCCATCCTTTACTTTAAGGTTTTATTTTATTTTTTTTGAAAGGTATCTGAAAAAATGGGATTGTACAATATCGAATTATCTGACTATCTGGGTAAAAAACATGAAAATATTATCTTCGAACAGGGCTTTTATCTTTGCTCAGGCCCATGCTGCTCCGCTGCTGGGATACTGCGTCCTGTCAGAACACATTACCTTGCAGGTCTGGATTCTCCCATATTTGATTTTCTTAATGTGTTAATCGAATGAAGCAGATTAAGTCAACCCTCCTCAGGCAGGTTTGCACTGTGCCCCCAATTCTACACAGTCTGTATGAGACCTACTATGCCAGTGTGAATCAGTGCAAATGAAACAGCATGAAACAGAGTGGAAACTTTAATAGTATGACTTCATCCTGAACTGCCGCTGCTGTTCTGTGGTTCTGTGTAGCTCAACAGGTATGTTTCACTAAGTTACAAGTGGGAATTTATTGAGTCACAGTATCATTTACTCTGTATTTTGTTGTGTTGTGTTGCATTAAGCTGTGTAATAAACCAGATAACAACCATGATTTTCCTTCTGTTTAAACTGACATGATGGGCAGTACCTCTTTCTGTGCTCCTGAGATGCAGCCCTCCTGCACTGTGTGAGAGAGGCACTGCAGAGAGAGGAGGCAGATTAGATTTGATTAGGTGACACAGTTGAGGAAAAATTAATCAGATTGAAACTTTATCTACTGGCAAGAACATGCAGTACACTTTACCTGCATATTATCTCATAAGGAAACATGCAGTAGTTCACAGCGTTCACAAAGGTAAATTAAAATAGATTTTAGCTAAGAAATCAGCAGTTACTGTGTGTCCTAGGTCTTTTGCTTAATTGGTCAAAATTGCAATGACCAATTATAATTATTATTTACATTATAAGCGTTCTGCTGGCAGCTTTATTTATGGTTCTACTAACAACGTTGGTCCTGGTAATTTGATGCACAATCTAGGTGGGCAGACACTAAGAATAATTTGATATATCTCTTCAATTCCAACAACCACACAGGCAGTTAGCCAGCTGAGGTGCAACATCGTTAGCCATTGCTTAGACCCATCTGTCATTTAAACACATTTGAACACACTGTTTCCAGAACAAAAAGCTGCCCAAAAATGGTTTTATCATAACATAAGCTGTATATAAAGCTGGACATGGCCTCCATGACGTCACCCATAGGTTTTGAAGTTCAGAGTGGGTTATTGGTCCGCCGTCAGCGTCTTGGCCGTGCCCGACTCCGCCTCACTCCTGGCTAATCCGGAAATTGCAGAGGTGAGGCATGTGTGGAGCTGAGACTTGACTGCAGTTTGATAACTGTGGCAAGCATAAATTCCCATCAGCATCGTTAGAACAGCCAACCCAGGGCTAATTCATTTGTTAGCTAATCAACTAGTTAACGAGCGAAGCTAACAAGCCAGGTATGGTGAGGGCAGACACCAATACCTGCTACTCAGTACTAACATACAAATAAGATAATACTAGAATTTCCCTCACCTCAAAAAAGAGGAGCACAGACTTCCTGGTGTTCTGATAGTCAATCAACTGCGCAGTTAGCCAAAGAATTATTTGTCCGATATTTATATGAAAAATCCTCCAAAAGACACAAATTCTACAAACAAATTAGCTGAGATGACACGGAGCAGAAAGATAACGGCTCTACTGTGACAGCACCCACCTGTCACTCAAAGTGGCCACACCCACAATTATACATATATCAAAGCTTTAACAAAATATAAACAGGGTGGGTTTTATATATAAAAAAAAAAAGAACCCCTGTACAGTTGTCCTAAAGGGAGATTTTAGCAAGAGACCAAAACTGTTTTTGGACCAGGCTGTAAATATGTTTATTTCTGCAGTAAAGTTGGGAGTCTATGGGGATTGACTCGCTTTTGGAGCCAGCCTCGAGTGGCCATGTGAAGAACTGCAGTTTTTGGCAAGTCCATGTTGGCTTCATTTTTCAGGAACAGAGATTAGATCTAATTTTCTGCTTTGGAAAATGGGTCGTTCTTAAAAAAGTTTTGGCTTCTTTTCAGATTGAAAAGGAGAATTTTACACAATCTTTATCTGGTGTCAGTGTTTGAAAGGAAAAACACTGTAAAGAGAAGAGTTGGACAGACAGAGGGAGTCGGTGTGTCTTCCCCACTCTCTCATTCAGTCTCATCTAAATGGGCAAGCTGTACTTTGAGCTGTTTAGTTAGGTAAACTTCTCAGGTACAGTCTATCCACTCTCAATATGACATGTAAATCCCAGAGGTGGGTGGCTGAGTGAGAGGCACGGAAGAGGGAGGGGGGGGGGGGGAGCGGTAGAGAGACAAAGAAAAACAAAGAGAGGCAATGAGAGGGAAAGTAGTTGTCATGCATTCTTCTCATCTGTTTTTAATAAAAACCCTTCATCCTCAGAGATTCACTGCACCAGTAATCACCTTCCTCATTTCCTCCGCCTTCACTTTTTCTCTCCATCTCTCAACTTTGACACTACTGTGACTTTATATCTACTGCGGCTTCAGAAAGTACTCCGACCCCTTCACTTTGCCATCAGTCTAGACTCAATAACCCAGAAGGAAAACATATTTTCACAAACTTTTGCATTTTTATTAAACATCAAAAAACGGAAATCTTTCTCTCTCTTATTTACAAGATCCCCATTTACTTCCAAAGACATATGAATGAACACTGCCTCCCTGTGAGCAGTTCTTGAGATTTGATCACTAGCATAATCAATGTCATATAAGGCTGTTCGCTATGTTTGTGGACACATGACGTTCAATAAAATATGAACATGAGAGAGAGGGAGAGAAAAACAAACTGAATTTCAAACCACAGAGCTCCAGAAGACTTTAGGGTAAGTAATATTACTACTGTTGTCAACGCCAAGTTACCACAGAGATTTACCATAACGGGGACAGGACAGACTCTGAAACGCTAAAACAAAGAGGTCCGTGACTTAAATGGGAAGTGGTCAAGGAGATTTAACTGTCCACCATACCATACCATATGTCAGGTGTAATGGTGGACACACCTGGATGGCGACCGGCATAAAGACCCAGAGTCTCTGACAAGTTTTCAAGCCTGAACAAAGTAAAACTGAAAAACACTTCCTGTTGTCGAACCTCTCAGTAAAGTGGTGAGCCATGATCTAGGCCACATCACTGCTTTGGTGAACAGATTTTAAGATTTTACAATATTGTATAATTTAGATTATATAATATTACAAGTTTCTGTTCATCGTAGTTGACTTCGTAACATATTTGAACCTTTATTCTTACATACTGCTTGACAACAAATCTGTCCATGTGAGAAGTTTTCTTGTAATCTCTCCCTAACATTTACCAGATGTTTTAGTAGCATGAAGCGACCAACATTTAACACTATTCTCTATTCTATTACTTACATTTCCTCCAAGACGTACTGGGCAAAATAAATCAGTAGTACGTCAACACATACTTTGCTGTGGTTATCTGCTCACCACCCAAATTTCTCAGTCACTGAGTTCAGTGATCCTTGCTAAAGCACATCTGCAAGGTTTAGCGCTAATAGAAAAAAACCCCCCATATGAACTACATATAAAGACATCAAGGATGTCAAGACTACAATGCTACAGTCTGAGTACAATACCACACTCTTGTTTACTGCTTCACCTTGCCATACACACAATGTCTGTGTGTTTGTTCTCTCTCCTGCTACCTCCTCTCGTCTCTGTCACTCTCTCTCCACTGCCTTTCTGTCTCTCCTGCGGTATGAAAACTTTATTGGATGCCGGCAGAGTCCTTGAGGGGAAACACTTTAAATGTCTCTGCAATTATACTTCTAATAATGGCTTCACACACACATACACACACACTGAGACACGCATTCAGCCTCGGGGCTGACAGTGACACAAAGGAAGTGGAAGTTACTCTGTCAGTCAGGAAGGCTATTAATCTCTGTCACCTGAAGCTGTGCGCACATGTGTGCGTGCAAATGTGTGAGTGTGGCAGCCAACTGTTGGCAGGTATCAGCAGTCTGTGTGTGTGTGTGTGTGTGTGTGTGGTCATGTCCTGACCTAGACAATCAGTAGCTGGCCAGCAGTGGGAAGCGGTTTAGTCAGCACATCACCTATGATTTAACTTCCACCCATTGTTCTATCTATCTATCTATCTATCTATCTATCTATCTATCTATCTATCTATCTATCTATCTATCTCAGCTGGTTAAAGGACCAGGAAGGACCAGTATTCAGTAGACTGAGTCAAATAGTTGAGACTGAGGTCAGGGGGAGTCTGTCATGTCTCATAAGCACTAACTCAGTCTCTTCATCATCTCAGCATTGATTCCCTGTTCAGTGGGCTGTTTACAGCCACGAGGCACCATAATCACATTCTGATGTACGGGGAGTGTAAGCAGGGGTCTAAAAATGAGTGTGTGACTGCGGCGTCTTTGAAGCAGCTCTAATGAATGTCCACATTTCGTCTCCCACACTAAAGAAGCACAAATAAACGTGCTGCCTCTTCAGAAAGCTGTGAAAAGCTTTCTTCAGAGCCAGAAATTGTTTTCCTCTTAAACCCTGATTCCTCACGTGTGTGTGTGTGTGTGTGTGTATGTATGTGTGAAATTTACACCTCCACAGGCAAAATAGAGAATGCATTGTGGAGACCAGTGTGGAAATTATATATTAGATTTCCTTCAGTTACTTTAACTCAGCTGAGTGTTAATTATTTTAGTGTTACTTATTACTATAAGCTGGTAATTATACTTTATTTCATACTTTTCTAGGCTATAACATTATTTTAGAATCTGGGTCAACACCTGAAGAAAACACTTAACTGAATGCTTAAAACCATCCATTACAGACATTAATGAATGAACCCCTGCCTCTGTTCCTTGATAGCGTCTGTTCCACATCCACCGGGAGCTGAATTATCCGCGGAGGTCTCCTCCTCTCCAAAACAAGCAGGTTATTATAATCAGTAAAAACACTGAATAAAGCAATTTCACATTGAAAGTCAATGTTTTGCTGACGCTGTACGGTGGACACAGGACATCACTGCTTTTTTGATAGAGCTAGGCTAAAAGTTTCCCCTGCTCCCTGTATTTGTGTTGCTGTAGGGTAACCACATCCCAGATTGCACCTCTTACCTGACAGAACAGGATGAAATTGCTAAGATATCAAACAAACACATTCAGGAAACAGAAGGGAGTAGCACTTTCTAATGAGACTTTATGAAGCTGTAACTAATACATCATTTACTAACTCTTTTTACATCATTTACAAGACACTTAAAATCCCAATGTCTGGTCTTTATTTCCTTTAATGTAGCTATAATGAGATTAGAAATATTTGTAATCCAGTAATAATATATTGCTATATGGAACTTACTGATAGGGAAGTGCCAGAAAACAAATCATATATGGACGCCTCACATCTGCTATATACCGTCATTCAATGTAATTAAACCCACATTTAATGGACATGGTGTATTTCTAACTCACACTCTGGCCTTGAGGTGTCAGATGATGCAAACTTGTGAGTTATTTCTCCCCTTCACCACCGACCATCCCATATGAACTGAATGTGGCATAAGGATGATGTATGATGCCACAACAATAGAAGAATCTTTTACATCATGCCAAAACAAAAGTTGTTCTTATTGATGCTTATAATTGCACTGAGCCTTCGTAAAGGATTTCTTATCAGAAAGTGTTAAAAAAGAAGGTAATGTTTCTTTTTCCTTTTTATGCTGCTTTTGCACCTTCCCCAACTGCTTTAATGTGCACACTCTGCACCTTCTTCTCTTGGAAACAAGCACTTTTCTGAAAATGTTTTGATATCTTAACTAAACTATTACATCATAAACTTCTAAAATATATTTTTTTGTCTTATCAAAATCTCTCTTGAGTAGAATAACTTGACTTTTTCTTCCCATCTTTCACCATTGCTCTTCCACCTTCTCCCACCACTCTCGCTTGTCCTCTGTCTTTGTTATTTTTTATTTCTTTATTTTTCATTTTTTGGCTGATCATTACGCCCTATCCATCTCTCTCTCTTCCACTGACCTTCTGCAGCCCCCTTCCTCTCCTCCTCCATCCTTCTCTTCTCTCTGTTTGATGAGGAGAATGAGAGGTAAGAAAGACACCCTGACGTGAAAGATGCCAAATGTCTGGGTCACTCACACACTGACAGCCCACCGCTGCGTGTGGGTGTGTGTGTGTGTGTGTGTGAGTGACAGCGGAACAGTAGGGAACTTGGATGAGGGAGTTGAAGTGTTTTGTTAACCCTCAAATGTATGCCCACACACACACACACACACACACACACACACACACACACACACACACACACACACACACACACACACACACACACACGGTTTTTGTATAACGGCATGAAGGCAAGGCCAACATCATGCTGTGTAAATCGTGGGTTCTGAGAGATGTGATCTTTCACAAGTCTCTGTTTCACTTCAGCTTACTGGAGCAAGAAATGTAACCAGACAATGCTTTGTACTGTATTCCATTATCAGGATCCCACAAAATGAGATTTTGATGGAAAAGCGAAGAGAATCAAGGCTATCGTACTAAGACAGTTCTACGTTGCCCCAGCGTACTGTGTATCATAGGGTGCATTACAATGACTGAATGAATGAACTCTATTTATTTAGCACCTTTCATGCAAACAATGCAGCCATAAGTGCTTTACAATAAAAACACAGGTTTAAAACCGTAAACGTACGAAAGGAAGTTTGGTGCATTTGCTCAAATATTTAATAAATAAATAAAATAGCATTCAGACAGTGAATGTTACTATAAAATAGCACTTGTAAAATAAAATAAAACACCCTGCTGATGTCTTAAGATCATGATAGCACTTTCCTAGAATGATTTTATATTCAGTGTTATCATTTTGTATAAAATCCACATCGACAGTTGAGATTAAAAGTACAGATGGGCAAACACCTGCTGAGGAATACAGTCGAAAGCTCCAGAACAGATACTAAATGGACCTTGTGGTTGGATTGTCTTGTCAACCATCACATCTAAAATTTGAACTCTTACCAGGAACTTGTTGGTGCTAAATGTGTTTGGTTCAGGTGGAAGAAGTCTTCAGATGGTTTGCTTAAGTAAAAGAGGTAATAACACTATTCAGAAACAATATTACAGACACTGATACTGACTTGTTTAATATAACACTGCATTGTATTTTATAACCTAATCATATATTTTATTTGTCAAGTCTCAATAAGTAACTTGTAACTTTAGCTGTAAGTAGAGTGCTTAAATGCATCAGTGAAAATGGACTTAGTTATTCCACCATGAGGTCAACATTATTAGAAAATGATTTTGATTAGACAGAACTAGTGACTCTGCACCGAGCTGCTTCATGGCCACGGGGAAAACGCAGCTTGTGTAAGACAAAGTGGAAAAGGGTGAATTCACAAAGTACAGAGTTGTCCATAGCTCTGAGATCAAGCCAGCCACTTCTCTTTGCTTGACTCTATAGCTCGATCTCAATGCAGTTCTCAGACGCTGCTGACATGTCCAACAATTGGCTGCTTGTGTGTAAAACCGTCCTTTTCAATCCAAATGCAGTTTAGAGCTTGCCTCAATAGCATTTCATGTTCACAGTGAGATAGGTCAAGGGAGGAGCTGTGACTAAAATGTTGTTTTTTTTTATTTTTATTTTTTTTTAGTATTTCAGCTGTAAAATAGCAGGCATCAGTGACATTCATTCAGTTACATAAATGACGGGTCTCCAGTGTGACTCGTTACTGTGATTTTCTATTTTACATTTCCAGATAAATGGTTTGAACTTTGCCTCATGAAGCGCCTGCCCCTCACCACCACCTTTTATGCTTCTCAGTGAAAGAGTTCTTCCCCCATTCCTCCGAAATATTTTCTCTCAGCAGTGTTGTGTATACATCTTAAGTCTTAGCTTGGACACTTTATTGCCAGGTTTGTACAATATCAATCTATCTATATATATGTATATACACACTCTTGATTTGGTCAGGTGTGCGAGGCTTGACATGGGACATGGTGGTTGATCAGCTGGTGAGTCGATCACTTTTGTCCAGACTAATATACGTCCTAACAAGACTAGATTAAAACCCAGTATCGGCTGGACTTATATTTACTTGTAAATATATCTGACTGATCACTCAGTGACAAAGTTAGATGCAACAGAATTTCTTTCTTATTTTGTCTTTCACACAGTTCACAGCCTCAGTCTGGGTAACAGACTGCTGCTCCACCTCCCTGCCTCTCACTGAACAAGGACAAGGAGGGTGTTACTGGCAACTCTCCTCTATGCAGCTTTCTTGGTAAAATATTTCGTCAAAGCGTTGCTAGAACTGTCGCGTCCCCCAATAGAAACTGGCTGCACAAATTCATTTTGAAAGAGCAACAGTCAATGGGGAAACTCCAACTGAGTCACATGGCATTTGGCTGATCAGTGGTGGAACCATGATCATTCAGCTCAGTCACTCAGTCACTCAGTCAGTCACGGGCATTGATGATTATTGGGCTGGCCCTGCTGTTGTGGTCCAGCCAAAAACCATTGGATTGATTGCTGTACAATGTTGTGCAGATATTCACAGTCTCCAGTGAATGACACCCACTGACTGATGATCCCCCGATATCTCAACAATTACTGGATTGGACATCCACGAAATCAGTGCAGACATTCCCCTGCATTCCCCCCTCAGACTGAATCCTTTGAGTTTGGTGATGTCTTAACTTTTCATTGGGGCAGGATTCTGACGCTGTCCGACAACCACACTGAGCCCTGCAGTCGTGTTTTAAAGAGCAACTTAACTTCCCCTGAAAACCTTGTTTTTTTGCTCCACCTTCATTGGTTTGTCAGAGCACGATGATGTAACTTTTAAACACATACAACACATTTTAAACTTTCAGTCAGAGAGGGTAGTAAAACATTGCCTTTCAGCAGGCGTTTTATTACTCTTCAAAGATTTAATGCTTAAGCACTGATACAAAGAGGCCACAACTAATAATACCTTCCAGCCAATAGACTGGTTAATTAATGCATAAAACATGACGGTGGAAATCAGCTGTTGGTCCCCCTCAGACTCCTCGAGCAGTTCACTTTATTGTCCGCAACGCTAAGTGAGTGATTGCCTGGCAGCTGTTCTCTGTGAAAGATCTCAAACTGTTTACACACAAACAATAATTACTCATACGCTAACCACTGATAGTCAGTGAGCTATGGAAGGTGTGGGAGCTACTGCAACACATACCTTCCATTGTCCAAGTCTTAACACAGAGATACGACGATACAAATATAAAAATGTCAATTTACCCTAACATGCTCCTTTCCTGACAGTAATACGCACTGAGGCGAGCTGACAGTGAAAAGAGATAAAGAGAGCTAAGCCAAGTGTTTCTGTTGGTAGGTGTCCTTGCATACTAAAGGGAAGGGGTTGTAGATAAATGTTGTTCTCCACACAGCTCGCTTCTCTCATATATCTCTGTTAGACCACAGCCAGCCATGGCTGCACCAGACAAGGCCATGCTCTCAGTCCGTGTGTGTGTGTGTGTGTGTGTGTGTGTACTACATGTGAAAGTTTATGAGAATGGATGGGATGGGTGTGTTTTTCGCCTTTGTGGGATAACTCATGAGAGCCAGAGGTGAGAGATGAGCTGTTGTGTGGTGAGAATGTTCATGTGCGCTTTTTGTGTGTTTGTGTGTGTGTGTGTGTGTGTGTGTTTGTCAGTCTGTGAGGTGTTATTTAACCTGCAGAAGCCGTACTTGAAATACCTGCCTTTCACACGAAAACTTCTAAGATTCCATAAAAACTCTGCAAAATCTGCAGACACTAATTTACAAAATGCAGATGTTTATTTATAGTGTTTTTTATTTTCGTATCAAAGATGGATTCTTTTGTGTTTCTGTTTTGTTTCTGGTCAGTGTTGATGGTGACAGGAGAAGCAGTGTGACTAAACAAGAAGTATGTACTTATTTTACATTTTTTCTCTTATCCCAACACTTCACATCTTCCAACATTTTAAATCAGGTTTCACTGTGTGTAAGTGTGTGTGTTTGTTGGCATATTTACCCTACAAAGTGTTTAATACATGAAACACATTTTTGGACACATTTGTGTCATTTTACTGTGTTACTCACTTTATTTTATCAGGTAGCAGTTTCGGCCTTTAGCTGCTTTTCTACACTATTAAATATAATGTCTGACAAGTTCAGAAGTTATGAAATATATTTAATTTGCATAAAATGTTAGTTTGAAGGTATGTTTCCTTGGTATTGACTTGACAAGTTTATACTTAAAATTTTATTTAGTTAATTTTGTTAATAGGTTAGTACAGTGTCAAGTTAAATAAATGAAATTAGTGAGACTTAAATTAATCGTTTTGTTTACATAACAGAATTTAGGGAACCAAATGCCTTAGAAAAATAAATTAAGCAAAAACAAATAAAAAAGTTTTGATACTACTACTTTTGTAGTGTGCAAGAAAGATAATAATTTCAGAGCAGGATTAGAATTTATTCATATTTAATATATAATATAATATTGTTTGAGAGCAGTGACAGTGATGTTTATAAGAGCAAAGTCATTAAAAGGCAACAATATCTCCCTGGAGACAAATGTAAAAGTTTAATACTTTCCTGAAATTAAAACACTGAGTGAAGTGTAAAAAGAAGTAAAATATCTGGACTGGAACATTGTCAAAAAAGAACATGTAAAACTAATAAAATCACACAAGAGGTGTATGAGCTAATAGCCAATATTAGCGAACATTACCATTCTGCCGATGCCAAACAGTGCTGCCAAAACACAGTTATGAATAATGAAATTGTAGCTGACGAATTAAAATATATATTTAATTTGACTAACTTACTCAGAGATTCAGCGCACTTCAGTTTATGAAGATTTCTCCCGTGTGAGGCGACTGTACATGAACACAGAAATGCAGTTACTAATCCACTTTACTCTTTACTCTCTCTTTCATCATTAGTTCATTACTCAGATTACTTCAGTCAAATCAACAGGACGCTGAGACTGAAGTAAAGTACAGGTGATACGTAAGTACACAGCATAGACACGCTTAGTTCTCAAGGATTATAGCATGTCCTCTGCAACATAGTGAGAGAAGATATACCTAAGTGTTTCAGGTTGTGTGTGTGTGTGTGTGTGTGTGTGTGTGATTTTCTTTTACTATATTTGTGGGGGGAAATGGGGAGCAGTTTAAAGGGCTGTTTGAAGATAACACTTTGTTTAACGGTTGATGTTAGGCATTTAGTTGTGATGGTTAAGTTAAGGGGCTAGTGAATGCATTATGTCAATGACGGGTCCCCACAAAGATACCGTAGCTGTACAATTGTGTGTGTGTGTGTGTGTGTGCGCACTTCTGCAGCCGCCTATTAAATTTAAACACTGTTTTTATGACGGGCTTTGTAAAAACAGAACAGAGGCAAGGCCACAATTTACCCCTTCCACTTAGCACTCTATCACGCCATCTCAGTATTTCCCCGCACTCATCCCTCTCTCCTCGTAAATCTGTCTCTCGTTCTCTCCACTCAAAAGTCCATTATAGCCTCCTGCCTGCAGCTTTCTCTGTTTGTTATCTGTCCCACTCACATTATCTCTGCCTCTCCCTTTGACTCTCCTCTCTCTTCATTATATTGGTAAAATCAGATCTGATGTTCTTTCTCCATGTACTTTATTTTGAGTTTTTCCTCCACCTATATTCGTCTTCCTGCTCGCGTAGCACCGCCACCTCTCATGGTGAAGCCACCTTTCTTGCCCAACTATTTTTGTCCCTTTGCAGACATCTATGCAGATCTTTTGCATTTGCTGTAATTTTAAATGTATTATCTTTTCCCCTCCTGCTTCCTACAACACCATTCCCCCTCTGCTGATTCTCCCCCCTGGTGCTGCATGCACTTCATCACTTTTGGCAGCACCAACTTTAAAAAGAAGAGAATTTATGCAAATGCGGGTCTGAAAAATGAGTGTTCACCACGGTTGCAATGTGCAGAGGAAAGTAGCGAAGCTCCTCATTACAATATTTTCTCTTTGTTGTGGATCCGCTGGATAATAATTAAGAATGATTTGTGGTGTTGGAACGAGGCTGAATCTCCTCTCCTCCCAGCAAATTCACCCAATACTTTAGTCACTATACATGTCGACAGACCTGGAGTCATAACCAGCTGTCTGGTTATAAAACAGTTTGACAAAGTCAGAGGAGAGACAGGATGAGTGGTTGTGATACAGTGTCTGCTGTGTTTAGTTTCTCAGGTGTGATTGCTCACATGAAGTATCTGAAGTTGAGTTGTTTTGACAATAACCACACTGTGACACATATTAATATAAATGATACATGGGAACGTGGAGCATTCTCATTTAATAAAAACATTTTGTTGAGATAGAACATCTTGTTTAAAGGTTTTAAACTGCTTTAGACTGATATAAGTGAACACAGGTCCATCTTTCACCCATGTGATCCCTGTGAAAATGTACCTCTCCTCTCCTCTCCTCTCCTCGTTCGCTGTCATCCCTCTGTTTGCTCTTTGTGACTCTGATGTAGCACTGCTGAGGCCAAATATCAAACTGTCAGGGGTTAAAGGTGCAGAGGTCAAAAGGGGGATGTAATTTCACACAGTCATATATGCAGATGGGCGACATATTGAAGGAAAATCTTTAATAGATATGTGAGGAACATGAAGGATGATTATTACATACAGGACAAAACAGAGAAGAGGGTACAACGGCAAAACGTAACCTCACACTTATTAAAAAAAAAAAATCCACATTACAGTCTCCTGATCGCTCCACACAGATCTGATGTTTTGGGAAAATCAAGTGGCG
>NW_019174402.1:1001072-1086007 GCF_002260705.1 Seriola dumerili
GGGATGGAGGTAGTGTTTAAATGTGGAAGTATCTGTGCTCAGTCTCAACGCACCGGTCTGAAGTTATAATGACACAAGCCTGCGGGAAAAAAGAAACAGTAAAGTGATAGTGCAGGTTATTTGTTCAGATCGGCGACCTACCAGGTTTTTCTGAACCTAAATCTGCCGCAGGTAGGTCACTGACCATGTATGAGTACACACAGTGTGGATGTGTGGCTCTGTGTGGAGTAACGGATTAAACTCAGCAGGAATTACTAATGATTTTAATCATCAAATTACACACTCTCCTGCATTGTAATCAGAAAAAAAATCATTTAATATAAATTCAGGAACATGTGATATTGTAAATGCTAGAAAATGTCCTACTATGTTAGCAAGAGATATGTGGAGTGGCAGCTCACAGCTGGCCCCATGGTGGCTATGTTGTTTGGAATGAGATTGAAACATGAGGATTTAATTGAGACTTCTGAGAGTAAAACTGATTTTATGGATTTTACTAAATATTTCTTCCCAAAGAAATTTAGCAGTCAGTTAATTTTTCTTTCTAAATGCTGTTGAAAGGTTTTGTCTACAAACCAGATTTGTTTATAGGTGGCAAAAGTGAGGACTTCCTCAAGTGCATGTTGGATCGCTGAAGAGGAGTCGAAATTTGACGTCTTCATTTTTGTGACTTTCCAGAGTCGACACTTCTACAAGGATGCGCATCTCAAGTTGTGACCGGCCAAAGGTGTGGTAGTGAGAAAGTCTCCCTCAAGCTCTCTTCTTCTGTCATTATTCACACAACTCACTGTGTCAATCTTTCACGTATAATAACGAGTGCAACACCGTGAATGTGGAGAGACTGTCTGAAAGTGTGTGTCGTTATCTTTACTGGGACAGATTATCTCGTCTCCCTCCTCTCTTTTGTTTTCGTCCCACCTTCAAATGAGGCCATTCAGAACAGCTGTGGCACTTTTTGCCCTCAGATGTGACACTTGGTACAAGCTAGTTTGTTTCAAGCATCCCCCAGCCATAACAACTGCAGCTCCCTTTGCTGGCATCTGGATAAAGTAATAAATGGAGGATTTCAACAGGGAACTCACAGCAGAAAATACTGTAGGAGGGGTCAAACAGCTTGATACGGGGCAGACCAGAGGACTTTTGCTCCTTTTTTCTTCAAAGCATTACTAACAAGGCAGTTAGAAACAAAGTGATAGTACTGACCTGCATGACTGGCAGCCTTTGCAAACAACAAAAAAACTCCCAGTGAGGGTTTGATGTGAGTATAATACTGGCAGTATTAACGTTCATCTCTGTTACACTATGTAAAGCAGCGGACCTCGCAAATAGCTTGCATAAACCGCCAATGTCGATAAAGCTGACGGCTGTTCAGAAAAGTATTTGAGATGGTCACAGGGTCAAGAACGTGCCTTTGTATCCATGGAAACGTGAGGTCTGAAGTCTTGTCCAAGTGCCCACACATCACGATGGGGAACAACTGAGACATGTCACACTACATATGACCGAAGCCAGCGAAGGCTCAGTCTGTAGTCCAGAGTGTGGGCATTTGGATTCTGCTACAGTGAGGATACTGCCTGCAGTGCTGTATCGGAAAGCAGCTGGACAACATTTGCAAACACATCAGATATGATTTCTTTCGGTATAAGTTAGCGTTAATGAGGAGTGAAAAAAATAAAAAGACCACAGAGAGACACGGGGGGACTTGATTTGAACTCTTGATACTTCTGCACACTCACACAGTGAAATCACATTTTTTTACTGTTTCGCTCCCCTGAGTATTGTGGGTAATTAACCACAACGGGTTGATCTGATGGTGTGGTCAGATGTGGAGGGAATCTGTAGCGTGCATTAGTACAACAAAGTGAGGGAGACAGTGTAAGAGAGTGTGGTTTGTAAGAAACCAGAGAGCTGTGAGGACGGTTATGAATTACAGGGTGTACAGTAATTATTTGTACACCACAGAAGCAAACTGGTGCAGAGAGCATGATGAATGTTTTACTAAACAACTGGAAGACTGGAACAATGTATTCTCCAAACATGGAGAGCCACGGACAAAAAGCAGAAAAGCAGACTGCGACCATTCACGTGAACTCTCAAGTGACCTGAAAACCAACCTTTTTCCGTCAAATAATTATCTGTGGCTTCATTACTGCAAGTGACGCCTTTTACATTAATGTGGTAATTTGATCCAATATTATTTAAACATACTGATTATAGCTGCTTTAACATCTGTGATAATGTATGCTAATAATACTTAATATGACCCCAAAAATTCCATCTTCACGATAAGGTCAAAGGTCAGAATAAGCCACACAGCAGCTGCTGCTGCTCGGGATTCAGTGAGTAGCTCAGAAACACTTGTAGCCAATTTGATGTGTGATCATGCAATTAAAGAACTGTCCGTAGGGTGCTGTGCCTCACCCGTCTGTTTCTTTGCTTCTTTCTTCCCCCTCTCTCGTACCTGCCTGACTGAATCTGAATCCTTTACTGCTGTTTCTGATACGACAACACTTCAGCGTACAGAGGTGTCAGCCTCTGGCAGGTGAGGAACCTGCAGGAGGTTTTCAACATTGTCACCTTTTTCTTTACTTCCTGATAGAGAAGAAAATGAGAGAAAACATCCGGCTTAGGTGGTAACACAATCACAGAGAAAACACATTCCTGTCAAGGTTGCGAAATCTATTCGAGCCTTTGACTTTCCACACCACAGAAGATCAAATCTTTCATGTCTGAAAACAGGTTGTTTAAATGATGTATCAATTATCACAGTTATATGTAAACAACAAAACAAACCTGCTAAAGTTGTACTTTTTGTTTTGTTTTCTACATCTATTGTTAGAATACAATGAAATCTAAAATGACTTTAAACACGTAGAAGCTGTAATTCTTGTAGTTTTATGAGCAGCATCAGGTGAGGAAGCTGCCGTGTTCACACAGACAGAAACCAAAGTAAAAAAGAGTCAAACATTTCAAAGTAAATACATATTCCAATGCATTGATGTGATGTGTGAATAGAACATAAATGAAAAAAGATCAAACTCCCAAAGAGGCTGAAAGTGCATTAACGTACCCAGAGTCCATTTCAAATCTGGTTAAACTGCCTTTTTGTACTTTGCACAATGACATGTTGCCGCTGTATCGGTTATTGAATTTAACAGTCCTGAAGACCAACTCAATAAAAGCCTGAATACTGTTCAACAAAAGCTTCTGCAGCAGATATGAGACGTATTCTGACAAAAACACTGTATTTGCCAAAAAAAGTTTTGGTTATTCCACAATAGATATTTGTCGTGCTGTGTGTCAGTGTTTCTCATTAGTTTGAGGTGGGGGTGGCTCACTTGAAAATTTCCTAAACCTAATGACAGTCGTGGGGTTGTTTACTCATGTTGCCAGCCCACTTTTAAATCAGATCTGATTAAACACTCACATTGTACAGATAAAGCAAGTTTGACTCTCAAAAACTACATTAATACACACTTTATTTTCAATATATATATTTCTGATTGTTGTTTATTTAGAGATGAATATTTCTAGTTATAGAGAAATACTTACATTTTTAAACCAAGTTTTCAAGGGCATTAAATCTTGCTTTAATTATTTAGCCTCATTAGCCAGCATAGCTTTAGAGAGCAATGTCTGTTGGTTCCTCAGTTGACCACTTTGGCCAGATGGAAATATGCCAGGAACTATTGGATGGATTGCAATTAAATCTGGTACACGTATTCACAATGTCCAGAGGATGAATCCTGATCACTTTGGTAATTCTCCTGCAGTGCCAACAGCAGATTAACATTTTCTATATTCTATATATTTCTATTTGACATTTGTGGTTCTCTTCTCGAGCACCGTTGGATAGACTGCCATGAGATTTTTGTGCAGATGTCTATGTTGTCCTTTGATTTTTGAACAAATAAGTGCTGAAATAATGACATTCGTATCAGCCTCAGCTGTACTTTTGTTCTAATTACCAAATATTAACATCATAACACACTAGATAATATGGTGTTAAAGATTAGCATGTTTGAATTGCCATTAGCATTTAACTATGCAGTACACAGAGCCACTAGCAACACTAATAGCGTCCTAATTTAGGCAATTTTATACACTGAAAAAACATTATAATCATCAATGAGTGTAGAATAAAAATTATTGTTCAGCAGTTGCTGCATATTTGCAACAAAAAAAAACAAAAACAAAACTTGAATGTTAAGTGCAATTCAGAGTATTTGACACAGTAGTATAGAGTATAAAGACGATCAATTCTCTTCTTGACTGACCGGCCACCACCGATGCCCACCAATAGGCAATGGTGACAGGGAGAGGATTGCAAGCTTTTGCTTTACAATCAGTCAACGACACATTCAGTAGAAAGTCCAAGGAAAATATACTAGAAGCTGAATGTTACCTCTCACACACACACACACACACACACACACACGCATGCATGCACGCACACACGCACACACACACACACACACACAAAATGTGCATTACTCGATAAATTCAGCACCAATTACCCAAACTAATTAAATTTAGTGGGCAAAATATTTGTTGACTATTAAATAATCCTCATATTCAAACACACCAGTGGCCAATTCTCTGTATTTTGAATGTTCTGAGCAGGAGTGTAACGCAGGCTATGTTTTGCAGTATAGAAAAGGCAGAGTCTCTGCAGGCTGGTCAGCTAATTAAACGACTGCTTGGCCTCAGCGGCAGTTAATGCTGCTCAATTATGAATGAGAGAGATGGGGTGAGGAGGGCAGCACAATCAATGGCAGGGAGGGTTGTGGGGATGGATGGAGGGATGGTGCAAAGATGGGATAAAAAGGATGAAAGCAAAGCAGAGGGAAGGAAGGAGTTGAACGAAGGGAGAAAATAAAGGATGAAAGGGGGGAAAGAGAAATAAGAGCGAAAGTCTGGAATCAGAGAGAAGATGGAAAGAAAAAGAGAGAAAGAAGGGGAAAGAAAAACCTTCTCTTCAAACCAACACAGGCAGAGGTTCACACTTGATGTTGTGTCAGTGTTTTGCTGCTTTGAACTAGACAGTGGAGGGTCTAATTTAGTGTCAGTCTGGCTGAAACGGGCCCTTTGGCGACATGGCACCCGATGTTTGTTTTGGTCTACCTGACAGTCAGAGGCGCCTCTCTTTATCTCTCTCTCTCTCTCTCTCTCTCTCTCTCTCTCTCTCTTACTGTCTCTCTGTCTCTTGTGACATCTTTGTCTAGAGGTTGTTTCCCCCTGCTGCTCTTCTGTCGGCTGTTCCTGTTCCTGTCTTTATAACAGAAGAGAACATTTCACTTCAGTCTCTCTTAATCCTTCTCTCTTGTTTCCCTCTATCTGGTTCTACTAAAAATCGTGTTACGTAATAATCAAAATAACCTGATGCGGTTTACAAACAGGTGGAAAGTTCACCGTTAGAAAATCTTGGCAAATGTTTAAAACATTGATGATTAAAAAAAAAAAACACATGGTGAAGTCTTTAAATGCGGCCGGTTGCTCTTATTGCAGCCGTGTGAACAGCACTTGGATATTGTGGAGAAATCCAACACTTGACAGACCTGCTATGTCTAGATATGGTTGATACACAATGATTAGACAATCACTATCTGGGAGATGGGTCTGGTGAACAGTCAATTACAAACTGCTATGCAGAGACTGCAGGACAAATCATTTCAGTAAAAAAAATACCTGTTGTTTTTTTGTCTTCTGTTCTGCCTTAGTGTGGAATCATTTTAATAGAGAGTACCAAATATCATGTGGACAATGTAAATGATGCTCAAAATAAAAACCATAACTCCATAATTATAGAAAACAAGAAGTTCTTTGAGTGCTTTGTTCTGCAGCGAACAGCTCCAGCTGAAGACTGGCGCAGACAGGTTGCAGGTTGCATCCTGGTCCTATGTTTAAAATCTCCGTGTAGTAGTTTGTGTCATGTTGTTTTTCTGCTGTTTTTTTTTTTGTTGTCTTTGACTTAATCTTTTCCTACATTCACATTACAATAAAAATAAAAAAGAACACAATAGAGTTAAATAGAAAGGAGCAGAATACAGCAGATGTCTCCTTGTGGTTTAACTCAGCATTTCTCAGCAGAGACGTCTCTATGTACAGATAGAGACATACAGCATGTGAAAAATGCTGCAATGTAATATAGAGGCATACATACATATGTATAGATAAATGTGAACACGAACACACACACACACACACACACACACACACACACAGAATTAAATTAAATCAGTGTAGAGCTTGGCACTTGTGCCTCCCTGGCCCCCAACCTGCTGGCTGATTCAATTTTCTGGGCAAATCTGCCGACAGTGACCGCTAACATTCACCTTTAGATGGAGAGAGACTGAGAAAAAGAGAGAGGGGGAGAGAGAGAGAGAGAGAGAGAGAGAGAGAGAGAGAGAGAGAGAGAGAGGGGGGAAGCAATGGGGTTGGCAGGTTGGGAGAGGCAAAGAGGGGGTGATAGAAAAGGTGACTGTTACTGCGTACTTTTAGAGATAGAAGGGGTGTGTGACGAAGGTGAGTGCCAACACTATTCCTGAAGGGCAGTGGACGTGGAGGAGGGTCTGGCAACGCTCAGATTTACGTTAGAGAAACTGTGAAAAGAGGAAAGAGAAGAGACAAAAGCTCGGTTCATGTCTATCGTGTGGCTTCAAGGGAGAAATAAACTGTAAACACTTTACACTCCAGAGCAAATAGTGATGATTTACGTTTCTGGCTTCAGTTTGTCGATGGAGAATTTGTTTTTCCTGTAGCTAATGAGAGCGAATGTAGACAAAGTGAGAAATTTATTACATGTTAGATATTTTTCACACTGCTATGATGAGGTTCTCATATAAAACCCATTATTTGAATATACAAATATAGTTGTGTCCCAAAGAGTAGCCCAAGGCCAGCACAAACAAGACCAGTGTGCTAATAAAGAATGGGTTAGAAAAAAACACTGCAGGAGGGAGGAATTACCTGTAGCGTCTTACAACAGCTTACGGGGTAAACAACACTAATTCTATTAGTACAACTGCTAATGTCATGTAATGTCATGTCACACTCATCAATTTTTTTTTTTTTTTTAAATTAATGTTAAGCTAAAGTGAAACTTAACACTACAATAAAAGGAAGGCTGGAGGACTTTCAATGTAAACATCATGCAGGATGAGTTTCATTCACTTTCACTCGTTGCTTAAAAATCATTTAGAAACCACAATCACCACCTAGCAGTTGTAGGCCTTGACCAACCAGTCAAGTTGCAGGAAGTATGATCACAGTATCGCTTTCTGTTCCTGAGTTACAGTGGCCAGAAGTGTTTTTACAGAACATTATGATGTCACAGTGAAGTTGACCTTTGACTGTATATAAATTGTCCTCACCATTTCATCCTTTTGGACATTGTGCTCAATTTGGTCATAATTAGCCTATGAATTTTGAAGTTATCCCCAAAAATGCTTGTTTTATGAGGTCACAGTGACCTCGACCTTTGATGACTAAATTCATCATCGAGTCCTGTGCCAGAATCTTAAGGAATTCCTGGCTATCACCAGCATGGAGGCATACAAACAGCACAGCAGAACTACTGGAATTAGACAGCGAGTGAAAACAGTATTTCTGTTAAAGAGATATACTCAGCAGCAGAGTGGTTATAATAACAGTTAATATTTGCCTAGTTTCAATACTGAAGAAAAAATAAAGCGCTCACACACACGTCGTCTCCATAAATCACCTTTAGAAGAGTGTGAGGGTTCGTTCCCTTTTTATAATGAGACGTATGACTTCAAGCTAAACTGTTACCATATGTTAACAGCTACCATGTTTGATTTTGCTATCTTTTTCAACCTGATTACTCTAAAACATGTTGTTTTATAATCTTAGCCTATATACAAACACCTTGTATTTAGAATAGTAATATGTTATTAATTCATTATTACCAGCATTTACTTCTAGTAAGAGAAAAAACAGATGGGAGGAAGAAAGATGGCAAAAGTGAGGGGCGGTCCATAAAAGTCAAAACACAAACACACACACATCAACCACACCCAAGCTCCTGTGGCTGTGTGTGTTACATCCACATCTTGTGTGATAGTCCACTATCTTTTCTCATGATAAGAGGTGATCGCAATCACAAATTAAGTCTACAGGGACACAGACACACACACAAATACAAATCCTCTGATCTCCTGTATGGCTTCCTTCTCTTCTAAGCCTTTGTCCCACCGCGTTCAAACTCCATCATTAAAAGTGATCCTCGATGGAAGCTGTGCAGAAACGAGCAGGAGCACTGTGGACGGTACAGACGGAGAGCTGTGAAGGAATCTGATGAGGGATGAGGAGAGAGAGATGAAAGGATAAAAGATGGGATGGGATAGAGAGGAGAGGAGAGGAGATGAGAGACAAGAAGAGAGGGAAGGAGAGGCCAATGCTCTGATTCTGTTAATTGGAAGCTTTCTGGAAAAATGACCCGAATGCTGCAATTATATTACCCGAGAGACACTTCATTAACATGCACACACGTAGACACGGACACAAACACAGCGACAGGCTTATGTAGCATCATGACATTCTCACATGCAGATGCAAACACATTTTTTGCAAAATTGCTTATTTATTTCACCTGTTAGAATTTAATATATACCTACACTAGTCATTCTATTGCATTGTGTACCTCACAGTATGACGTACTGTGTCAGTCGAATGCCATACAAAACTGAAGGTTGTTCCTTCCAATGGACAACATACAGAGCACTTTTCTAAAGAGCTTTCTGAGTAATCTTCAGATTTTGTACCTAAAGTTCAACAAAATTAAACCTTGACCCAAGATTAATACGATTTGTTAAGCTATACGAGACAGGAGGTGAAAATCTTTATCAGGGCCAATTCTGAAAGCGAAGGAGAATATATATATATATAACTGTATTTAATTTGTATTTGTATAATACCAGACCTAACTGTAAGCAGGAAAGAAAATATNTGTAGCATCATGACATTCTCACATGCAGATGCAAACACATTTTTTGCAAAATTGCTTATTTATTTCACCTGTTAGAATTTAATATATACCTACACTAGTCATTCTATTGCATTGTGTACCTCACAGTATGACGTACTGTGTCAGTCGAATGCCATACAAAACTGAAGGTTGTTCCTTCCAATGGACAACATACAGAGCACTTTTCTAAAGAGCTTTCTGAGTAATCTTCAGATTTTGTACCTAAAGTTCAACAAAATTAAACCTTGACCCAAGATTAATACGATTTGTTAAGCTATACGAGACAGGAGGTGAAAATCTTTATCAGGGCCAATTCTGAAAGCGAAGGAGAATATATATATATATATATATATATAACTGTATTTAATTTGTATTTGTATAATACCAGACCTAACTGTAAGCAGGAAAGAAAATATATATTATTTTTTGTATATTTATTTATTTATTTTTTCACACATTAAACATTATAATTCAAATTAAGATTTGATACAAGAGCCAGTAACAAAATTAATAATTATTATAATTATAGCATTTTGAAGGGTAATGCTAGTTTACTACCACCTGATCTTTATAGTGTTGGTCATCATTTTGGCAACATTGCTACAAGAAAGTTTAATGGGGCAAGAGAAATGATCACACAGGATGTAAACTGTTGAGCTATATCTATATCCTGTCATGTAGGGGCCAAAAAAATAAAAAATAAAATCTAACCCCCCAAAAAACAACATTAAAAACATTAAAATTATAGGGGAAATATGTTTCTCATGAGGTGTGTTTCTGTTGTGCAAAATTATAAATGCAACCTACACTTTGTCAAAACTGCAAGGCTTTAGACCAAAGGCAAAAAAAAAAACCTTCAAGGTTCCCACACTTCATTGACACGTTTATTTAATTATTACCTGTTTGTACTCTGTACTGTACAATTTGATTAATCTTGCCAACCTCAATTTTGCTAGCATCAAAGCACTCTTCTCTGGTCATATCCATAATTAATCAGATACAGACAGGTACACCTACACCATGCTTTACCACGTCTGTGATGCTAACTGTTTGCAGCTGCTACTTGTTACTTGAAATGTTGTTTAACTGAGCTACAGAACCTAGTTTGTAATCATATTCATTTTCTATGGGAAGCGAGGAGTTTGCTTCTCAAGGCAGTCGACAGCGTATGATGCGTGTCAAAACAGCCACACCTGCTGTTCTCTATGTGAAGTCCTCAACAGCGGTGGTGTCTTGACGCATGTTACTTGTCCAGAAAAGCAGCAGGATGCGGGTACTGTCACCTTTCTCTACCCACTTGAGTTTGCAGCTATGCCTTTAAGATCTAAGAGTCCAAACTAAGAACATAAGTCCTGTCACTATTAAATCTATCTCCACAATTAATAAAAGCACTGCTAAGCTTTTAGGCTTTGCACTCAGACTCATGCAAAACTTTGTCATTTTTTTTTAAAAAGTGTCGGACATATAGTGATAGATATGGTGAGAAAGATCAAATGTATCAGACAAGACAAGCACCCAGACAGAGAGGGAAGCAGGGAGCCATGAGACAGAATGATACGTTGATAGACAGATAGAAAGACAGAGAGGCAGGCGGAGAGGAAGGTGCAGAAACAGAGGAGGTCACATATGCTCACTTCCATAGACATAAGCCCTGATTAAATTGAGTGTGTAGTAGCTGGCCGCTCTTCAGGTGCATCTGTGTGTGTGTGTGTGTGTGTGTGTGTGTGTGTGTGTGTGTGTGTGTGTGTGTGTGTGTGCGTGAGCAAGAGTGTGAATCCTGTAATATTGTCTGCAGTCCCATGGGCTGTAGCTGAGCAAACTCAATCAACTCCCACTCACCTCTGTGGCCCTCCCTACACTGTCAGGCCAGGACTAGTCACCAGCCCAGCCTCTCCTCTGGCCTGAGAGAGAGAGAGAGAGAGAGAGAGAGAGAGAAGGGATGAGACTGCGCGTGTGTGAAAGAGAAGTGCTTCAGTGTGTGGGGTATGTAAGAGAGAGACACTGTGTGTGTGTGTGTGTGTGTGTGTGTGGGCGAATGTTCAGGTGTGTCCTTGAAAGAATCAAAAGCCTCTGCAGATTGAATGCATCAGTATGAGGCTCAGAGATTTTCACCAGTGTTTAGCATTCACATGTAGGTGTGTGTACATACATGTGTGTATGTGGTTTCTGCATGAGAACATGTCAAATTTCACCAGAATAAAAGATTAAAAGCCACAATCAAGGCCATATTCTCACTCTGGTTTCTTAAAGTTATCCTGATTGTTTTATCAGAATAATTTATGATTATCTTCTAGTATATTAATCCAGTGGACAGGTGCGCTTTGGCATAGACAAATTCACACACCCTCAACCATCCCTAACCTCTTGACCTGCCAACACACTTGTCAATCAGCAGCATCTGCCAGCGACATGCCGTTGCTGTGGGAAAGGAAGGTCTACTTGCAAAGGGACAGAAAGCAGCACATGGGGGCGGGCGGTGTGGGCAGAGACAACACCAATCAATCAGCTGATCAATCATAATTGGCTCATTTGCATATTTGCCACATATTCACAATCATCATTCATTTATGCAAATCTGAAGCAGGATATAGGCTCCAGGGAGAGAGAGGGGTCAGGACTGAACCCGGACCTGTTGGTTGCTGAAAGATCAAATTAGAGCTTTATTTAGATTTATGCAGATGTTAACAGTAATGATATACAGCAGGCACAGCGCCCTTGTGTATCAGTGAAGACATTAATGCATCTACAGCAGTAGCACCGAGACACACTGTCTTACTGTTCAAATACTGTGTGTTTAAAATACAACACTAACCTGTGAGCCTCATTTGTATTGCAACCTAAAACAGGATTCATATATTCACGTTATTCCTAATTTTGGACTCGACAATGAGACCAAGTCTTACATAGTCTGACTGAACAATTAATACTGCATGACTCTCTCACAGTGTGTCAGCAGTTGGTCTCACTGTCGAAGAGCTTCACCAGAACTACAGGACCTATAGCACTTTAAGACTTGACTGACAAGACATGCTGCAGGATTGGACCTCTTCTCAGGAATGTGGACATGTCACAAACGCTTGATTGACACTTCCCTCACTTTATTGTTATTTGCTGTTAAAGCATAATTCAGTGTTATCGTTGTTACTGGTCCAGTGAGTTTTGTCACATCACGTTATTCTGCATAATCGTGCAGTCACACCTACTTTTAAAATGGTCGAATTTTGCATGAAAACCAATTAATTTCTAATGGTATTGTTGCATCCTCAAGGTCAAGGTACATCTGTGGATTTTGTTTCGCTTCAAGTTCAACTCTGGTGCATTTTGACTTGAATTTGAGCCTTTGACCACTAGCAAGCAGTCTTGACAGTGCTGACCTTTGAGGGAACAAAGTAAAACACAGTCCAAAATGGAGAAGATTTTTGTAGCTTATTAGCTGTGCTGCAGCATCCACTTTTTCCAACCTCCTCTGTTAGCGTCTATACAGCTATGCAAAAGAGGAATGGTTTGCAGATTGTTAAGAAACAGGAGTCTATGGTACAGACATGCCAATAAACTGTTCAAATGTAAAACTGTTGAACTTTAACATGGCTGCAAATGTACCACCACTGGCAGTTACATCAAAACAAAATTCAGCATTAAAACTAATACAATCGATTCAACTAATTTAATGGTTGTATCTCGTTTTACTTGGTAACAAACTGCTAGAAATATGTTAACACAGCAAAAGCAGCTAATCTCGACTGTTTAGCTCGTGTGACTACAAGGCACTAGGGCTAACCACCTCGGGATAATGCTTTCAAATCCGAATAAAGGGTGTTTTTTTTTTTTTATCTTCCCATTCTGCCAACATTATGTGAATGCAGCCTGAACAGCCCACTACAGAGAAATCAGAAAGAGGCTTGGATAGCATGTGACTAGCTGTAGCATGAATCCGAGCTTAGCTTTACCTGCTGCTGCTAGCTTCGTTGCGACGAGTCACCAAGCTTCGAGAAAAACTTTCAAGCCAAAGACCTACCAGCTCACTACAGGTCTAATCAGCTGGATAATTGAAGACACCTGTGTAGGTGTCAGGCCCTTTAAGGTGCAGTTGTAGCAGAAGTGGCAGTTTTAACACATTATGAAACTGAACTTTACTGAACTCTAAGAGAAGGACCACAAGTCAAAAAAAAAAAAAAGAAAAGAAGGAGAAATAGTTTTTCTCTTTTTAGTTAGCAGGATGACGAGGCATAAATCTGTGCAGTTTGGCCAAGTTACTTAAAAAATGCAATCATCTTATTACTTGACACATTAAATTAAGCCCATCTTCAGCAGAGGTACTCTAGAGGTAATACACCAAAGCCTCCACAACAGCCAGTCTTACTAAAAACAGTCCGAACTGGTCAGACAGACAGACAGAGAAATAGAAAGCAAAAGTAATAATGTAAAGATAATTACAGTAGATGTTAGAATACAGAAAATTAAGTTCCACTGAGGTGACCATAAGGTGTACATATAATTTTATCTGTGTATTGAGTGAACAGTGATGTAGGTAAAGAGCCGTATAATGATACTGTGTGCCGACATTTGATAGTGCTATTCTTACAGCTTGTTAGTCAGCATGTTGTGAATGAACTCACATGCCAGGCAGTGATAAGGCATGTAGTATAAATGTATGTACAGGATAAGGGAGAGGACAGTTCAATGTGTGATGCATCATGTCCTATCAGAAGCTGCATGTCTTTTATTTAATGTGATGTGAATGAATGTATATATGTTTTGTTTTTTTTTTATGTGTGAGATATATATTTTATGTAATGGTGAGATGTTTGAAAAATGGCCTCTTCACCATGATAAACTGATACACATATACTTACACACCAGTCCAAGTTACATGTCAGATTTAGCCCTACAAGCAAAACAGGTGCCAGTCTGAAGCTAAAAAGAATTTAGGTGTGCATCTACAAGTGTACTGCCATGTATACATTTATATGCATTCATACATGGATATGTGCATATACATATTTAAAAAAACAACAACAAAAAAACAAACATGCAATCTGACATGTGAGACTGTGTGTACCTCTCCCTCTTCAGCAGGACTTACTGTCCAAGAAAGGTTATTGGCTTCAATATGTCACACAGCTCAGTGAACAGCTGGAGAACAGAGAGAGGAGAGAAAGCGCATGAGAAGGACAGAAATGAAAAGGGATGAGAAGTAAAAAAAAAAAAAAGAAGAAAGAAAATCTGAAAATGGACAAAGACAGAAAACAGGTATACTGGGATAGATGGGAGGCAGATTGTATTGTTTTGTAATTCTGAGGTTAAGTAGTTCAATGATACACGATGTTGTCAAACAAATAAATGTCTACTTTTAGCCAGAAACGCGTGTCAAGAATTCAACCATACGTAGTGAGTGGTTAAAAAGTTGGGTTTAGTGGACGAATGTCTGCTCTCACTGAATCTATAAACCACATGAACAGGAGGTTGGTGAATGGAGAACTGGTGGAAATGCTAGCATTTACCACTCCAGTGGCTCCTGGACGTACGGCGCCTCGGTCCGGGGCTCACAGTGCCTGGTGGATTGGGAAGGATGTGGACCCGAGGAGAGGTAACGGGTGCCGACTGGAGGCACATGTTGGTGGGAGGTACTGATAGGATTAGGCAGTATCTCTCTCCTGCCTAGTGTTTCCACCGTTTTTTCCCTTCCTTTCCATATCGTCTGTTGGTGTTTGCCCCGGCCTGGGCCTCCACCCACCTATTCACAGCACACCTGAGAATCATCAGCTCATCATCCACCCCTGACGTCTGCTGTGTTTAAGCCTGGTCCTGTTCTCTACTCAGATCGTTCCGTAGGTTCTCACGGTAGCTCGGCCATTTTTACTAGTTAAAACCTGAGTATTTTTGCGTCTTTGAGTTGTCCTGCCTTTTTAAATCCTGTTTTTGCCTTGTCTCATATTCATCGCTCGCGGGCTTCCTGGTTTGAGCTCTATGCCCAGAGCTGTCCCTGTTTTCTACGTTTTTTTTTTTCCTGAGATTCACCGGCAAACCCCAGAGCCACAGAGAAGCTCTGCTACAGCCCCCCTGCTTACCTGTCTGCCCCAAGTCAGCTACCACAACACTCTGCCTGCCCCTAACCTTAGAGTTAGTGGCAGGAACACAGCAAGGTCTGGAAGATGTGTGTTGCACGTTTGACCTCCCCAAATCCAACCACAGATTAACATGGCATATATAAGGAATGACTGCGGTGGTTGCCATAGTTACCAAGGCTGAAAACGAATACTTAATTCACACAAAACTCAAGGAATGTCACAATGCACACAAGACTGACAGATGAACTCCTGTGTTCCTGTGTGCAGTCATCTGTAGGTGTGTGTCTCAGTGTGTGAGGGCTATATGCCTGTGGGTCAGTGTGTCAGAGTGATCAGAGTCTGTGTGACTCACACTGGTGTCTGTCAAGCCACAGCGATACCCATAATACCATCTGTTTATCGGCGCTGTGATAAATGACAGCTTAACACCAGAGATGTCACCCAGATCAAAACAGAAGGATTAACACTTTCATTGAAATCAGAGGGGCAGAGTTTGTGACCAGAAAAGTCTAATCTTCAACACCTACAGTATAGAAACGCACAAGGCTGCATTTACACGGCAAAACAAACCGTTATACCCTGTCAGACAGTTTGTTCTGTGGCTGTCTGAGGTGAGAAAATTGATTATGTGTGATTTTGTTCACTTAGCAGAGCATCAGATATATTCCAGGAACAGTTATCATAGCATTTCTTTCTGTGTACAGTCACAACTAAATTAGTCCATAATGGATTTAATAACCTATGTCAAGTAAATCCTACAGAGATTACCATGCAGTGTATTTGACATGAAGACATTTTGTTTACATGACGTGAAAAAGACGTGGACACATAAACACAGTTACTGATTTTGAGTTGTTTTGTGCTGCGATACGGATGCCACACTTATATATCTTATACTATATATACTATATATATATATATACTTATCATATAAATAGGCTGAAGGTTAGACACCTAGACACGGATTTGGAAGTAGATTATATGATAGAGAAATAGAATATCTGAATACACACACAATCATACACGCATGCATAAACACACTCCTACACAAAGATGCATGTGGAAGTCTGCATTTATTGTCAACAAATACAGATGATAGATCCTGAGAAGTGACCTTGGCTTTAATAACAATAAGGATGTTTGTGTTTGTGAGTGAGGACGGTATGCAGTGAGTGCATTTCTATACATATAATTGAACTTTTCGATTATCGTCAGGCAGGTATTTTCCTTCCTCTTGAGCAGTGAAGATGTTATTTGTCAATAGGCCAAAGCAATGTCAGCAATATACATACTGGGAAGAGAACCAACAACCTTTCAATTAGAGAGGTCAGTTCAAGTGTCCTCTATCTGGTTTAATTGTTGGCAAGAACTTTGCAGTGTCCCTGCCTGTGTGTGTGTGTGTGTGTGTGTGTGTGTGTGTGTGTGTGTGTGTGTGTGTGTGTGAGAGTGGGTGGGTGAACACACTGTATCTGTGTGTGAAAACATGCAGAGAATCATAGGAGATGCACAGCGAGGATGAGAGTGTACTGTATGTACAGTACAGGTGGGGATGACACATTACACTGTGTCACTTCAGGTAGAAACTTCATGTCTCCACGTGATTAATTTCAGCAACTATTCAATGGATTGCCGTAACGTTGGTACAGCTATTCATGGTTCCCAGAGGATGTATCCTACTGAATCCAGTGATCCCTGACTTTCCCTCTAGCAACAACATACAATTAGAGACTGTTCTCCCAAGAAGACAGCATCAGTCATTTCATCACAAAGCAGTTCAGTCCATATAGCAGCTGAACGCTATTGTTCTGTTGAGTAATACAGCTTTTCCATGCCAGGTTAGATAGATAGATGGTGGACAATGCAACTCACCCATAGGCTGATGCACAGACGCTCACAGACAGATGAACATTATCTGCGCTGTGGAGATGGTACAATCAACCCTCTGGAGGAGTCGTTCAAATTGCCCCTTGGTTAGGCTAAAACCGGCCTGGAACTGGGCTCCGTCTCACAGTAGCTCTTGGATAAGGCGATGATATTCACATTACTGTTGTCTCTGACTGACCCACATCCTCCTTAGCTCTATGGCTATCAGATTGAGCAGCGACAAACTCATCCATACAAAGTATGAGAGCAAACATCCTTTGGTCGGTGCTCATGGTGAAAAAAATATGTCAAACAAATAGTAATAAAAAGCAAAGGGGTGATGCTAGTCTATCATACAACGGTAGGGGTGATATATTGTCAAGATATTGTTGTCATAGAAACAAAACCCACACGCAGTGCTTTGTTATGAAGCACTGGGATGAAGCGTCCCCAGCGCCCTGCCGGAGAAAACGTTATATGGACACACGCCCTTCATCTTGTTATGTTTTCCCTCCGGTTAAATTATGTGTTTCCTTCCTGGATGACTAAATTCTACAGCTGGTTCAGAGTCCAAAAAACAAAACAAAACAACATTTGTTTTCTTATTAAAACAATGACATAAAACACTAGATTTACACCAAAGCAGCAAAATGTTGACTCACCATAACAGAATCTGAAATAGTGCATTTACAGTAACATCTGAAATATTTTACACTTTTGATATCTTTTCAATGGTTCATTCAGGATGACAGTCAAACTGTGATGGTCTCAGCGCCTTTCATTGCAGCTAAATACACAATAAGAGCTAAGAATGTGGGTTACATGCAGATAAGTAGCTGAAGAATACAAAATAAGCAATTCAATTGTGAGCTTATGGTATATTGATAGAATGTATGAAATATTGATTCATTGAATTAATTAAGTTATTAAAGTGTACATATTGGTAATTATCAATTATAGAGCATGGGATATTAATTCAAAGAAATCATTGATCAAAATATTTCTGCGTGCCTGCAGGGATCTGCAATACAGATTTAAAACGAACAAAACAGATGTCTGAAGAACACAGCCACTTTCAGTGGCATCAGAAGGGGGCGATGAAGAGCAGAGGCAGATACTGACAGGACAGAGAGAGGGCGAGCTGAGAGGGACGAACGCAGACAGGCTGGTCTGATTGACCATCTGCTGACGTCTTTCTTCTCTTCACCGTCTTTTGTCATTTGTAGCATCTCATTCTCTCTGAGTCCTGATCTCTCTGTCTCACATGCTAACACACACACACACACTCCGTTTCTCTGTATCTTTCATCTTCCACCTCTCTCGTCTATCCGTCACTGTGTCTCATCTGTGAAACACAGGCTGATTAATGCTAAGAAGAAAAGCATACACAAGATCCCACCTATGCTATGACTCACATGCTCACCTACACACGACATGCTTTCAAAGTCGCAAAGCCACTGTTCACATACAGTGAACATTTCCTTGAACGCTGAGCAAACAGCTTCATGTATCCATGCTGATTGTGAGATTTTCTTTGACGGATATGTGTCTTATCAGTTTAATATTCAGTTTAGTCCAGTTACACCGTCACCATGCAGAGTAATTGGTACTAATTTGTCAAAGGGTGTGCTTTACTTTCAGATAACTACACTCAAAACATACTGTAGTGGCTTTGTTGCAGTTTTATGTTAATCCTTGGTGCTAATAAACCATTTTTAAAACAGCAAAATTTTGCCAAATAACATGATCTGTGAATTTGCTCACACGGACAAGATAATGCTGCACCAACAGTCAACTTAAATTTTTTGACATGCAAATTCTTCAAAGTGGATTTTGGTCAACTTGAGTCCAAGTGGATTTTTGCACCAAATTTGAAGAAAGTTCCCTCAGGCGTTCCTGAGATATTGTTCACGAGAATAGGACGGACCATGGGTGTTGCTGGAGAGGAAGCATAAAGACTGCAGCAAGTCAACTTGCAAGTGCGATTGGTAACAAAGAAAAAATCCCTCTGACCCAGTTATTAAGAATTCACCTATTAATATTACTAAGGACATATTTAGCAGGGTAAAGCAGCAAATAAATGCAAGTGAATAGAAAAAAACTAAGTCCCCACAAGTACAACACAAAGATGGATTTGTGTTTATGCATAATATCAGTGATCCATGTGAATGTCCATGTGTGTGTGTCATAGTGCAGATGTGTGTTTGTGTTTGGGCTATGTGCCTGTGGGTCAGTGTGATACAGTGTTCATGGCCTGACTGATTACTGCTAGTTTCTGTCAACTCACATTAACTTCTTTAATATGGCATTTATCAGCTCTGCCACACTAGGTCAATGGTTCCCAATTAAATGGAAACAAACCCCAGACTCGACCTCATCCTTCAAGTTGCGACTCATCTAAAAAGGGAGAAAACATGGAGCTTAGTGATGCAAATCAATGCAGAAAACAAGAAGTTTTTCCCATGATGGTGTCATGATCTGTGTCAGTGTCTCACTGAAAAAACAGTGACAATGAAAAAAGGGTTTAATAATATTCACTGATATGAAAACCCAGAATAGATACTAGCTGGGACTTCATGCAAGTGGCTATAGTGTGTGTGTGTGTGTGTGTGTGTGTGTGTGTGTGTGTGTGTGTGTGTGTGTGTGTGTGTGTGTGTGTGTGTGTGTGAGTGTGTGAGCACTGAACAGTATCCCACCATGAAGCCATTTGCTAGAACTTTCTCCAATTAACTTCTAGCATGAGAAGAAAAACATGTGTCTGTTAGGTGTGTTAATTAGATGGGAAACTTTTTTTTAAACTACAGTCTATTATGTACTCCTAACTGCAGTCCTAACTTCAGGAAGATTACAATACTCAGTTTTTGTTGAAATGGTTTTGAAGGTGTTGATTCTGCTGTGTGTGGTGCTGTTTAGGCATTTAGCGATGTACATACAGGCGTTACCTCCTTTACATCAATGAGGGTTGGCTACATGGCAGAAACACCTCTCTGTATAATACAATACCGACAATAGCAGCACAAACTACATCCTCCAAAATGATCATACAGTTGAATAAAGACCTCTCGAAAACTATTTCAATAAGAAAATAGAACATTATAACTCTCATGAAAGTCAGATTCATTGCAGGACATAACTGGCTACTAGATACCATACAGACATGAGAGTGTTTTCAATCTCCTCATCTAACTGTATGCAAGAAAGTGAACAAGCAGGTTTCTTCACCTATTATGCTATTCCTTTAATCCCCTTGTTGTGATCAGGAGGAAGAAGAGGAAGAAGAAGAAGAGGAAGAAGAAGAAGTGTGTATCAGTGCCATGGAGCATTGAAGCTGTTCTGGCAGCATGTGGTGGCCACCTTACTCCGACACTTAATGTTGGTTTTTCCTTTAATTTGTCACCTGTCTGTACATATAAAACAAATTTATTACCAAACATGATGGTTTTGTGACCTCTCTTTACGACTTTGTTACTGACTGTAACATACATCCCTGCATGTTTAAGCGAATGTATTACTAGTAAAACAAATAGAATATCAATGTTGTGCCCTATCCGACATAAGTAATAAAACATTGCTCATATCGGTCCACTGCAAATTCTTCCTCCAATAATCTGTCTGTCAGTATTAAATTGCACTGATGTGTTGTGGTATAAACAGGGAGCCAATGTCTCTCTCTAGATGACTGCTTTTCCAATAATTAAAAAAAGACATGTGCAGAGTGGTTCTCTGTGGCTCAAAGCATATGGGCCTGCCAACAGAGGATGAGAGAGCGAGAGAGAAGGATGCAGACAAAAATGAAGAGAGTATGAGAGTTGCCAGGATTCAGAAAGACGTACATTAAGTGTGGGAGAGGAGGAGCGAGAGAGAGAGAAGACAAAGGAGATCAAGATGTAGTAGAAATGACAGATAAATGGGGAGAGAAAATAGAAATTGGTAATCATTAACTGGGCCTTTATTAAGAAAATAAAAACAGAAAGGGAAGGAGAAATAAGCAGAGGCCAGATAATGAGACAAATATAGAAAATCATTACAGGAAAAAAAAGTAAGAAAATCTGTAAAGTAGAAGAGAAAGTTAATATGAGACAGTAAAGAAGTGTAATAGGAAGAAAGATGGACAGGTAGAGAAAGATGGACAGGTAGTGGCTGAAAAAAAGAGGACAAGGCAGGAAAGAAAAAAAAAAGGAGGATGAGACGGCGAGAAATGACATACTTGACATTTACCTTCCATATTCTTCAGTAAACAAGAACAGGAGGGATGAACAGGGGAGAGAGGGAAAAGGTGAATGAATATGCGATTGTTACTGCACGGCTGTATAAATACTGAATGACCCCAGAATCTAGCCATTGTCCCCCTGCAGAGGGACAGACTTCACTTATGAGGAGCTGATGCTGCCTCCTCTGAAACACATTTCAGTTTAGCAGTAACGCTGCGTTCAGGTGGACGTTAGACAGTCGGTAACTCAACTATGATGATAGATGACCTCTGACCTTTTAGTTGGCTTTGCACAGTAAATAAAAATATCATCTAATCACAACATGACGACTGCCGATAGTTTGAATATAACGTATATATGACTAAATCATTTACTATGTAGGTGGAATATCAAGGAGCAGATACCTACTTCACATATGGCTGAACTCGTGTGTGTGGCTGCTTTTCTGTCTTCATGTCACTTCAGTGTTTTGTGTATGAATCTTTATGGATGGCAAATTGTGTCTGTAAAATGAAGCCGTGTCTGTGTGTTTCGCTGTCTGTGTGTATATGTGTGTGTTAAAGTGTTGTTTACCCTCCTAGGAGAGGTGACTAGTCACTGATTCAGCAGAAATGCCCAGCGTGGGATGAATTCTCTCAGCGGTCATACAGGAAGACACACAAACACACATACAAACACACACACACAAACACACACTCTACAGTCCCATTCTCCTCAAACACAGATGCTTTCTCACACACACACACACACACACACACACACACACACACACACACACACAGCCAACCATTTCTCTAACACAGACATAAACTGCATCTGTCTCTATATTTTTCTCTGACAGTCTTTCATACTTTTTGGTATTGTTCCCATCACTTCACCCCTTCAATCCTCAATCCCTCTCTTTTGTCTCTCCAGTATTTTCTTCCACCAACCCAGGAAACCAGACTGGCCTGAGGCTGACATGGATCTCCCACTGCGAACACCGACTATAAAGGCATTTTTTATCTTTCTCACAGAATGTTGCTTTTCTCGTTTCCGTGGTGAGTGCGGCTGTTTGAATGTGTTTTCATACATACAGTATTGACCTTATGCAGCCTGCCCCCTTCTTTCCTTCCATTTCCGGTTTTGTCTCTTCGCTATCACTGACTGTAGCAAATGATAGTAAAAAGTTGTAGTCCACATCGGCTCATACAGCAATCTATATATTACTTTACGGAGGTTATATGACCTGCCAACATCACATCCACTGCACGTATCAAATCTAAAAACATATTTAGTGCAAAGTGGCCCGCTGCATTAACTAGCTTGCATATAGCTCAACTAGCTTACTGTGTGTTTCTATGGTGAAAAATTGTAAGAGCACTTTATTTATTATTCCACATAATAAAAAAGCGATGGGGGGTGGCAGACTGTAGCCAGGTGTGGCCATGGCAACCCCAGGCCACCCCCTGGCTCAGCCACTGACTTTGACTGTTGCTTGCGTTTGTTTATGATAACACTTTACTGATTTCTCTTCACTACTTCTCTATAACATTAAATATTCACGATCAAGGAGGCAGGATAGAACAACCTCCACAGCTATTATTCCTTATGACTTTATAATTAAAAAATTAAACACAACTCATGTTTTGATTCAGCTGTTGCTAGACTTTGATTGGTGCTTGGCAATATGTGACATCACCTGACCCTCACCCACCTCAAACGAGACAGAGGAGGAAGGACAAACACAAAAATACAGGAAGCTTTCATATGAAAAAAGGAAAAACTGCTCTAACTTGAACAGAAAAATTGTGTGTGCTTGTTGCATTGCTTCTAAAAAATTTGATTGAGAAAATAATTTGTCCAGGCTTTTAAAAGAAATCAAACAAGGCAAAAAGTTTAGCCACCAATGAACATTATTGATATTAATAATAAATAATAAAATAAGGTCCAAGTTGAAATAAATCAAATTATCTTTAATCATGTTTTCTACGAGTGTGTGTATGTGTGTGTGTGTGTGTGTGTGTGTGTACCTGCTATTGTCATTAAACTGCAGTGACGTCATGAAACTGTTCATGCTACACACATAATGTCAAAGGTTGCCAAATGTGTGCATTTGCCTGAGTGAGCCTGCCTCTTCATGAATCTGTAAATAATCTGATATGTCCTACTTTAGATGGCTGTTGGGGGAGCAACAAGAAATGCTGCAATGTGTCTCAATTACGCACATCAAAGTGTTCTACATCATAATCCACAGAGTTTCCAAATTCCCCAACGTATCTTGAACATATGTGCTCTAAATTACACAGTGGCACATAAACAGTAGGTTTTAGCTCTGTGACATTTTGCACAAGTCTCTGAGGAGGAGTTTGTTTATAGTAATTCAACTCAGCAACACGTTTTGATGAACAAATCAGGATCCTGACTCATCAACACATTCTTGAAGAAATCCTGAAGATGTTGTTCTTGTTGGAAAATGTTTTAAATTGCGTGTTTCAGGAGGCGCTACTCTTCCAGAGTCAAACGAACACTGCTGATCCCTGATCCTGGTGCTCCTACTGAACCTTCTCCACTTACTTTATATTTTCAGTCAGTGTTTGTAACACTAAGAATGGTGGCTCCTAGAATGACCACACAGCTTGTGTGTTTAAAATGAACCTACTTTCCCCTTTTCCCGTACTTTTAATCATGGTAGTGGTGATAGTTGGCTAAAAGTTAATGTATTGATAAAAGCAACATGTGACTAAGTGCAGTGGAAAAAGAATTGGTAAATAAATCATGTGATTCATTTATCACTTCAGTGTCTGCTCCAGTAAACTGACTACAAATAGCAGCAGATGAAAACATGCATCTGGAGCTGTGAGGAGACTGGAACCATCCTCGAATGAAAACATGTTTGTTGTCTGTTGACTGGTGCTCTTTTACCTGCAGACTGGCCGAGAGAATTTCGACGACCAACTCTGGAACTAATAACATACCAGTTAATGAATGAAAATACTCATTAATTTGCATTCTTTTACTGAATTTCGGAAAATTTGGTTAAAATTTTACGCACACTAGGCTAACATTGATCTGTTGGTCCACGTCTTTGTTCCAGAATAAATGTAAAGCCCTCAGAGGATGAATGCTAATGACTTTAGCGACACCTGTGATGTCCAGTGTCTGCCAGGCTCTCGAGCATGTGTGCACATCTCCACTGGTCTTTTCAGTCACCTTTTAATGCTACAGGGGAGGAGTGTTTCATACACAAAAGACTGGGTGCAACATCACTTGAACTTAAAATCAGGAAGTTTTTTAAGATTTTTCTGGAGGCTGCGTTTGCCAAAACCTGTCATTGCTCTGGAGTGAAACAGACAAACATCTGGTCTCCCTTCTCAATAGCACCTGTCTGAGTCTTCTTGACTCTGCTGATTTTTCTAAGAGGTCAAACAAAACTTTCTTACCGAGAGAACAACTGGTAGAGAAAGTAGAGGTTATAAACACAAGGCAAACACATTACATGCCATTTTGTAAGAGCTCCTGTGCAAATGGCAGAAAGCAGTGCAAAACGTTTTCTTATTAAATATTTGTCCGACTCCAGAAGTTCTGTATAATGCCATAAACTCTTGACCTCCCTCATAGACATCCACATTAATGCTGAGCACGCCATTTCTAGTCACGTCTCTGATATCGTCATAATATGGAAAAGATTGTTTTCAGTTCATGGCTCATCTTTTCTCTTTTTACTTGTTCCCATGTGGTCAATGTTTTTGTGGCTGCAATTTCTAATTAGCAGACATATATTTACCATAGCATAAAAAATACAGTTTTTAATTCTTGAATTTTTTTTTGGCTTTGTCTATTGTCAAAAGTGGCATTACTGCTTATCAAATTGGGATTGATTAATATATGTTTAATAAAAATCTGCTGCTGTTTAGAATTTTCTGTCCATAAGCAACATGATGAGTTTGAGCATCTGCTGCTGAAACACAGAGGCTTTGGGCCAGAAAACACACAGAGCTCAGGCCCAAGGCTACACCTGTTCTCCTCAGTTCAGATTAAAAGGTAAAACGTTCCTTCACTTGTCAGCTGCAAGCTTTTTGTTACCAATTGTTGTTTTGTTTTTTTCCTCTGTACATATTTTGTTTATCCCCATCTCTGTATCCTTGTTTCCTTCTGTTTTCCTCTCTTTCTCATCCCTCTTTGTTTATGTTTGGCCCCCGCTCTTCTCTTTTTTCTCACCTCCACAGGTGGCCGAACAGCTGGGCAGAGAAGCAAATTACTCTGATCCAGACACGCACCTGGACAAGGCAAGACAAACCACAGCAACAGCACAAACAAAGGAGACACAAAGGGTGGCGACTGTGGTATAGCTGTGCTGTGGAAAAGCTATTTTCAGAAGACTTTGTCATATTAAACAACAGCAATAGCAAAGATAACGATGATGCGTCATAAATAGATTGTGTTTATTATGCTGTTGCCGTCAGTCAAGGTAGCTGTCGGCTGTAACCTGACCTGTTTCCACATCCTCCTCCTACACGTGGAGACTTTGAGCACCCAGGTTGTCTCTTCTCTCAGCAGCCAAAGTCAGTGGCTGCAGCTTTCACTGGCATCAGACCTGATGGATGGATTTCTCTTTTAGACAAACAACATTTTGTAAAGGACTCCCCTCATTCCCTCTGCAATCCAGAGGACACACAGTGACACTAGCTCAAATGTTATGTTTGTTTACAGCAGGTGTTATTTTACTGCACTGAAGCTACAGGTCCAGATCATCAGGTCTGAAACTGCTGGCAGTGCTTTGCAACAGTCTTACTGTGATCACTATTTCTGCCCCGATACATAAACTCAGGGTACTCGGCTCTGGGTATCTAATACTAGAGCTCTCTTTTTATTAAGTTTATTTATATTGTTTAGAGGGTTTGTGAAATTGCATCGTTACGAAACATTAGCTTCATAACATACCATCACATTCAATTTGCCTTGGGTTAGGGTTAGGGTTAGGTTACGCCTTGTTATTTTATAGTCCAGCACCCACATTGTTTAAATAGGAAACACACTTGCACCCATTTGAACACCCATGGGCGTGTTGGCATCTGAGCTCTCATGGGTGTGTTGGCACATTGGTATCTTGAGGCAGTGGAAAACGATTGCGTGATTGACCAACAAAAACCTGGTCTGAGGTCAAAGGGCACATCAGTAGAGTGATATGCGTCTACATAGGCAGGTGCACAATGTGCATAAACTCTGTCTGTTTTGCACAAGCAGTGTGTGCAGAAAATGTACTCCAGAACCTGGTAAATCCACCAAAGCAGTTAGGGATAAAATTTTGTTTTGCAATTGCAACGATCTTAATGTTTAACTCACTTTGTTTCAGCTCCACCAGATTCTGGAAGAAATGACTATAAGATCATGATCATAGACTTTGTGCTGGTTTGAGTTCATAATGTGAAAGCGAACAACACATTTTAATTTTGAATCCATTTGTTTGTTGTCAGTATAATTATCACTGGCTAAGCTGTGCTAGGTAATGCAAGGTTTCTACAAAAAGGATAAATAATATTCAATCACTGACCCAAGCTGCTGCTTTTCTCTGTTCAAATGACAAGAGAAACTTTAAAAGGTGATTAATCGAGTCATTTGATTATATTTTATCATGAACTCCCTGCACCAAACAACAAAGTCTATCTATGTATGCAAATGTGCATTTGACTTAATGTGTGTATATGGATCTATAAGGCACAATAAGTGTGTTCCTGTGTGTGTGTGTGTGTGTGTGTGTGTGTGTGTGTGTGTGTGTGTGTGTGTGTGTGTATGTCTGTGTGGGCAGAGGTTAATTTAGCCCAGCAGTGAAGAGCCCTTGATAAAGAGCAGCCTGATCCTTGTTTAATTACCTTCCGTCTACATTTCATTGGCATACACTGGGTCATAGGTGTGTGACTGTGTACGTGTGATGAATGTAGGATCTGTCTCTGAGCAGGGACACCCACATTTGAGATACAATGCATTCAGTGTCCGTGTGAAAAGTGCATGTCTGATATTTATCCATGTATATTTGTGTCATATGTTGATAAGCCACAACATTAAAAACTGGTTTTCCAATTAAAAGGATTTCATGTTGTGGCTAATTGTTGTACAAGTGCAAGATGGTTTAACGTAATTCAGAGTCCGGTGATGTGAGTGCGAGGCAGTGGCATCACATAAAAATGCGGGCCCCCTTCATCATTTCAAGCATTAATTGTTACTCCTGTTTAAATCAACAAGGACACATGCATATGTGATTACTGTTAGGATAATCAGTGTTGAAGTTATTTAAGAAAGTCTGCACAATCTGAAATCTGAGCATATTTCAGCCTCTTTTCTCAACATACTGTGTGAAGCTTTCACTGGAAGGTTTTTGAAGGTTATAAATCATTATTTTAGTCAAAGCTTTTAGGAAGACAAAGGTGGAAAACCATTTATCTGTTGGCCCCTACCCTGAGAAAGGATGACTGGATTTCAAAACAAAAGATGGTGGACTAAGACTTAACAGGAATCATGTTTAATTTGTAGAATTAAGGTGATTTGTTTCCAAGAAATTCTAGCCTAGTCTGTTGAAATATCAAATAGCATAATAGTAAAAAGCTTTCTAAAGTATATAAACTATATATACAGCATAACCCCAGTATGAAAACACAGGAGTAGAATACATCACTCTTAAACAAAATAAGATATATCTTAAAATTAAATTAAAACCTCCCTTTTACTGCAAATAGTTGACAATGAGTGAAATGATTTTTAGTAACACCTTTCTGAGCTCAGCTTCTCTCACACCCTCAGTAACATGAGAGGATGGTGCACTGCAGCTGATTCTCACACTGAAGCCAATGTTTCATTAATTAAATGTTTATGTTATATATCAATATTGAACCATTTTCACACTTTGTTTCCCCTTTTCTTTTGGTAGCCTGATTTTACTTCTTTTTTTTTTTTAAATGACACCACAGCTTCATGTTCAGGTGATGTCCTCAACATCAGTGCTTTTCCACTCTACTATTGCTGTGGAGTAAACCATGGCTCTGATTTTGCTTTAAATACAAAACAGTATCAAACTGTTCATTCAGGCAACAGTAAAGAGCTTAGCGTATTTATTTTTGTGATATAAAAAATTTGAAGTAAAAGGGGCGCCGCTTTGGCTCACCTGGTAGAGCAGCCTGGGTTCGAATCTGACGCACGGCCCTTTGCTGCATGTCATCCTCTCTCTCTCTCTCACCCCAAACTTTCCTGTCTCTCTCTCTCACTGATACTCATAGAAAAGGCATAGAAAAGCCAAAAAGAATAAAAAATTGAAGTAAAAATCATCTTTTTAAGGGCCGTCCTGATGTTGGCGCCGTGGTAACGTGTTTCCACTATTCTCCTCACTACCACCCATGGTGTGTGGGCACAGACGGGAAAGTGCTGTGACAGAGGAAAGAAGCTGAGGCACGTAGAGGAAGACGGTCAGCAGGTGGGTAAGTAAATGTGTGCGCTCAGGAAAGAGAGTTTGAGGAGAAGACGTGGGGGGTGGGGCGGAGGGTGGGGGGATGGGGGATAAGAGATGGAAAGTTTCCAGGGACAAGAGTGAAGATAGAGAGAGAGAGAGAGAGAGAGAGAGAGAGAGAGAGAGAGAGAGAGAGAGAGAGAGAGAGAGAGAGAGAGAGAGAGGAGAGAGAGAGAGAGAGACGAGAGGATAGATGCTATGAGACGACGAGAGAGAGAGACGAGAACAATGCACGGAGGAGTGTCCATGCAGAGCTCACACAGAGAGAGGCAACTGTGATTGAACACTAATAAAACACACACACAAACGTGGATGTCTGAACGTGCACACATTCTTATTTTCTACTGACGTGAAGAGGATAAACCTGTGTTTAACTCTGTGTGAGCGCCTCATTATATTGGAGCTGCTGCACTTGTGAATCTATGAATTCACTGAACACACCAAACGCAAAAAGTCAACACGCACACATATAACATGCACATATAATGCATATACAACCATCTACTCTGGGATCCACACAAACACACACATTGCTCCTCATGACAGCGCCTCTACTCTGACTGTGTCGCTGACGGCAGGACCAAAATAACATTAATTTAATTAGGCCTAATAAAACGGCTGAGTGCAGCAATCAGCGACTCATCACTGGGATGGGAGACACTACCAGAATTAAATGACTGCACGCGGATGTGTATTAAAAAGCTAATAACATAATTACACACCAAACAGCTCATCTTGTCACTGCTAAACAAGGCTGGCACAATGCTAACAGCCGTCCCATGCAGCTGTAATTGTCCCATCACTTCATCGCTTTCCCTTCATTTATTTCCTCATCTTTCCCTATACCATGTCTGTAAAGTAGATTATTTACTTTACAGACAAAGTAAATAGGATCAGTCAGTCATTCACTGAGGTAACACTGTCCTGGGAACAATTGTTTTTTTAACCAGATAAACAAGGCAGCTGTAATTTGATTTCTGTCACTGTTGTACTATAATAATAATAATAATAATAATAATAATAATAATAATAATAATAATAATAATAACGTATTTATTACAATTCATATATAATTAATAATAACTTTGTATTCTTAAAGATCTTCCCAGACATCTTTTCAGACATAAAAATACTCTGCTTTGAATTATAATGTATCTAGCTTTTCTATTAAAAAAAAGTTTAACTACATGTTAAAAAATAAATAAGATTACATCTACTCCTCTGTCATTGAAAGACCCATAATCTATTAATATGTAAAGGCAATTCAAAAGTTTCAAGTGCTCAACACAAGATGTTTCCGTCTTGAGTGAGAAGTCCATTCTCAGGTTCAGTACGTGCACCAGAGTTCAGTTCTGTGTTAAGACCAGCAGCGCTTCTGTGTTTCCCTTCATACTGATTTTATTTCCTCTCCCTTTGTTTCTGAAGTGTCACTTAGAGTCTCACTGAAAGGATTTCTTAATTTTTTTCCGACCCCAGTTAACGCGCAGATTGTTTCAAACGAGATCAGTGTCGAGTAAATCCTGATGATGAGAACAGAAATGTTGTAACTGCCCTGATGGGGAAGTGATATACTCAAAGTCTGTATCTTAGCTTTAAAGATCCATGTTTGGTGACTTCAGAGAAATAATCGCTAATATTTTACTGCCACTAAACAGAATGGCTCCATAATATCAGTGGGGCTCTGCCAGTGTAACTTGTCTCTTGTCTACGGCTTCTTGGATTTTTTTTCCCCATTTGGTGTAAATGCTCCACACCTCCAGCTACTTCAACCTACACCCAAACTCCTGAATCACTCCCTGTGCATTCATTTGTGTGAGCATGGACCTACAGCGACTGAGCCGTGGGGGTGTCAGACTCTTTACCACTGACAAAATGCGTTTTCCCCTGAAAGCTTTTCACATTACTGTGACCAGACAATCACAAAAATCACATTTTGTATATCGATTACCTACTGTTGTTCTTTCAAAGAGTGGCACACAAACTGTATGTTACAAGTTTATAATACTGTAATATGACATTGCTTGCTAAGGCATTTTAAACCTTTTTGTTGGTCATTTAAAGTTTAGATCGTGTTTTATCTGTCAACAAAAGTGCACTGACTTTACATATATAACTCTAGGAAGCATTCAGGGTCTGGAAATTGCCACAGCTCTGTTTATGTATTTCTGAGATATTCATATATGAATGGAGATGTTCTCTAACATTCATCGACAAGCCTGTATTCATTAAAGCTTTTTTCTCACATTGCTCTCCTCATCTCTCTCTTCCTATAAGGTGCTCTCTCTCTCTCTCTCTCTCCATCAGTTTCTCCCTTTTCTCCCTCCTCCTCCCTTTTTCTGTCCTTGAGCTGAAAATGGAGAGGTAGGCAGCAGTGAAGAGAGGCTGATGTTGGTTTGACACTAACATTTTTTTCTTAGCACCAAACTCATTCAACTCTGTGTGTGTGTGTGTGTGTGTGTGTGTGTGTGTGTGTGTGTGTGTGTGTGTGTGAGCTTGTGCATGAATAGCCATGTGTCAGTATCTGTGTATATGTGTGTTGATGAAAAACTCAGTGAGCTGGCTCAAGGCTGGAGCTGCTTACGAAACCGGTGAACTATCTGGCAGATTTCAATGAACATAAATGAACAAGTGAACAAGGAGGAAAAAGAAGAAGGAAAAAAACAAGACAAAACAGAATTGATGCGGTGAGCTGGCGGTTGCTAGGCAATTTCAGTAACCTTGATCGGTAGATGTAGCTTTTACTACAAGGAACCAAAGCACCTATAGCCTTAAATTATCATTACTATAGACTTGTCTCATTAGTATGAACATAGACTACATGATGACGTCTGTGACTGTACAGGTGCATATAACTCTTTGAAATCATAACAAATGTGAAACAACACCTTTTCCCTTGAAGTCTGAACACATAATATCTTTGGAGTTAAAAGAAAACACCCCTCATCGCTGCCAGAAACTCATACAGATATTAAACCGTAGCCTACTTATCTGACTGTCAGTGAAATGATAATCAAATTACCCGCTCACTTTCACAAGTTTCCTTGGAAGGGTTAACGCAAGACACAGAACAGGATCACCTACAAAACCATTAGCTTTGCTTTCTACCAGGCAGACCACCTTGCCTCTGAACCAGTGGCTCCAGACCTTTTTAGTCTGGTGAATCACAGTCAGACACATGATCCAGTAACTGTTCAGACTTGGTTTCCTTTTGTCTTATATTTACTAGTTTTATTCAGGTTTGCATTCACACTGCTACCACTTGTAGTAACAGAAGCTGGACACTTCTGACCATTACTTTTAGCTTTCATCAACATCTTCGCTCAGTTGATAACTACTATTCACAAATTCTCAATCACAGCATATGGTGTTGATGTTTAAAGTGGAACTGCAACAATTTTACACAAAATGTGTTTACAGGTCGTGAGGAGTGCTACTATATATGTGAAACAAAAAGGTGTACAAAGCCTCAGTAGCTCGCTCGTCATCTCTGCTTAAGGCAAGCATAACACACCTAAATCTCTGAGCTGCAGGTGGCCCAGTTGCATTGTGGGTAATGTAGGCACCAGGTTTTGACAAAGAGGAAGAATGTGTGGGTTCTTCTGCATCAATTTTTCTACTTGTCTGTCTTGTATATTTGTCTGGTGCACTGCCACTTGCGCTGCTGTCAGTGTCTGTTCGCCAGAGGTAAGGCATGAGGAAAGAGGTAGTTTGACAACTACTCTGCTACAAATACAAATCAAGCCTCAGAGAAAGACAAAAAAAACTTAAGCAGTGTAATCCGCATGACATGACACACACCTGTAAATCTGCTGAAGCACTGGAGAGATCCATCTGTGCTCTTCACTACACACCGAGTCTCTCACTTTAGTATCAACGCAACAGATTCTGCATTTTCAGAATTGAATGCATTGAATAACTTTAACAGTATTAACTAATCGATATATAAATATATATATATACACACAATGTTCTGGGGGAGCATGGCTCAGATGGTAGAGCAGACTGGCCATTGATCCCTGGGTTGGCTGTTTGATCCCTCATCATCTTCTGATACCAAGTCACTTTAGCCTCCAATCTGCCCTGAAGAAGAAGCTGCTCAGAGCTCGTGTTATTACCTTTCGTACTGTAAATGCAACAATGGCCGAAGCTCTTGGCACAACCGGTAAGTAAACAGCTGTTAATGCTAACGTTGGCTATGTAGCAAATGGCTAAATTTACAAATTGCTCCTTTAATGAATATGGTACGTTGTTAAAATGATCACCATGTTTAAAATGAAATAATGAAAATGAGCGTGTGTGTGTGTGTGTGTGTGTGTGTGTGTGTGTGTGTGTGTGTGGGGCGAAACCGGCTGTTTATAACTGGATTTCATTCTCCAACACTAAAAATGGATGGACAGATCTTCTGTTGTCACTGAAAGAAGTCACTGTTACACTAAAACAAAACAGTTTTACGAGTTTTGTTCAGTATAGATAAAGATTTCACTATGTTTGCTTTCTGATGTTCACTGTGTGGAAATAATGTGGATGTGTGGTTTCTTACAGACACACACACACACACACCTTTTTAGGCCTCCTGGTTCAACCTTGGCTTGACATACTTGACATAGCTGAGCACACACAGTTTTCTAAGCCTGTGTCTCCTCCCTCCGTCTCTCTGTGTTGTACCGCTGTTGCTCCATCTTCACACTGCTTTACTCCAGAAGACAGATGAGACATTGGTGCCCTCCTAGGACACACACACTCACACATTCACATTCACACACAGAGGCAAGGGACATAACTTTATAGACATCACTTCGCTCACACTGAACACATCTGGTCGTCCTGTAACCTGCAAGTACATTTTTGAACAAACAAACACACGCATGCACACACACACACACACACACACACACACACACACACACACACACACACACACACACACACACACACACACACACACACACACACACACACAATGATCCTCATACCATCCGTCTGGTTTAACCCACAGCCAAACACAGGCCATAAAGTTGCTGCAACACACACACACTAGTTAATCCAGAACATCTCTTTTCAGGCCATCACAGTGATTTATAGGAGCCACATCATGCTCACGTAAAGTTGCCTCTGTCTCTCTTATTCTCTTTTCTACTCTCCTCTCTGTTGTACCACTTTCCTGTCAGTTTACATCCAGTTCACAAATCTTTATTTCTAAATCACCATCTGAAAATCCCTCTCTCCCTTGGTCTCTCTCTCTCTGCCCTCTATCCATCTCCCTCCTCCACCCTCCCCCTCTTCTCCCAGTTGGTTATTAATGGTTTTAATTTACAGGGAGGAAAGACCTTGGTGCCCACAGAGGCGTCCCCTCTGCCCCCAGTGTGTTTTTGTGTGTGAGAGAGGAAAAACAGAGAGACCCCCTGCTTGTCCCTGCGTAGCCAAGCAGCAATAATGCTTTGTCTTCTTTAACTGTGCTTCTCCTTCAAGGTTCTCCACATCCTTCTCTCTCTCCATCTTCTCCTCAAGCTCTTCCTCTTTCTCCATTGTTCTTCACAATCTCTCTTACTTTCCTTGACCTGTCTTTTTCCTTCGTGTTACTCTCACACTGTCTTCCTCATGTGATGTCTCCATATCACCTACATGCAACAGCATTTTTTGGGTCAGGGCTTTCCCTGTGGGCTGGTTAGCTGACAAGGTTACTTATTATTAATTGTGGTGGTATCTTTTGCAGCCACTGATAGTGTTGTTTGCAACGTGTATCCCAGAGATCACCTGTCAAATGGAGTTCAGTACTGTTATGCGTTTTTCCACCCTGACTTCTGACTCACTTCCTGGAAAAGAACTAGCAGACACTGGATGTTCAGAACAGCAAATCCAAACAGGATATAACAGAGTCAGTCAGTGCGGTGTTCTACCAACTGTTGACAGAGGGCAGAACAGAAGAAGAGCCATTAAAAATTACTGAGATTATGCAAATTACAGCTGTAAAAAGTGGTTTATTTGAGATTGATATGTACTGTACTTGCTCCAAGAATACACTGTGACCCAGCATGTACTAAATATCCCCGTTCCTAAGTTCTGAAGTGACATAAAAAGCTACATTTGTGTGACAGGCAGCACATACCGTCAGTGTAACGTCAGTGTTGTGGGAAAAAACTGCTTTATGGAAAAAAAAAAAAAAAAAAAAAAAGGTTTCCTAGAAATGATGTTTATACACAACTAATTTGGAACAGCTAATACGTTTTGAAAGAAATGTAATTACGGTTTTTGTTAACATAAATGTTGTTCATTATCATATCTGGCAATATGTTGACAGAAAATGTATCTGTAAAATGTTCACATGACGTGCGACGTGTTTGTTTTCTACCAAAATATCTGATCTGGCAGCAGAATGTCCATTTGTACTTAGTGATGCATCCTGGTGCTGCCGAGGCCTCTTGGTGCAAAAAACACTGAAGCCGTGGCACATTCGGAAATTTTCCATATATTCTCTTCACCACGCCTGAATGTTTTCCGGTCATGGAGGCAGCGCCTTCGGTTGTGATTCTGACGCACATATGCCAGCTTAGGCCCACTGTGCTCTAATGCAAATCCACAGTACTGAAAATGTCCTCGGCAGTTATGGTGGTGTGAAGATCTCTACTACAGAGAGCTTGCTCCTCTACGTCCCCTTCCCTCACATGCCTCACATACACAAGTAAAATTACATTGCTGGCAATGTCTGTGGCTTCGTCCCTCTGTAATGCATAGAGAGCACTTGAGCTGTGGTCTGTTGTTTGATGTCGTCAGATATTCCTTCAATGTGTTTACATATGGTATCATTCCAGCAGTATGGGCTTCAGTTCCTCCGCTGCAGGTAGATCCAGCACCTCTCTGACCACATCAGCGGCGGCAGGTAAGAAGCTCTTCTGCAGTGGTGTGGGCCTTCTTTGACTTTGCTGTATGGCGAGCTTCTTATTAAGATGCATGGAGTGCCTGCTCTTGCTTCAAACATGAAGACGTTAGGCATTTCTGCGATGCCCGCAGCTCCTGGAGTCGTCTTTTAAAGTGCTCAACAGGTCTGTGTGAGTGTTTTGTTTCTAAATGGCGACTCAGTGTTTTAATGGCCTCATGCTTTCATGTGCCTCACTGCACAGTTTGTCCTCAATGTAAGAAACCCCAGATTTACTGCAGTTGGTGTTATAGTGCTAATTAGTTATGTTTGTTTTGGACATTGTTGTCATTGACAACGCAGGCAGCAATTGACTACTGCATGCATGCTGCCTCAACAAAAGTGCAGCATCAAAAAAATTTGACTTCTCTTTTCACGCACACATTCACGACCCAGCCACCAGTTGAGAAAAGAAGCATTAGACAACACAGCTGTAAGGATCATTTGGAAACTTTTTTTTTTTTTTTTTTTTTCCCCCCCAGTCATTCAGATTTCGCTGTCCCCTCTCTGGGCAGCGTATTGTGACAGTGCTGCACAGCTCTGTCAGATATTTATACATGCAAGAAGCTGATCAAGCATAGGACTGTTCAGTACTCATGCTCTCATCCTTTGTTTTGCAGTATTATAAATACTGCAAAACAAAGACATTCTGTAGAGGTGAGAATAGTGACACTGTAGTCTCTCTCTCTCTCTCACACATGAACACACACACACACACACACACACACACACACACAATATAGCCACAATTTGCAGGAATACCATCTGTCTGCATTTTGAAGTGTTTTATATTTCTCTGTCCACAGATGAAAAATGCCATTTTCCCCTTTTTCTTTTTTCCATTGTTTCCCCATCCTGGTTTGCTTTCTTTTCCAGGAATTCAATTTCTTTCCATTATTTTTCTCTCTCTCTACCTCCCGCTCTCGTCCAGGCACCTTAGCGTCATCCTGCCCTTACTCAAACTCTCTCTCTCTCTCGACCCAATTACTTCAGCCTTCCTTCATGTCGGATAGCCACAAAGATTTCAGATCTTTTTCTTTGTTACTCTTTGTCTAATTCACCTATGCAAGCACACGCGTGCACACACACACACACACACACACACAAATCTGACAGGGAACTCATGCACATACACTCAAGAAGAGGATATCAAGCAGGCATGCTCACCATTAATATTTTACTAATATGACAGTTGGGTATGATATGATTTGATGTGTGTGTACGCATGTGTGTGTATGTGTGATGTGCACCCATCACTTTTAATGAGGGCAGACAAAGCATATGGAGAGAGGCAGGGAGGCAAGGCGTTTTCCAGTGACTTTTATTTTCCCTTTGAGGGCAAGTGTGTGTGCGCACTCTGTATTTTTTGCTGTGTTCTTTGTGTGTGTGGACAAACTGAAATAAATCTGTGTTTGTGTGTATGAGCCACGCAGAACAGGGCACAACTGAAACAACAGTAGTGAGAGATGAAGGAGTGTGCGTGCGTGTTTGCGCGCGTGTGTGTGTGCGTGTGTGTGACTGTGTGTGTGAAGCAGCTTGTTGCAAAGTGAACGCATGGTGTCAAAAAGACAGATGGGTAATGTCAAGCATTTCATGACTGAGAAGTTTGAACTTTTTCTAGATCTTATTTAAATAGACAAACTGGCTAAGAACACATTATTATTTACAGTAACAGACTGTGGGGAATTGTTACAGTGAGTGGAGGGTTATACACGCATGACACGTGCACGCGCACACACACAGTTTTTATTGCTGCTTCCCCTGTGGGCCACTTACCAATTCTGCTGGAGCATTAGAGGGTTAACTGCTGAATACCTATAATATACCTCAGTGAGGCTCTGCTGAGCTTTGTTAACATACAAACAGTCAGTGTCAAAGTTTGCAGAATCTAGTTTACTTGTTTTGAAATGTATGTTTGTATCTGGTAATAAGTATATATCATCTATACAGTATAATAAGACACATTCATACTTAGCGCCCACCTCTCTGCAATAACTCCTACCCTGGGGCTTTCATTCCTGCCTGTCACTCATTAGCACTGTTGCCTCACAGGAACAAGTTCCTAGGTTCAAATACATGGATGGGTGGGTAAATAAATAAAGCACAATAAGGCACAACTGAAATAATCATATAATAAATATTTTCATCTCATCTCTTATGGAGGTGTTTTGAATCTGTAGCGAACAGAGCTACAAGCTAATCCTCACTGGTAGTAGCGAGCTACACTAAAAGTGACCCAGGAAAAGTGACTTACTTACAGCGATTCTCTGGTTCTGCCCCTCATGCTGCCCCGAAAAAATCTCACAGAGAATAAGAGGAAGCGTCAAGGCCACTGCTTCATGAATAAATACAGTTATATAGATTAAACAGGTGTCAACATCATCAGGTGTTTTTCCTCGTTAGCCCCACTACTCATCAATACATAACTGCGAGTGCCAAAGACATGAAATATCCATGAAAATACAACTTTTAATGTGCTTAAGGATTGACATAAGCATCTCCAAAGTGATAAAATTACACACGTGGAGGTAACTTAATTATTCATTAGTATGAATTATCCTTTACATGGCTACAGGATTGGTCAGGTTTTGATCTAACTGACACTGTGGACTTCTTTTCTTCAGACAGGTGAGCTTTCACAGATTCCAAGCTCACAGGCTTGAGTCAAATCATCTGTTACACAGTGCACTGGCTGAGCTCTAAAAGAGCTGTCGAACATTTTCATTTTATTGTCAGTAAAAGTCTGATCTGTTTACTCTGGAAAGTCAAACATATTTTTGTGGTTATGGGGATTTTTTATTTCCTAGTATCCGAGTATTTTCAGTAGTGTAACTATTGTGCTCCCACCACTCTCTGGTGCCATCTATCTGTTCAGGTAGTTTTGGTGTTTGTCCAGGTTTGGGGGTTTGTGGATGAAAAGGATTTCATTTGTGATGCCCACAACAGTTTAACAACATCTCTTTTCAGAATCTGTGCTCATTATATGGATAATCCACAGATTCAACAGTTTTCTCGCTTAGCATGAAACCTGAAAGCAGGAGGAAACAGTCTCTGACTCTGTCCAAGGTTAAAGAAATATCTGTGTACCAGCATCTCTCTACAGCTGCAACATGTTATATTTTCTTTGCTGAATTCTCACAAAAACCCTCTGTGCTCCATACTTTGATTCTTCTTTCCTAAATCAGAGGGTGAACAGGTGCAGGAGCGACATTTCAGTTATTTCTGTGTTGGGGGGGAGAGATATAGAAAATAGCTACACTACATGAAAACTACTCAGAGACATAGAAAAGATGTAGATTTGTTATATCTAGCTCTGTCAGTCACCAACACTGTCCCTCACAACTGCCAACATTGCCATCATTTATGATTAATTTATACAGCTCTCCTTTTAAAAGCCCCCCCCACACACACACACACACACACACACACACACACACACACAGCATATCAGTTTGATCTTTTTACAACGAGCTTCTCATGGTCTTCATTTGACTCACTCTCCAGCACAGGAATCAGTTCTGAGGTCAGTGGCAGTGCTCAAAATACCTGATGTAGATCTAAGTTGACCAGGACTGTATTATCTTATGCCTTTAATATTTAATTCTAAAAAGGTACATTATTTCTTCTCAGTAAAATGGAAACATGGGTAAGAAAGCCAGGTTTCGCATCAGCACAAGTGGGTCAAGCTGGAACCACGAACATCACACACTGTTCCAACCACATTTAAAAAGTCAAAAGGCTGAAAAGGTTTTGCAGGTGGGCTGCACAGAGCATCAAACACATGTCAAACTGGAGCAGGCTATTCTCTGCTGATCAGGTGTTAAAATTAAATCCATTTTTATGTTATCCAGATTGCTGGTAGGTATTTCAAAGCGTACGTCAGGGGAGTTCAACAATCGGAGGGCACACAGACGGAGAGAGAGAGAGGATAATAAAGACAATGGAGAAGTAAGAGAATAACAGCTGAGTGAAGAGAATAATACACAGAAAGTGTGACAGTATCTGTGTGAGTGTCGCGGTAAGACAAAGGAGAAAAAAATGGAGGTAAAGAAGAGTGTGTGTTTGTGAGAGAGAGAGAGAGAGAGAGAGAGAGAGAGAGAGAGAGAGAGAGAGAGAGAGAGAGAGAGAGAATTAGGACTTGGCAGTCTGAAGGCCAGACAGTGAAACAAAATTAGGGTCTATGGTTCTGCTAAATGTCAGCGTGCGTGTGTGTGTGTGTGTGTGTGTGTGTGTGTGTGTTTTCACTCCTCCTGAAGACATGCAAGACCTAAACTCCTCTTAGCGCCCCCACACCCACAGCCACACACACACACCTCATTAGCAAGAGGACATGACATTTCTGGACCAGTCTGGCCAGCCGTGTGGTTGTGGGCAGGGATGGGAAGAAGGATGACAGAATCTTTAATTCCTCTTTTTGACCAGAATTCATTTTCATTTACCATTAAGAAGGGTGGAGGTTATTGAGGAGAAAAGCCTGCCACAACAAGACATGACAGGGCAGCAAAGTCAGTATACTATGTGGCAAGAACACATTTTATGTGCACATTAACATGCAGCCCTCTACGTTTTCACATGCGTGCTGCATCAATGAGTTAAAAATGAAAAAAGTTTGGGGATGAATCCACTACGACCGGGTGTAAAAGAAAGACTCCTAAAGCATCTGAGCCTGACATCTGAAGTCACCTGCTGACAACACATGTTAGAGATAGCACACTGTAACAAAAACTGTTAATGTAATTAACAGCTTGAAAACATCACTGTTAAACCGCTAAACACTGTTAATAAGCCAATGTGTTGTCTACATTTTAAAATATTTGTACTGTGTTTAGGGCTGCAACAAACAATTACTTTAATTATTGATTAATAAAGAAAATAATTTTCAGATTCATCGATTAATCATTTAGTCTATAAAATGATTTGGAAAAAAAAAACCTAAACAATTAAAAGCAATTTATTCACAATTCCACAGTGATGTTTTCAACTTTTGTTTAACAAAGTCTCAAAATCCAAAGCATATTCAATCTGCTATTTATATGACAAAGCAGAAAATCACCACATTTTTAAAGCTGGAACCAAAAAACATTTGGCACTTTTGCTTGAAAAATGACTGAAACAATTAGTTAGTTATTGAATCCGTTTTGTCGACAAATCCATTAATAATCAACTAATCGTTGAAGCTCTAAATGTGTTAACAATGTACAACCTTAGCATGTTGTTGTGATGTGTGTCTTGATAATGCATTATTCAGATTTCAATGTGTTTTTGGCCTCCCTGGCTTTCCGTAGTGATGCACATAGGGGAGGAGCCCAAGGGAAGTGGATGGAGCAGTCAGGGTCACTGCACCATGACTGTTTAACCACCCACCCCAACATTCATAGTATGACATGTGATAAGCTTGAGAAGCTAGAGAATGAAGACACATCAGTGTCTGCCCATACACTCATACACGTGCGTGCGTCTCTCCTACAGAAACACACACAGTGCTGCTGGTGTAGCCTGGTAGCAGGCTGCTGGTTAATTACTGTGCTAATGTCAGTAAGCTGATTGGTCAGTCAGGTCATTTTGATGTTTGTTACGAAAACCACAAGGCAAGATGATTAACTGGTATGACTCATTTTCTGTCTTTATCATCTATCCATCTATCTGTGGTGGCTGGGTTTACATGCACACCAGTATTCCCTTAAATAATGACATTTTTATGTAAATTGCCCGTCTTGCTAGCATACATCATGAAAGCTGCAGAAAACAGTTTCATATCCCCCAGCCATCCCCCCTAATTGCGATGTTTGCCCAAATGACTATAATTACTCTTTTAGTGGTGGGTATGGGCACTGGCAGGGAATGTTTTCCACACCGGAAGATACAAACCAAAACTTAGATGTGATTCTGTTCTTTTCCTCCTCCAGTCAATAAAAAAAAAAAATCTACTCAGATCTGGTGAGTGTGTGGTTTTCAGTTGTTAAATTAGAAGAATATTTATCTTAGACTATTAGCTTAACTTAGTATAAAGACACTCAATGGGGAAAAACAGCTACCATGTCTGTGTATGATGAAACAAAAGCCGCCATCTAAAGCACACCGGTTAACACATTTCATCTTGAATGCTTAATCTATTCAGAAAAAAAAGTGTGAAAATGACAAGAACTATCAGCTTCCTTGTTTCCAGTCTTTATACTAAACAAACCAACTTCTGACTCTAGCTTCATATTGAATGGAAATAAAGAGTGGTATTAAAATTTTCATCATTCTCTCAAGAAAACAAATAAACATATTTCCCAAAATGTCCAACTACTGTGAGTAATGTTTTAACTGATAGAAATTACCAACTGCACAAATATATGATCTAAGTTGTAATAAACTGCAATTATCCTTTGATAAAGGTGCATAATGAAAATGTTTTTATGTCCAGAATACTCTATGTATCTTTTGTTTATTTATTTACATTTTTTTCCTGGTGCAGAATATTAAAAATCTTCATTCTTTTTACATCTCCCATGCTCATGCTACATGTCTTGCTTCTACTTTATGCTGCTTGCTTCTTTCATTTCCTCTCTTTCTTGCTGTTGTTTCTCTTCCTTTGTTCTCCCTCTCTTCTATTTTCTCGTTTTTCCCCCCAATCCTCTCACAGGATTCACAGAGTCACAGAGTGACTTCTGACAGCATGGCTGAAATACAGTATGTTGGTTTAGCACTATAAGGGACATTCGGCCTGCGAGGCTGAAAGTTACAGAGGGAGAGACAAGACAGGGAGAGAGGTGGTGAAGGAATTGATAGGAGGAATGATAAAGATATCTACTTCTCTTCTTCTTCTTCTTTCCCCCTCCTCTCTCTTACCGCTTTCCATGCCTATCTGTTTTTCTCAGTCAGTCAGTCTCCCTCCCTCCCTTTGGCCTTTTCATTGTATTGATCAGGAACAGACAGCGAAAAAAAGTGGAGAAAACACTTTGTGATATTTTAGCAGGTGAGAAGGGGGGAGGCAGAAAGGGAGATAGAGAGAGAAGACAGATGAAAAGGAGGCAGGGTGGGAAATAGGACAGAGACAAAGGCAGAAAAGAGGGGTGGCCCGTTTGAATTTTCCATTAAAAAAAATAAAATGGAGGATCCCAAATGAGATAGATAAAAAGACAGAGGCTGTGAAAGAAGGAGACAGAGGGTTAATCTCTGTCTATCACACTCACACATACACACGTATACACATACAAACATGCAATTCGGTATTGATGAGATCTCCTGGAATTGATAGTGTAATACCGTCAAAGCCCTAACAGCTGCGGTACGAGACAGCTGTGTGAGTGTGTGTGTGTTTCACACAGGCAGCTCACAGAACTGAATCATCATACACAGTTTCTTCTCTGCGATGATGGTTCTTATTCTCACTGTACAATCTGACCAGAAGTTATTTTACAATATTTTTAGTCACAATTGTTTGTGACCAATATTCAAATTCAAAAACCGATCGCCAAAACCATAACAAAAAAACAAAAACATGGCAAACTGCTGGTAAGTCACATCTGACTTTCATGTAAGCCTCACAGACTGACAGGACAAACTGCTTCACACTCCTAAATCCTGGAGCTTGAAATCCCAATTAAAATTTCTTAGGTTGAGAAGCTTAATACAATGCTTAAAATTTTTTAATGGGAGAATCAATTAACTCTTGCCAAGCTACCTGCGAGCTACCTTTCTACAGTTGACATTAAGCAACCAATTTTGATTGTTTACCAAGAGAAAGACTCCTAGCTTTTTCAGTCTTTTTTTGAACAGAATAAAGACACAATCCAATTATGACTATGACTTTGACTGAGTATAAATAGTGAAGAACAAATTACTAAACAACAGCCAAGAATTTCATTTTTGTTGCAGTGTTGCCAACTATCACTTCCAAATGAGCTAAAGCCTCATTGTTTCTCTTATCCACAACCTTAAGTGCGCGTTTATTATTGTAACCATGACGATGAAGGTCCTCTAACCTTAAGGAGGTACTTGTTTTAAAACAAAAACCACCATTTTTTTTTTTTTCCCCCATTTTGTGCCTAAACCTAACCAAACTGACTATTCAACAATCTTAACCTATTGTTACCATGACAACCAAGACCTAGTACGGGAGACTCTGGTGCCTATGCTCCCAATGGCAGTAAAAGCTTTACTTCTTGTACAGTACGTTGACAGCAGGATATTGGCGTAGAAGCTCCCAGTGACTTTAAGAGAAGAATGAGAACCTCCTATTGGATCAGCTAGCCCTGTCCTCAGACGACAGGGAATAGAGTTTTAAAAAGACTCTTACAGGTCAGAAGGCATGGCACATCCTTAGATGTGAACGTTATTGCATGTTTCATCTCTACCATCTTTTTCTGTCTGTCTTTTTAGTTATTCTAATAAAGCAGAGCATCCATGAATAAAAGCATAATAATCTTTACAAGTCATCATCCATACATATGTCTGTACTATCACCATCCAGAAAGCACCTTAAATGAAACTGTGTCTAACGAAACACTGAATTGAGCTGAATTGGATTTTATCCCCACAAAAGAACTCTGTGGTATGCTGCAATCTTTCATCCACAAGGTCAAGGTGTTTTCATTACTCTCTCCTCCTTCAAGAAAGAATGTTTGTTTGAAAGGGCGAGGAAATCAGACAGGCAAAGAACATGAGGAAAATATGCAGTTAGTCAGGGGGACCACGGTTTTGATGAGACAACAGATATTCCACTTTTCATAAACCTTGACCTGGGCGAAGCAGAGAGAGGACATCAGAAAGAAAAGAAAGGCGATGTGAAATGAAAAAAAGGAAGGGGGAAAAAAGAAAAACATACTGAGATGTTGAGACATAGAGACAGAAACTGGGTAAGCATTTTTCATCTCATCACCTTCATATCTTTTTGAGGACTTCTTTTAATGCTAATCAGGTTCTGTGTATGATGTAGCCAGCTTCGTGTACTATGTGCTGACGCACAGTGAGGGAAAGTGTGGCTTTCTTGCGCTGATGCCTGGGTTTTTCAATTTAGTATTCATAAAAGATTCATTGAAAATCAGGATCTAAGTTTACCACAGACATTCACCAGCACACCGAGCCTGAGATTTCCTCACAAACTAATCAGAACATAGAAAGGTACAACAGCTTTCTCTGCTTATGAAAAAGTTCTCCCAAACTTAAACATTATGCAGACACAGTAGGTCCCAATGAGCGCGCATCTAAAACTGGAACATCTGTTGTAGGTCAATACGCTTCAGATGAAGAGCTCGTTGGACTGTTGAACAACATCTAAAGCCCCTTCTCCTCAAACCTTTTAGATACTGGAATTGGGTGGGGGTCACCTCTGACAATTCTTTAGGTTTATGAAACTGACACCAAACAATCATGCAAACTTCACGTAGAAGTTATCTGGGTGCATGGCAGTGTTCGCTTTGGCACTTGATTATGATGCAGTTAAGATCTGATGAAAATGTGTATAAGCTGGAGTGGGAGAAGCTAAACTTTTGGGTGGAGTAGTGATGCGTCTTTAGAAAACATTTAAGGGAAGATATAGGTGGTTAGCCACTTGTGTCATTAGCTTACCTTACAATGTTGCGATGTTTTCATTGGTTGTCCCAGCTTTCTTGTTGTTGCGTAGTTACACCCACCTGATGCGTCGGACCTGGAAAACATTAAAGCTTTAATCCCTTGTGATACCGTTTAGACGATTACCCTCCCCAAGAACAAGTAGTGTTGGACACCAAGAAAATGAGCAGTGTGACAGTGGAGTCATATGAACCTGCCTACTCCCTTAAACTTGTGCAACAACAGTCTTTAAGGAACAACTATCACCATGCCCACCCGCTGACATCTATGGCTCAAATCAGTAGGGTTATATCACAAGGTGTAGGAGAACATCAATATATTAATATGGTGGCCTAGCTGTGGATGTACATTTTTGAGAAGGTCACCATCTGAAAAAAGAGCTGGTTCTTTTCCACAGAGCCATAATAGAATCAAAAGTAATCGTCTTCATCTCTGCCTGCTTCCTTGCTGGTTTTTCCCAATATGTGGACAAACTGCAGGTCATTACCAGTTGGGGGTAATCACAAAAGGTAAGGGTAATGAGCTGTGACTCTCCTCTCGCGTTCTTTGATGGCCTGCATGACTCCAGAGCAACAAAGCATGCAGAGAAGGTCACTGCTGGCCACCACTAGTTGTAGACATATGTCTGTCAAATGGTGCCCCCAAAATAAATGATTGAACTCAGGTTACTTAAATTCAGTACTCCACAGAAGTACAGTTGTGCAACCACTGTTTAAGGATTCTTCACAATTTCTATCTGCCTTCCCCCTTTGAAAACCAACATCTGATGGAAACATGCAGGTCACAGGTAGATTCAAGGGCTCTGATTATCTCATTGTACTTTCATACAATCAAGGTTCTAATATTTATACTTGCAAACTAACATCTTCTGCCAATTTCCCACAGATACAGACTGAACTTTAGCAGTACCACCAACAAGTGCAAATTAACATTTGAAAAATAAAACTCTGATGGAGCAAAATAAAACTGAATGAAATTAAGCAACACTTTCTTTCGGGCCACTGTAAGAACTGTCTGTTCCACCTCCATCCCCCATGTTTGCTGCCCTTCTGAGTCTTTGCAGGTATTTTTGTAATGTTTATTGGACTGTAATCCATCCATGCATAAGACTTCATGTGCTCGTTGTATGTGTGTGTACATACATACACACACACACATATATATACTGTATATATATATATATATATACATATATGTATGTATTTATTCACATGTGTGTAAAGGCCTCACACAGTTTGACCCCTCCTCATTAATCTCCTCTGGAGAAGAAATGAGCTCCATCCATCAAGTTAATATTACAGTGGGACACCCCACTACAGAACTGGCTAAAACACCGTCAATGTTTTCCTCTACTTCCCTTCTTACACACTTGCCAAAAATCCTGCCCCCCCCCCCCCCCCCCCCCCCTCTCTTCTACATACCTGGCAATGAGATCCCTCTCCTTGTCATCTACCCCATCTTTTCTTCTGCCAAAACACAATCTTCTGCCAATTTCTAAGACCAAAGGACGCAGTCAACTCTCCCAGCCAAACACTGAATGCAACAACCCTGAAGTACACCACACTTGACCAAAACAGAATGTTTTCCCTTCCTGCCAAATGAACGTGTTTGGCTCACCCTTTTTCCACCATCGTCATGTAATACAGACTTTGTCAAAAGGTGCATCGTGTAGCTTGTACATCACACTGCTTTGAATTTGCATACAGTACTTTAATATGCTCTGTGTGTTATATCATTTGACTCAGGAGTGTGTCCACTTCAACATTTTTAGCCATGGATGGCAATAGGCTGGTCACTCAGTCCACAACTATGGTCCAGAATAGAATATCTAAACAACTACAAGATTTTATCAGCTGTAGCTAGCCAATTAAGCTAATGTTAGTTGTATGAGTTGGTTGAAAATGCTGTTTCCATCTTTCATTTGAAACAAGAATGCTGTAAAGAAGACCTCATGCACTTGATAGCTACAGACATGATGAGGCCTAATAACTTTAACTAATAACTGGTGACCTGTGACTTTTCATCTACCACTAGCAGGCCAAACTTTGACTTTGCCCATTGCTTTAGTTAATGTCTAAATACTTCCAAAACTATTAACCTCCCAATCAACTTCAGCTCAACTTTATACAGTGCAAATTAGCAACTGTTAACATGCTAACGTGACAATCTAAGACAGTCACCATAGTAATCATTACCTGCTAAACATCAGCATGTTAGCATAGCTTGCTAAACGTTAGCCTCACAGAGCTGCCATTGTTATGGTTCAGTGATTTCTGGACCCAAATGCAGACACAAACAAAAGCAGGTAGGTGAAGTGAAGATATTCTGATGAATAAAACACAGACTTACAGGCCAAAGTGATGAGGACATGGCAGGCAGGAATCCAGGAAGGCAGGCAACAGGAAAATACACACACGAGGGACACTAGGAAAAACAAAACAACCTGGAGCGAAGCAGGAGCATGCACTGAACACAACAAGGGGAGCAGGTAAAAAGACACAGGTGCAACTGATTGAGGTGGGGCAGGCAATCACAAATGGCAGGAAACACACTGAGGCAGGAAGTTAAATCAACAACAGACACCTAAGAAAAATGATTTCAAAATAAAACAGAAAATAATACATAGTCCAGAAAGTCATTTAAAGGGGCAGATCATGACAGCTGTAGCCTGGCTGGAGACTTTTAGTCTTGCGGCCCAATATTTACTGAACATCTATCATCTATTTAGCATTTGACATTTCAATAGCAATTGTTGCTGTAACAAGTTGTTGTTTTTCAAGTTTACATCAGTTCAGATATTAGCAGGTATAATTTCTTTGTACAGAGATGCATGTTTGTTACAGTAAGTGCTGTCCACTTACAGATGGGTGACATTAGTATATGACTTACATTTTCATACTCAAACCATTCAGTGGCCCCTTGTCCCCTATGGATGGGGGCATTGTCACCCTTTTTCTTCACTAATTTTCCAGGTTTTTCCTTTAATTTGTCTCCCCACTGTTGAAATTATATTTCATCATGTTTCCTGTGATTGTCCTTAAGATGCCTCCAGGATGGAGGATAGTTTTCTTGCCACTTCTACTCTCTCGTGCTCATGTCAGCAAAGGCGTTTCTCTTTTGCATCAAAAAAGTCTGTGTAAATGGTCTCTCTCACTCTTTCCTTTCTCTGTTTTCCCCTCAGCTTTCTCTCATGATCTTGTGCCTTTGCAGAGAAGAGAAAGCAAAGGAGAGAAAAGGAAATTAGAGGTAAAGCAGAGGGAGATGAGAAGAGGATTGGCTGTGCTCACCACCAAAACCATGGCAACCCATCAGTGTTACCTTGAACCAGACAAGAGGGTTGCCATCGCAGGCAGTATTTAAAAGGCAAACTGTATGCATTCCTCATAGCAAGCAAACTCAGGTGTCACAGGTAAATAAAGTGACAACGAAGAATAGCAGCATTTGACATATGAAACTGAATGCATGAAACTACTGATGACTGACAAAAAACAAAAAAACTAAACATCTTGGTGAAATGACGTTTTGGTACCCAGTTTTAATTTTTCTGTTTTCGACAGCTGCTCCCATTTTCAGTCAACACCAGTAGCGGTTGCTATAGGAGCAGTTAACATTCATCATGTTGATCGTAGAATTGTTATTTCATTAAGTTGACCTGCAACTGACTTTACGGCTCCATTCTTTATCTCACCAAAAAAAGGTGAGACTGGTTCTGTTGTTTCTCCAGCAGGAAATGACAACTGGTGTCCTACCAAGCACACACACAAACACATCCTACCCAACACAATCCAATCTTCACCCCTAGATCTTATTTTATTTACACTATGTAACTGTCCTATGTTATGTCAGCTGTCTGTCTGTTATGTTTTATGTTTGACAGGTCACCACGTCTTCCATGTCACATTTTGTTTGTCCAGTTATTTCACCAATAAAGTATAAAAACAAACAGTAAAAACACAAAACACCAGAATTACTGGAATCATTTAAAAAATGCAATATATGGCTGTGATTCAGAACCAAAGTCCTAACGAACTATATTATGTTAATGTATGCCATCGGGTAGGCCTAATGGACAGTTTGATTGAAATTGAATTGAGTTTTTTTTATTTACTCTACTGAAAACTTCCTTTATGTCATACATAATGAAATGTTTCCATCCCAGGATCAAACAAGTTTATCATCTAACTCAACTCATTGTATAAGATTACTGATATACAGCACTAGGAAGAAATGCTTTCTTGTGAAATGAGTTGTACTTTAATGCTAAGAGCATCCAGCCTGATGAACAATAACGATGATAACGCACAAGCTGAGCGCACAATTACCCCACAGGTGTTCATTTCAGTTTCACACCGTCAAAAGGACCTCACAGACCTCACATACAGACTGGAGCAGACACACAAACAGGTTAACAAATGGGTATAATTAGCTTTACTGATCAATAAGACTTTAAATGAAACACACTTATCATTGTAACCCCCCACCTCCCCTCAGCCTGCGACTCAGCTTCGGTCCTGGCTAACAACATAGTAGAAATGTATAACATGCTGTTTAGTGAGTGTGTGTTGGTGTGTTTTCTGTGTTTCCCCAATGGAGGTGTTGGGAGAATGGGAGCATGATTAGCTGAGGTGACAGGGAGAACTAACTCCTGACAGAGACAGAGAGAAGGAACAAGGGGAGAGGAGTACAGTTTTCATTTGTAGCGGTAGGGCTGGGTTTAAATGTATTTATCGAGGCCTAAGTTTATTCAGTCATTAATAGGCTTCTACTGTGATGATACTTCAGCCTGCTGGGGGGGGGGGGGGGGGGGGGGGTCCTACACTCTGGCACCTATAGGTGTTTGATTCTCTGTGGTAATTAATAAACTACTCCTGGAGCTTCTCTCACTACAGCTGCCTTTAAATGGCAGATTGCGTGTTGATATGTGAATGACAAAATACAACAAATGTCTTGTTTGGTTTTCCAACATTATTCAATGATTTTGTTGGGTTTTTTTGTTTTTTTTTGTTTTTTTTTATTGTTTTAGCATGTCAACATTTTAAAGATGTTATCATATGTTGCACTTGGTGCTTTCAGCTCTCGGAAACCTTTCTTAGAGCTCAATCAACCATTGTTGCAAAAAGCTGCACTGGCCCGCTGGCTTCCATTGAGAAAACTGTGACATTTCCAACAAGAAATGGGTTTGCAGTGCACAGTGGGACAAGCTGAACTCCCTAAAGGGCGTTTTAAATGTTCAGGCACTAATTTTGGCAGAATTTACCATTTACCATCATTAAGAGCAAGGATAGTGTAAGTGGTAGAGTTTAGGAGGGGACTTATAGGTGTATGTAAACAGCTTGAAATCTCAGCATTCGCAGATGACAGAATGGAGTGACTGAGGAACTGTTTCTTTAAATGCACACCTTTATTATTTCTTTTTGTCAATACATTTTTGTTTTTGCTACGTACCGAGAAAAACATGAAAAACATGTAACAAGCAGTTCCTACATCACTTTAACCTTACTTGACGTAGGTGTTATGTCCTTTGTGTGTCAAAGATAGACCTGAGCTTTCACAGTATTGCCCTCCATAATACATGCAGCTTACCTCAGCACATACATGTACTCCATGTCCCAGTGCAATGGAGCTCTACTGAAAATAAAACATGACACTGCAAGCCCCAAGAATCCTTTATGTGATGTGTGTTTATTGAAATACATCAAACACTATGTGTTCTGGGGTCATAGAATACACTGAGAGGAAAGCATTGAACATATCAGATGTGTTACCTTGCAAAAACTCATATTACTTGACCGCAGGATGCCTATATTGGTGAACTTAAAGATTTAATAAATCCATTGAAAGAGAATCCACTCACCTGTATGGTTTTCTTCTTTGAGATATTAAATCTTTAACACTTGCTCGCATTTTCCTCCTAAAGCCACCGACACCGCCGGCCACAAACACGCAGTAGGCCTAACAGTGTGAGCTGTCTTACCTTAAAATTAGTTTCATCTATCCACCATCTTATTAAAATTCAGGGCTCAGGAACATGACTTTTGATTCATTCATTTTACAGCACAAAAATAACTCATCATGTGTCAGTCAGTCAGTTGCATCTCACAATGATGCCACACAGACCTGCGCCTATGGATTTGTGAAATGGACCAAGCTATTTGCTGCCCCCAGTTCCAGAAGTTAAAGTCCAATTAATTTTTCCCATAGACAGTGTTACACATAGTTTGAACAATTCTATGGCTTAGAAATAATATAAATATACAAGCCTGTGGACACAAATATTGGTAATACTATGTCGCTAAAAAGGTGCAATTTGGTAAGAAACATCCAAAAGTCCTTGAAATTCTGTCAAGTGATTCGCTAATGGTGGACAGCAACTAAAGACGACACTGTTAAGAGACCTGCAAACACAGTCTGCAGATGAAATCAGCTGCAGTTAACAACTGCAACAAGTGTTTTGAATTACTTTTCCTCACCCCTGACAGGTTTCTTCTCCATAGCAACGGCGCCCAAGGCTCATGTATTATAATATTTAGACCCGTCAAAATGACAAAAAAGGATTTCTCTGAAACAAAACTGAAAAAATTAAAGCTTCTAGCCTTAACATAAACCCATAGGGTCAACACATACATCTGAGTCCAGTGGTTCTGTGTTGAGTGACACTGACGATATTGCTTAAAGAAAAAAGGGACATAGGAATATAGCATGGGAAGAACCAGCAACCACGCCCACTTCACGGCTCTATATGATACCACTGTGATCCGAAGAATAAAACAGAAACGCTGTCTCCTCAGTTTGCTTGTAAGATGGTAATACAAAAAAATACTTGGAGAAAAAGTCATGGTGACCGCAGGATTTATAAAGAATATTGAGTTAAAAAAAAAAACATAAAAAAACAAAACAATGGTAGTGAAGGATAGATTGCCACACAAGTACGAATCAGGAGACAGATAAATAAAAAGAAAAAGAAAAGGGGTGAATGATTGAAATGAGAGGAGCTAAAGTTGAAGAGATAGAGGAAAGCAGGGATGAAGACAGAGTGGGGAGAGAGTGGAGACAGAGCAGATAAGTAGAAGAAGAGGAGGATGAGAGGTGGTGGTGTTAGGTCTTGGCAGGGAAGGGGGAGAGCTGTGGAGGCCAGAAAAACAAGCAGAGAATAAACAGATCGAAGGAGAGAGGAGAGAAAAACAGGCTGAGAGGGAGAGAGAGGCACGGAGGGCTGGAGGCAAACTCAGCATGAGCTGGAGAGAGGAGACAGTGACGGACAGAGGGAGGAAATAAATGGGGAGAAATAAAGAGAGAGAATGGCAGCAAAGAGGAGGGAGAAAAATCTAAATCAAAGCTAAGATGGACAGAAGAAAGAAAGACAGAGGGAAGACAACCGTAAAAACAAACTGAGAGTGTAAAGAGAGAATAAGAGTCTAAAAGCCAACTTTAGCATGTTGCCCCTGCATTTCCTGTGTCAACATACGGTTGTGTATGTTAAAAAGACAAGGAGAAAGACAGAATAACATACGTCAAGAGACAGACAAGTTAAGAAAATCAGATAAACAGATGAGCAGAGAAAATGTCGCATAGACCTGAGATACAAGAGACACAATGAGACAGACAAAATCATCATGAAAGACAGAGACAGAGAGATGTAACAGGTGAGACAGGCAGAGAGAGTGTGAGGCAGATGATCAAGGTGAGAAGCAGAGAGAAACAGAATGATGGAGAAAAATAAAATAAGCAGGAGAGATGGTTGAACTGGCTGTCAGAGCTCTCCTGTCTTTATTACTTTTCTATAGAGCTGTTTGGGAGGAACAAAAGGAGAGTGTGTCTTCAGTGTGTGTGGGTCCTGGGTGCCCAAGGCTACCAGGAACCTGCATGTGTGTGTATGTACTCTACACTCCACACACACACACACACACACACACACACACACACACACACACACACAGGAACAGGGTGCTCTTTGCCTGCTGATGGGGTCTTTTCATTGGAGCCCAAGGCTCAACCTTCAGCTAACATAAGAGAAGCACAAGGCCAGTGGGACTGAATAGGAGAAATACGCACTCAAACACACACACACACACACACACACACACACACACACACACACACACACACTCAAGCACACACACAAATCAACACGTCTTCCTACGCCTCCTCTACATTTCTCCCTCTCTCTATCTTGCCTCCTCCATACTTTTTTCATATTTTTCTGTCCTGTCATTCTCCTGCAGCAGATGAGAAGGTCTAACTGTATATTCTGTTTCCTGCTTTCTCTTTGCTGTCTTTTTTGTCATACTATTTGAATGGTTTAAACGGGGGTGCGACAAAAAGTGAACTTGACAGGGTGTTCTTGTGCTTGCGTCTTGATCAATTCCCTCTCAAACAATAATTCAGATTACTAAAAGGACTTGTTCTCATAAAACAATGATACATAAGAATCATAACTCTTGTTTGCTCAGCATGAAGGGATATTTCCTGTTATTATACATACTCTCAACAAAAAAAAATTGTTGGGCAAATAACTCCAAAGGTATGTGCAACAATTATCCATGATTTCCCCTTCAGATCATATCATTTGACTTCACTAAATCCTACAGCAAAAGTAGTTTCATTTCAAGCCAAACAATGAACTGTTGTCAACATTCATTCATTCATTCACTCACAGTTTTGACTGCAGGAAATGTATTTTCAGGCTCATTTCCATGTCTGTGCCATCCATGTAAATGTGGTATTTTTATTTCACAAATAAAACCGCTGATGGCTTTATCCTTTGACTTGGATGATGTCTTAAGCTGCTGTACTATATTAAAGCAGCTTTAGCCACTATCACTAGAGTTACTCACACTGGGTTGATTGTTCTTTATGGTAACTTTACTGTTACAACATACATTGCCAGTTAAAAGTAGGTTTGCAGTGCACTGTGCGTTTTGCAGATTGTATTTGTAAAACTGGCTTCTTTCACAGACGCATCACTTTTTGATGAATTTTCAAATTGAATTTTGTACAGATCTGTGGGTCAATGTATCTTTGATTTTTATGTATCAGTTTTCATCAGACGTGTATTTGCTAATCTTCAAACCCCTCAGTAATGGAAGCGTTACAGTCCTAGATAGAAGAATAAATCATGTCTGTGTGTCACAAAGGTTTGTTGTCACTGCAGGATGCTACTTTTACCATTTAACTCAGCATTAATCCATTTATCCTTTTAACTTGGGTTGGTTTTATCAGCACTGGAACAATTAGTCAATTGGTCAAATGACACATTATCAGTGAGCAGTCAGTATCATTTTAATAATTGAATACTCTTTTCTTTTGGCATTTTTCAAGTTTCAAATATCAAACACTATCATGGCTCAGCTTCAGTTTAATCAGACCTGTTTTTACATTTCAGTCACACATCACATCTTTTAAGAGACTGAGTCTGTCATGTCATTTCCTTCAAATTACATCATCTACGCTATCGCCTGGGTTTCCAATCACTAGGAGATGGTTTGGACGGTAGATTAAACTTGGCTCAAAGTTTACATTGCCTATTGTTAGTACCTTTGTGCTTCCTCATATCCACACTCCTCTCTGCATCTGTCAGACACTCTGTTTTACTCTTGTGCGCCAACTGTTAAATCTAGTCACTACTGAACCTTGCCTACCCTGCACACACCAGTGATGTATCTGTTTAGTTCTCTTGGCTGAATGCCAGGGCTGTTGTCAACAAATTGTTCATCTGTAAAAGATTTATTATTTCAGACAATTCAGTCCTCTTATGACTAAATCACTGGTCGACGTTATGCTGCATCACATAGTTCTGAGATGCAGATCTGATAACTCACATCTACCATCATTAAGATTGTAGCAGGTGGTCAGTGATTCAAATGGTTGAGTGAAAATAGTTTTTTGGCATCTCATTCCTGGCTTTTTGGATGATGATTTCATTTATTTTATAAAATCCTCTCATCTTATGCACAGAACGTACAGCAGCAACACTATGTTGCACAGGAGCCAAAAATGTAAATGCTTAATTTTAACATCAAAATTATCTGCAGTGTTGTTGAACAACTTCATTTAGCAAAACAGAATGAAGAGGAACCCTACTATCTATTATCATCTGACAGAACACAGTGTGTTATAAAATAACATCGAACAAGACTTTCCTGGGGTTATATACGGTGTCCCGCAGGGTTCAGTACTCAGACCATTAATATTCTGGTGATATGCTGCCCCATGGTCAAACCCTTATCATACTGTATATTGTCACTGATGATGACAGATTGACTGCAGAAGTATCCTCCCTGTTTTAAAATATGGGGAAGTGTTTGACTGAAATTTAAATGAACAATTTTACTTTTGGCTGCTGATTTTGTCCAAACCAATGTACAAATGAGGAACAATCCAAGCCACAGTAGATCATGAAGAAGCCTTTCAGTAAAATTGCCACAACTCTCAACAGTATCAAATTCCCCTCTGACGCAAGTGTCACCAGGTTACAGGTGTAAGAAGTTGATAGCATATTATATAGGTGAGAAGGTCAAAGGAGGTCTTTAGGCTACTTTTGAGGAAAGAAAGGGATTCTGCTTAAAGAATCAAGTTCTGTAACTTGTTCCTCTACTGAGGGACCTTGGGAGTTTAGATTCAGACTTCCTGCCCCGCAGTGACAGTCAAACCAGACTCTGCCTGTTTGCAGACCATAGCCAATGAGAAGATATAAACATAAATAACAGAATTCAAGTAGGTGGGTGCTGTGCTTGTGGCTGCTCTATAATATTAGTGACTTCAACTTGTGAGCAGCGACAAGGAGCCAGTAGAGTAAAGAACAGTGAGATACACAAGATAAACACAAGATAAGAACAGAAAATTATAAGAAAAACAGAAACTCACAAGTAGCAGTATATTATTAGTATAGTAAGAGTATATTTACAAACCATGCACCTAGAAATGTACAAAAAAAGTGACTCTCCTACTGATTGTGTCCCACTGCTCTGGCAACCCCACGTTGGGTGGCTGGAAATCTTGCATTTTTAGTGAAAAAAAAAGACTGGCATATCAGAGAGAGCTCTTGAATAAGCCATAGCTGTTCTTATGAACAAAGACTGTACCATGGATGCTACCAGAAAGCTCGCTAACAGTCCCCAGACACACAGTTGGTTCTTCTGCTAGCGATAACGGCTACAGTCTGTGTTCTCTGGTGCATTTGTTGTAAATATGTCCTGCAAAAACATCCTGGTAGTCAAACTTGTGCAAACATATGAGCTGAAAATTAATTTTGCATTCAGTTCAAAATTCCAACATATTCTACTTCTCTCAGCCACAGCTGAAAAGCTACATTTATTGTAATTAGCTCTGAAATGTTGACATGGACACTTGTTTCATTAGGGTGTCTTATTCATGATAAAACCACTTTTCAGTGTCACTGCCAATAACAGGTAAGACTTCTACCAAATGGCACTAGGATTATTGAAAGCGAGCTCCTTGTGTCTTCAACAGCTCATTCATTCAGGACGTCATCCTGACTTCTGAAAGCTCTCAACACCCATCTACAGTCTTCCTATTTGAGAGGAAGTGTGTGTGTGTTTGTGCATATGATAGAGTGAGAAAGGCAGATAAATGGAGACAGACGGACAAATAGAGCAGTTTTATATCTCCGCCCAGCTGGTAATCAGACTTCAAATACACAGCGAGAGGGTTGTGTTCCACTAAGTGGCGATTGATCGCTGTGTGAGTGTGTGTATGTGTGTGAGGGGAAAACATGGATGATAGTTTGACTGATCCTGCCAGATGGACAGACACACACCTATCTCACTTTTGTCTCATCTTCAGTGTTATCTCTCTTTTTCTTCATCACCCCCCTCCTTCCCTTGGCTTCAATCCCTTGCTCTGAGGAGTGGGTGTGCTCTCCTCTGTCCTTCTTCAATCTCCCTCCTCAGTGTGTGTTCACTGCTACCATGGACACAGCACACACACACACACACACACACACACACCTCTTCAGTATCTTTCCTCCCCTTTTCTCTCTTTGTCTCTTTCCCACAACTTCCTTCCCTTCTCTCCTCTCATCCTTCTTACCCGCTTCTCCTCTTCCTCCACCTCATCTGGTCCCACTTCTCCTCATTAAGCCTCCACCATCTCCTCTTTGCCTCCTGCGTAGCTCTCATGTATCAAAGCTACATTCAAAGCACAGGAGGAGACAAGAGGAGGGACAGGTCAGATAAGACAGATAAGGAGGGACTGTGTGTGGGAAAAAACAAGTGTGTATGTCTGTTTATGTGTGGGCAGCTGTTGTCGGATGGGCAAGTTCTCGCCTATAATTGTGTGATTGGTGTATTTTCTTTCTTGCCTGGAGCGATGTGGAGTGGACACGGCGTCCAAAGCAGCTTTACCCTCTGTCTCCATCGCGACAAAGCAATTACACAGATGCAGACATGAGTGCGACACCTCTGACGGCCACACGGGTACAGGGATCAACAAGCCGGTGCCTTTGATCTTTGCTGCCCATGAGCTTATGTTTAAAAGAACTATCCGCTTTTAAACACAAATTCCCATATGACATTCTTACGATCTCTCATCAAGACAAACACATGTTTTGCAAAGCTGGAAAATAACCAGAGTTGTATGTAATATGCAATGCTGTCAAGATATATGATAGATGTACTGTGCACACAGAAGTAGGCAAATAGCGGCTTGTGTGACAAATCAGGCCCTAATAACAAATGGCAGTTGGCAAGTGCAACAGTAGATTATCAACTGTATAAAACAACTCACTGGGAGCTACAGCTCTATCAAATCACACACCCAATTAATGTTAGAAAAAAATTTATTAAATGTTACATAAATAATAGTGATGTATTTTCTTCTTTTCTTTTTTTTGGTTATGTTCTCTGTGAGGAATCAGTTAATAATCTTGTGGGGAGAAAGAAAAGTTAGTGTGAAGGCTAACTGAGTGATGATGGACATTAGCCTTTCAGTAATGTCCAGCAAGGTAATATAGAGATGGGTGTGCTGCCCTCAGAGAAAATGAAGAAGGTTAGCTGAGGCTGCAGAGTGGAGAACCAACAAGAACTCCATCCTCATTTGTGTTGTGGGCAGAATGAAAGGCATAATCTGCCATATTTGTAATGGGTAACCATTGTCACCTAGCAGCTGTTCATCGCAAGGAGCATCCCCCTCAGATTGCAGCGATCACATGCATTCGGAAAACATTCTGTGAAAGACCTCGATTTGCATATATGCTCATGTTACCATGCAGCTCACATCAGAGGCTACATGCATGTTGACAGAGCGGACCGCCTTTCAATTGGAGTTCTTCAAACACTGAACGTAATGTGAATTCCCTTCCCCTTTTTCCTTCTTGAGGAATTTATGATTTGGTGAAATATACTGGGACAGGATCTGTTCAAGCACACATCACTTTGCACTGGGGAAGAGTCTAAATAAAAGCTTGAAAAAAATATGATGTATAACATGTGCATTTACAGCATGTGCTAAAAATAACCTCTTCATTCCCTGGACAAATGTCCGCTTGCAGTCTCACCTTGCAGATCTGATACCACACTTTATGTGTTTGGAAACAGCACATATGACCGTCACATGCTGTAAAATGATCTCGTTATAACGGTAATTCAAGGTTGTGACTGTAGGTACACACCTCTCACCGCAGCATGGTGCACAGTGCTCACTCAGCTGGTAAATAACTGATGAAGGAACAAAGTATATGAACATCAACCTGCTGTGGACACTTGTTGATTTCAATGCAGCATCTGTAGGTTCTGCAACAGGCAATACTCCGCAAAAGCCAAGTCTGAAGTTGCTGCACTCTGCTGCAATGTGCATGTCTCGTAACAAAAAAACCAAAAGTGTGTAAATGCAAAACATGGGGTAAAATGGACTGCACTCGTACAGCGCTTTTCTAGTCTTATCTGCTTCTCAAAGTGCTTTACAACACTTGTCATATTCTCCCATTCACTCACACATTCATACATCACATAGCCATCAGGGGAAATTTGCAGCTCAGTATCTTGCCCAAGGACACTTTGACATGTGGACTGGATAAGTCGGGGGATCAAACCACCGACCCTCTGATTGGTCGACAACCCCTTGTTGCACCTGAGCCACAGCCATGCACAGTGATACCAGCCAATGAAACATCATCATCTTGCATTGACATCACTGTAATTAGCTCTTACGTTTGTTGAGGGTGACAACAAAAATGTATAGCTTTTAGCCTTGACATCTTGAATATGATGTATTTCAGTTTTACTACCACAGTCGTCACTAAACAGCTTGGAAAATATGAACCGAACACCTTTGTGGAAAGTGGTCTCAGACTTTTGGACCCCACTGTGTATCTGTGTCTTATTAAGAGAGATTACTAATCTGTGTCTGTGAAGCCAATGGTTTTCTGAGTTTAGTGTCTTACTGAAACCGCTAGTACCAATGAAATATTGAAGTGTTTACAAAATCTCAGCCTCACTCATTCTCACTTCCATCTTGTTTGCCTCCGTCTCTCTCCCTTTTCTCCTTTCTCTCCACGCCCTCTCCTGCCAATCATATGCCAGAAATTATGCGGATTTCTCTCTTTAAAAACATGCTGCCTCCCGAATTTACATCCCTCTTCCCTTCCCTCCATCCCTCCATCCTTCCATCCCTGCCTAAAAATGGATGACCTCAACTTCATTTGGAGAAGTAGCATTTCACACCATTTCACACTCGCTCCTCTCGTCTTTCTCTCTCACACTCTCTCTCTCCTCAGCATCATTAAAGGTTGACCTGACAGGGAGGCGTGGTGAGCAAGGTTGAAGGGTATGTTAATGTGTGCGCGCCCACTTTTTTGGTGTCCTTGCCGGTGTATGTTTATGTCAGTAAGTGTTGCTGTGTTCACATGCTTGTGTATGCGTACACGTCTGTGTGTCAACAACCAGCCGTCAGAGGACAAGATATGTGTAAAATAATGCAGGAGGAGGATGTGGTTTCTGTATAATGGGCTAACATTAACTTTCCCTTTCAACCCTTCAACCTTGCACTGCACTGAACTGGAGTTACTGTGTGTTTCTGCTGACCACAGCCACGCTAACGTAAGACGCTTCCTGACAGGTAGAGGCATTGTGCTCCAAGTTATTTTGAAGGAAAAGAGTTTGAAAGCTCAAAAGTTAGTTGCAAGCTAAGCACAAGCGCTTTGATTATATTAGGTCTATGGATGAGATCAAATAACTTAGTATACAAAATAAAGCATCTAATATTGATCAGGAAGGAGGAGAGAAAAGCCCAAATCACTTGTAGGCTATATTGTTGGTGAATTAAACCTATTTACAGCTAAGTCATATTTTGGAGAGAGTTTCATAACCAGATAGTGGATTTTAATATTATGGTTTGATGTTTGTATGAGTCCCAAAAAATCCATGACTGCAGCTCTTCACTGCACTCACAAAAGAAAACTCTTTTGAGGAGTTTGATCTCAAATACCTTTAAATGTTTGTTCACTATAAGAAACACATCACTCACAGAATCATGTCCATTTTCCTAACAGTTTTGTAATTGGCTGTTTTACGTAAGATGATGTGTAATATGCACAACATTATTAGAACATCTCTACTGTAATTGTATATTCACATAAATATATTCATGTGAATATATAAGGATGTTCCACTATCCACAGTCATTCAGTTTTTATAAGACAGTAATAAAAGATGCTGATAGTTCGCATGAAGAAGATGCAACTACACAATTGCAATCAAAGTGCAGCATATACTTTATTGATACATTCAATGACAGAATAGGAAGTCATACATTTTCAATTTGCTCAGAAGACAGCCCTTCGTCGAGCACTTGGACCTGTCACTGGATCACCGCTTTGATTTTAAGCTGAAGCTGAATTATTTCATCACCACTTCAGTTACAGAGCAGAAGACAGCCTCCTCTTTAACTCCTGAAAACTAATAACATCACCTGTTCAAAGATGTTCCCCTGAGAACGATGCATCACACAAGCATGGCTCAGAGGACTCACGCTGTAAATGACAAACAGTGGAAGAGGCCGGCTAATCTTCCAGTAAAATCTTTGATGAGCCTCGAGCAGGCGATCATGCTTGAAGAGAGTAAAGGTATTCAGAAAATAGAAAGCAATCAGCAGAATCCGGTTCTCCAAGGAAAGAACCAAATACCCTGTGAGCTATCCATTATTCAAAGATACAAAAAATACAGAAAAGTTATTTTTTTGGTTCAGATGAAAATATTGTGACATCCCATAAACAGCGAGCTAAAAACAAACAATTTAATCCTACAGGTCCAAACCTAACACTGTCACAACATTTAAGACCATAGACTGGCGCTAAAAGATCCACGATGCTTCACTGGGAGCAGAGACTGATAACATGTCCCCCTCAGCACAATGACGTCTGCAGGTCAAAGAGCAAGTGAATGACAAACTCCAAATGTTGAGAGACACTGTAAATTAAGTCTGCTCATACAGCACCTATGTAATTGTTGGAGGTGTGATGGTTTGTTCTGTACCTACCAAACTTTCCTGTACGATCATTTTTTAGAAAAATTAGAAACTGGGTTGAGTAAAATCTGTTGATGGAGACAGAGAGAAATTGAGAGTTGTAATTAGCTTACTGTGCTATTATGAACCTAATCTTAACTTTAACGACTGACTCCAATTTAACCTTTTCTGTTTTGGACACTTACATTTAAAATTTTTTTCTATAGTGTGTAGATCTATGTATGTGGTGATCTAACAATTTCAACCTCTTCTATCATAACGTCTTTCTCCTCTTATTCAAAGCACATATTTTGTTCTGTTGTTTCAGCATATCAAATTGCATAAAAGGTGGAAGCTTTAATAGGTACCCATTAATGATGATTTCACTTGCCTGTATTTTCTCTCTGCTGCAGTCTCTCTCTCTCTCTCTGTCTCTCTCTCTCTCTCTCTCTCTCTCTCTCTCTCTCTCTCTCTCTCTCTCTCTCTCTCAAGAGGTTAGAGAGACCTACGAAGCTAATTATCTAGGGTCACGCATGTAATATCACACCCTCCCCCCTCGTTACTCTCTCCCCTGCCTCCCTCTCACACACAGCTAAACACCTATTGTATACACACGGGTGCAAATACCCACACACACATATCACTTCATCACCTGAAGCCTGATTACATACAAACTTGGATTTTGACCCATTTTTTCACTTGGAAATTCCTGAATACAGGATTGCAGTAGGTGTGATAGAGGCGATGCGGCCTTGCAGGAAATACAAAGAGTAAAATAGAATTGTAGAAAAGGTATGTGAGGAGTGAGAGGAGAGGCAATTAAATAAAATAATCAAATAACTATTTGTGAGAGAGGCAAGAAAAAAGTGAGAGAAAGGTAAGAGGAGGAGGAATAGTTTGAAAACCAGACAGTTGAAGACAGCTACAGGTGAACATTTAGAAAAGGAGAAGGAGAGATGAAGGGGAGGAGGAGTGAATGAAAGGATTTCGGAAGTGATGATGTGAGACATCAGGAGAAGCAAATTTAACAGGAAGGTGGAGGATGGTTATGTGGAAAAAGAAAGAAAGAGCAGGAGGGAGAGACAGCGGGAGGGATGGATTAAAAAGAAACAGAGGACGATGGCGGAGGAGAGAAATGTGAGATTTGGCAGCAGGAAGAACATCCAAGCCAGCTTCACCCACTGAGTCCTCTCTACTTCTCACTTTCATTCTCTTCTGTCAACTTCTCACCTCTCAATATAAACTGATCGTTAACACACAGCATTGTAATGTATACAAACACGTAGCAACAAATTGAGTTGCCACAATATTAGATTATGATGCAGTCCAGAATAAGAACCATGTTATAAAAGCTTAACTTTAAGATCACACTCTGTTTTAATACCAGCATGATTACACTTTAAAAAAAAGTCCTCATAATAGAGAATGAACATGCAATAAATAGAAACATGTAATGTAAACCTAAGTTTTCAATACAGGCTTCTAATAAAATAATGATATTCAACAGTGCTTAATTCCTTATGCAGACACACAGCTTCACCTGACTGGCTTACTGAGAGAAATCCAACACGCAGCTCTGTATTCTCTCTCTCTCTTGATCTCCTGACTTTTATACATTTATATTTATTTTATATAGAGAGCAGAAGTTCAGAGCTCACGCCCAGCTTAGCTGCTGCTCCTCCAGCCTCTGTAACTCAGTGGAATCTCCCATTGAGCATCTCTTTCTTTGGTGCATTGATTGCTGAAAAAGGCTTTCCTATGTGAACATGTGCTCTAAGATAAATGAGTATGACTGCACTCGCTATTAAAATTTAAAACCATTATGATCTGAACAAAGAGAAGTAATTATTTATCTGTTAGCACACGATAAAAATGACACTTCCCATTGAATTACAGCCGTTAGCAGCATGCACAACATCGTACTGTGACGTGCTTTCTTCCTCATAGAATCTCCTCATTCTGTCTAACTGGTTGATCTTTTATTTGTATGTTGTCTTAGCTTTGCAGTGGCTGACACAGTTTAAGTGGTTGTGCTAATGCTAACTCTCGCTCTCTGCACTGACAAGGTTTCGGGCTTAGCTTCCTTAGGTGTGTGATGTATGAATCTCTGGCTGTCTGAATCTGTTTTTAGGTTCACTGCTTTTGGTTCACTGCAGTTCCAGAGGTGGAAATACTCAGGCATTGACTGCTTCTTCCACTCATGCTGAACATGAAAAAAACAACATATGAATATGTTGACAAGGTTAAAAACTTTCCATTAGAGGGGGTCATTTTATTTTTTCATACCTTCCCTGAACAATAAATCAGCTTAGTCCCGGTTCAGGTCGGCAACAGGTAGCCATTTAGCAACAGTGTGCTGCAATGATCATGTTCATGACATAGGAATAGCAGGCAAAGCTGCTCACTTCCCCTATCTATATCCAGTGCTAACACATCATATCTCACTTGTTTAATCTTTACATACACAGAAATATAAAAACGTCAACTTGTGTCGGCACGGAGCCTTTGTTTATGTTGGTGGTTACACCTGTGCTTTTCCTGCGGCAACAAGGCGAAATGTGTGCTGTGTAAAACACCTGTTGTCGGGGCTGAGCAGTGGGGACTGTGGCCAGCAGATGATGGCTGACATTTTGATTAAACTGGGCAAAAACCATAGCTGAGGAGGCTCGTGATGTATGAGTTTCCACATTACTTCATTCACAGGGGTAAATGTGCTGTAAAAGTGAAGAAGCCTTGCAGAGAGAAAACAAAGGAGCGGTGAGAAAACGTACTAACGGCTAAATGATTTACAAACTATATTGAGTGAAAATGGCTTCTGGGCTAGTCTAGTAACATCACTGAAAATTTGTTGACACTGTACGTCCCCATGACAACAGGTCTCGTGCCATATGCAGCTATAAGCATTAGAACTGGAGATTCACCTTAAAAGTATGAAATGATAAAAAAAAACTGAACTAAAATATGATTCAAAAGGTACAGAACAAGAACCACACCAACACTCACACAAATCAGTTAACCGGGCAGGTCATTTCTTACTGGTTACTTTGACGAAAAAGTGGGCTTCACTAATAACTGTGTGTACGTGCAAACAGACACCGCGACCATATTGTGACATATTTCATAAGGAAGAGTCCTTTTCTGTCCCGCGAGTTTCCTCCTCGACCAGAGAGTGAAAGATAGCAGCCATCTGATCTCTCAACATGCTCGTACTGCAGCGCTCAGTGGTGTGTGTGTGTGTGTGTGTGTGTGTGTGTGTGTGTGTTTGTGTGTGTGTGTGTGTGTCAGCTTTTCCATCACTAGTCTTTGACAGTGGGGTGTCAGAGCTCGCTGACAGCTGACCCACACTGCCTGCATGACTAATGAATCGACGCAAACACAGGCACACACGAACTGAAATTTCTCAACTATGCATAAGTGCTTTTCTATACTCCCTCTCACTGTCTTCACACTTTATCTGTCTTCTTCCTGTGTGTGTGTGTGTGTGTGTGTGTGTGTGTGTGTGTGTGTGTGTGTGTGTGTGGACAGCTGTGCACCACTAACTTCCGTCCTTCCCTGTGGACAGTTCACACTGTGCAGGTGTGCACCAGCTCTCCTCTATATGTCCTACACACACACACACACACACACACACACACACACACACACACACACACATGCACAGCTGATGGAAGAGAGAGTGACAGCTGAGAGGAAGAGAAATGGAGTTAAAAAGAGTGTGAAATGGAGAAAAGAGGAGTGGGACACACAAAATCCAACTTGTCCGTCCACCTTGATGCTGTTAACTTGATGCCGGTCATGATAGGATGGTCTAAGATGAGGAGTGACAGCACCTCAGCTTCATTTTACGGATGAAAAAAACATCACTTACAAGGAAATGTGCCTCGACATTCTCATTCCTAATTTTAAAACACATCTTTATTTTCATTATTCATGCACCTTAGAACAGTGGTTCTCAAAATTTTTCACACCAGCTAACCCTAAACTGGCAGAAATGAGACCACGGACCCCCATTTGATAGGATTTTGTCCCAGGATCCCCCATCTGATTAGATTTTTTCTTTTAGATGTTTTATTAAAGGAAGTGTTTGAAAACCATGAAAAAAGTAGTCATACATTCTGTAATTGTGTTACTCAAGGATGAAATTTTGAAAATAAATTATTCCCCCTGTGGTCCCCGGACCGCACTTTGAGAATCACTGCCTTAGAAGAGCTGAGAAGATGCAAAGGTTGTATGTCCTGATGAAACAGAGATTTAATTGTTAAACAAATAAATAAATAAATCAGCAATTACTGATACTTTGGCCGACACACAGCAACTCCACTGAGTTCACCTGCTAGTTGCTGACTGCGTCTGGGCGATGTACAGTGGGTGTTTAGAGCTTTATTGTTGAGAAATGCTTCCTACAGCAGCTGAAACTATGCTATGGCAGTGGTCAAGGACGAGCAAACCTGTAAATGTGCAAGCCTGAAAACTTTACACTGTAAAGGAGATTTAGTCAGCAGCTGGAAGTGTGTTGCTCAGGATGAAAGTGTTGGACAGATGGATGAACAGAAAAACTGAGATCAGCATCTGACGTCAATTAAATCCATTTTGATGCATGTCATTTTTGTCACTTTGCAAATACTAAAGCTATAAAGTTTCATTATTAGGTGACAAACATCAGACAAAATAATCATGCATGTGTTAGAGGGTTAGAAATTGGTTCCTCACCATAACTTCAGCTTACACCATGGGGAATATTTGGTAGGAAACCATCAGCATCTCAACAAGAAACTGAGAACTTGTATCAGCAGCTGTCTTCCTCTCTGTAGCGAGCAAGCAAACACACACACACACACACACACACACACACACACACACACACACACACACACACACACACACACACACACACACACACACACACACACAAGCAGTGCTGCCAGTGTTTCCTGTGAGGGCAGAGTCAAGTGTTCCGTTGATGTTTTTCTCTTTTCATGAATATTAATGAATCGCTCTTTCCATCAAAACACAACCGGTACTCATTTACACAGAGACCAGTGTACAATCTTGCACACACACACACACACACACACACACACAACACACACACACACACACACACACACACACACACACTGAAATGCATGTGCGCACACACAAAAATAGCACATATGCCAGCACACTTACATTAATGCTAAAAATGTGCAATCAGTCCTTAAAGCTGTCTTCACTGACTTCCTATTACTAAAGCGATGAATAGGTAATGTGTGATAATGTGTGTGTCACTTAATGAAGTTTTTGAGAACATGAAAAAATGTCAGGCAAGGGGATAAACAAAAAGAGACATTATATCCATTCCATCATAGATAGATAGATAGATAGATAGATAGATAGATAGATAGATAGATAGATAGATAGATAGATAGATAGATAGATAGATAGATAGATAGATAGATCACCATCACAGGACAAAGAGGGAGAAAAATAAAGTATTTGGTGGGAGGGATGGGAGAGTTGGGTGGGAGGTAAACTGGTGCACGTGGCTGAGGAGTGCTGGGCCCAGATTTGCAGTCAATTAAGTTGGATTTACTGGGCCCATGATGAGATCCTTACTGACTGTGTGTTTTCATATTGGACCGGGGGTACAGGTAAGCTCTGATGCTTTCCTCGCCTCTCTCCCCCCACCTTCTCTCTGCCACTCTTTGTCTTCCTCGTTCACCCTCGGCTCAGATGCGTCCCGCAGGCTGGGCTGTGCAACCACTGGCGGAGCAGTAAGAGCCGCCTGTAATCAAGACTAAACCTCCCAAGAGGAGCCTCACAAACAAAACGCTTTATGAGGAGAGAAAAGACACACACACACATACAGATACATACACACACGCCAGTGGGTGAATACACTAAAGAAAAGCTATATGTTCTTATGGTTTTACTATACCAACCAAGACCATATATACATGGAAATGATTAATAAATAATGTTGGTACACACTTATGCATCGTTCAGGGTGAGACAAGTTTTACAGAGAAGCTCTGCCATGGTTACGTTGTTGGGCTGCACAGAACATGAGTTTGTGTATGTGTATGTCATGTGTTTTCAGTGTATGTTACATGCCGCCCTTCAAGTATTTTCTAACACTACATCTAATTCTACTCTTCAGGGGCATAGCACAAACATGTGGTCTCCAGTCAACCGAGGTGCCGCGCTGGGACCCGTGAATGGGCCCCGAGGGCGCTGTAGCAGTTTGTAAACTCATGGTCCTGTATAGCAGCCGATCCTTGCCATAATAAGTTGTATCATATTAGCAACTGAATACCACAGTTTGATATTTTCTCCCTTCTGAATATTTGAAATACCACTGAATTTATTGCACGGACATATTTGACTTTGGGTTTTTGAATTTATGTCGTCTGAGTTTCAAATTGTGAAATTATTAAACATCAGTTTTAATTTTTGCAACTGCAGAAACTTATTTTTGATTAAAAAAAACGTTGTTACCAGTGATAGCGTCACAACTTTGCAAGCTCACGTAACTTTACAGGTGTGTAGTTGAGAGCAAAATGTTCGAACCCATATATAGACCAGTCATGTGATAATGTAGTAATGACTAGTGAGTACTCATGGGTGCCGCGGCTGCAGTGGTCCCATTTGCAAAATGGTCTCTAGTTTTAATTGCATTTGCTGTAATTCCCATAGCTCTGGTGCTATACTTATCATCTCATGTACTAATTACTTGACAGCAATCAAAAAACGACCGGTTTCACTTCTAATGAAGTCAGTACTTCTGATGTATTTACATGTGTTTTGCAGGACTGCAGATGAAGAATGCTGTTCAGACCAACTTGAGCTGCTTCACATACATTAACAGGTGCATGTTGCTGCAGTTACACTGACTAACAAACAGGTGAGTGCATGAACCAACCTACAGCCAGTTCATTACAATTTCTTAGTCGTACCCGGTGAAGTCATCTGCTGCACAGGAAATCTCTTTTCCATTTTGTTTGGAGTGCAGGCCATTAGCCGTTGTTCTCTGAATGCTATGATAGCAACTTACTCTCTCTCTGCTGTTTTCAAAGAGGCCATATATAATGAAGACTGTGTGTGTGTCTGTGTGTGTGTGTGTGTGTGTGTGTGTGTGTGTGCACTTGAAAATTATAACTGTCCTGACCTTTTCCCATGTATTTATGTGAATCTGTGTTCCCTCCGTGTGTGTGTGTGTGTGTGTGTGTGTGTGTGTGTGCATGTGTGTGTCTGAGCTCAGTTCCTTCCTTTCATCAGCCATCAAATAGAGGTTGAATGGTTCAAGCGTTTCGTAGGACTGATGATTTCTGTTCTTCTTCTCTAAATTCTCCTGCTTCCCCTGGAGTGTTTGAGTGTGTGTCTTGAAAATAAAGATTAGGCACATTTACATGCTGTACATTTATTTAATTAGTACAACACTAGAGTTTAACGGCTGCAAGAGCTAACTGTGTGCAAAGTGAAGTGTGTACTAATTGTTTTAATGAGCGTGTTAATTGGCACTTCCTGCTGACACCCGCACACATATTCACCCACAACATACTGTACAAAGGCAAGCATTAACAAATAGACACAACTAAGAGACAAAAGATAATGTTGATGTTACAGAAAGTGAAACATGATTCCTCCCAGACTTTAAAGATGAGGCTGAAGTCTGGTTGATCCTGAAGTAAAAAAAGCCACTTATATATTCTCTTTGCTTTATTTGGATTCCCACTAGTTCCCACAAAGTCACTGGTGTTCCCAGTAAAAAATAAAGAGCAATTTAGAAAATGTTACGAAGAAAATGCCGATCCAACCAAACAAGAAACTACAGAAAATAAGTGACCAGATATTGCTAGTAAAGGGCCAAACATTACAAGAATACAATACTGATTCAAAACACTAAACAGTTTATCGATTGTGTCTGCTGAATCTGCTCTTGTATGGGTTAATAACTCGACTAAAGGCTAAAGGAGGAGGAGGGGATAAAGGCAGTGGGAGTATATCCCGGCTGTTTTCCCCTGCCTTTACATGAAGCTAGGCTATCTCCCTCTTGGTTCTAGCTCCAAAGCAAAAACACAGATATGAGAGTGGTAACAATTTTCTCATTTAAGTCTCCACAAGAAAGCGCAAAGGTGTATTTACCAAAAGGTCAAACTATTCCTGTCTTCCCACCATCAATGAGCAGGTTACAAAAAAACAGAATCTGACCACCACCTGAAAGGGGGCTCTTGCTTTTCTTTATTTTCTCTCATATAAATAAGGTTACAAAATCCCATTGAACATGGCCAAAGTTTGAATTAAAAAAGGGCGTAGGTTTGCATATGACATGTCTCTACCAATATTTTGGGAGGACAGAATTGTCCCGACCAAAATTTAAGTGAACTCACTCACACTCCACGTTTGGAGTGAAGTCATATTAGATCAATCCAATGTTCTCTCCAAGAGGCTTTGTCTCCAACACAACCAATTTAGGCATGCTAGCATTTGATTGAGTGAAACAGTGTGGTTTATCTGAAGGCTCAAGTCATGTGAGAATATCTCCAAAAAAAAAAAAGTCAACTGATGTTATCTAACCATGTTAGCTAGCATTAACTAGCAAGCTAACCCTGTCTTCTGTAGGCTAGCAGTCAGGTCGCTAGCAGAAGTAAACATAAAATGGTGGATATATCAAAGTATGAGTTGAATTTAATACTTGAAATATCCCATGAAAATGTTACCATGAATACTATGAATTTTTTTATACCTTATTAGACTATGACTGTTTTACGGAAAAAGTCACACCGCAGACAATAATACAGAGACACACCAGGCCTACAAGCAATGACCGACACAGTGATGATGAAACTGACATAAGTAGGAAATATTTAATGTATTTGCCCATATCAAAGCATACAAACAAACAGAGACATGTTGCTGTAATCTTTCTTGCTGCAGATGTTCGTGTTGTCCACTCTCAATTCGGATTGGATTTAGGCTCATATATGTACACATGGATTTCCAATTAATCATGTTCTGTTACTTAGTTTTAGTTACTAGTTATTTAGTTATTTTAGTTTTCTTTAGAACCTCCACATTGGTAAGAGGATGAAGCTGTGTTCACAAGCACTGGGTTCTGCAGCTCGGCAGAATTCCAGATGTTCGCCCAATCCAAAGAAGGTGGGCTTTTAAGGAAGCCTCTTAAAGAGGCCCGCGCTAATATACCCTGTTTCAGTCAGAGCCTCAACTGAGCAGCTGCATAACAGGCATTTTGAGTTAATAAGGACTTGTCAGTCACTGTCTTTGAACTGTCAATCACTCTGAACTGTGAATAGAGCTGGGAATGAGCATAATGGATCCCCTTTAAGAAAGACTTTAGATTTTTTGCAAAGAATCACACAGAAGGCTGTGACACATATTGTGACATATTAGCAATAAATATTGCAGCTGGTTAAAGTGACACTATAACAACTCTATACATACCTTAGTGCTGTATGAAAGCCAGACGCCTGACTGAGGGAAACATATAAGAATTCCAATGCCAATGTATTTCTGTTCATATACACATGGCAAATAAAGCTCGCTCGAGAAGGTAGCAAAAGCTTGTCGCTTTTAGAAAATAAAACAACCTGCACATCACACATACTATTCAAATTGTAAATAGCAGGGCAATCAATACTAGAGAACATGATGAACTCTCTCCCACAGCTCTAGAAATGTCACAGGAGCCTGGTGTAATCGGATATATAAACCCACTCCACCTTGGCCACCGAATGACCACAGGGATATGTGTGGACTTATTCAGACTGAATGACAGGGCAGATAGTAAAAAAGACATTGCTGAGTGTGTGTTTAAAGATAAATGGGTAAAGGCATCCGGGATCCGTAGTAATTTGACACATAACCTGTAGCTCTGATACAAGACATGTCAGCTAGGTACTAGCTTTAGATCTCACAGCCTATAGAGTGGGAGTGCAAATCATAAAGTTGTATGAAAACTTTTTCAGGTTGATTTCATATGAATTTTCACAGGTTTTCATTGGTATGGTGTTGGCACAAGGACTGAATGACAGTGCAAATACTTAACATGCACTGCTGAGTGGGGTTTTAAAACACAGTCCGGAAAGGCATCCAGGTCTCTGCAGTAATCTGATACAGAGATTGCTCTGCTGATCGGAACATGCTAACTTGCAGTATAGACAAAATGTTCATGTATTGCTGAATGTGGTTTCAGCAAGTTAGTGACAAAGCATATAACAGGTAAATATTGCTGAATGGACTTTCAAACCGGAAAATCTGTGAAGTCACTCCTATTTTGGAGATGACACAGGGTTCTGGTGTAATCTGATAAACAGGCTGCTAGGGTCCTTGCCAAATGCTAAAGCAATGACTGATGGTCTGCCAATAGGACATGTAAACACACACACTCTATAGACGACAAAATCCTGTTCGTGGGGGACAGCTTGAAACTGTAAAGCTGGGGGCCGTCTGGACAAACACCACCATTCAAATGTTTTTTTTTTTTTTAAAGGGACACTGATATTATTATTGTGGATGTTCCAACCATCTTCAATGTAAACTGTATTTATAGCAGCCAAGTTCCTCAAAATACACTCAGCATTGGCTGAGGAAATGCAATTTCTCCTGTTCACTGTCAACTTGAGATGATTTCTGAAGGGTTACTACAATCACCAGTGTTCTTTGCCAGAGGTGGACAATGCTGCCAAGGATGCTAGCTACCACTTTGTGTCAGAGCAAGCAGTTTGGCTGATGTTTGAAATGTACAAACGCAGACATGAGCATAAAGTTCAGGCTGGACACCAAGTGCCAGTTGGCATGACGGAGGTGAGCCTTTCTTTCATCTGATCAAGAGCCCCAACTTAAGGCCATAATGATCAGGTAATTTACATAAAATCTCACATTGTCAGATAGCACACTCACAGCACTTCTTAGTCTTGCACTGTAGACAAATGGATGTCTGTTGTATTCTTAGGCATTCCTCAGCTTCACAGAGACAAATGGGTAAGCATCTTTCAGGTTTGTTCTGGTGACACAATCATCCAATAGTTTGTGTGATTCATGCATTCAGTGGACAAAATAGCTCCTTTCTGTAACAGGTTGTCCATCATCTCTAAGGAGGTTATATATGATTGCCTCACCCTTTGTTCACAAAGCTGAAGGATGGATGTAAAAAAAACCCAGAACATACAGCCAAATAAATGCATCATCTCCATCCAACAGAATACCTACAAGACAATGCCGTCCTGCCATTGTGATACAGGCATACTGTAAGTCTGTTGTGTGTGCAGACTTGTTATTTGTGATGTATTAAAAGCCAAATAAAAGCACTCAGTGCATAGGTGAAGGTCTGCCATGGTCTGCCAGACAATGTTGTGAGCTTCACTTCATGCTAATCCTGTCATCTGAGGAAAGAGACACAAGTCCTTCTAGAAAGTTCTGGAGTCACTGATACCTAGAGGGCCTAGTGACTGACCAATTAGGCAGTGACTAGTTTACCACACCTGAGCCTATATGACCATTGCTGGGGTTACTTTTTTTATTCCTTCGGCATTAGGAACAGAGAAATGGTCATCTATCCACAGTCCCAAAAGTCAAAGAAAAAAGGAGTCCAGGACATTTAGGCCCACCATTCATGCCACTGTATTGTGAATCACAGACACAGTGCAGACGTAACCAGCAGGACGGCCTGGCTGCAGAGAGAGTAGAACTGCTTCACGGCGATCTGTCTGGTCCTGATTAGCTAGCTGCAACCGACCCATTGCTGTGGCTGGGAAGCTAACAGGCCTAACTTCCTGTAAAACAGTGCAGCCCTCACCTTTGTCTCTGAAACTCTGACTTGTACCAAGTTCCCAGTTGGGAAAATTAGTGAAAAGAATTCAGTGAGTATAGCACTTAGAGCAGGCTCAAAAGGACTACAGTGCTCATTGTCCCACCTTCAGCCAAAAACCAGGCTCTGGGTGTGGTAAAGAAGCCACTAGCATCCACAGCACCAGAACAAACTCAACATACACTCAATAACTGTTACCAGATACAAAATACTCTGTTGCCTGAGGCCTTCCCTACTGGAGTGCCTCATCATATCCTTGCAAATTTAAACATGTAAAGACGCTGAATACGTTTTTTAAACAAGAATAGCTTGGCCATTTTTCTATGTTGAAACATATTCTGTGACATTAGGTAGATTTCACACATAATATTGCTACAAAGTGGCTTTTGTTTGTTTAAATGCTAACTTATACATAATAAAGTTTACACCACATGTTGACAGCCAATCAGCCACCTACCCCGTGAACTAAAGACCTGGCTGGCCAGTCTACAAAACAGAACCAGTCTCAATGTGCCCCTGATGATCCCTGGAGGCTCTGCAGAGGTCTCAATACATCTGTCTACATCCATTTATCCATCTGTCCATCTGTCTGTCTGTCCCTGTGTGTGTGCCTCTGTAACCCTGTACATCCCCTGTGTCCAATCAGCTCATCTGACCCAGTCAGACAGTGGAAGCACCTGGTGCCAGATGCCCAGGTTATTTCTAAATACTGAACAGTACATTGTTAGAGTTGAACATGAATCTTTCATCATTCCACCTTTGTATCTTTCTGTTTGGTTACAGGATTCAACATGTTGTTGTTCATACAGCAAAAAGCTTATTGTTCACAAATAACCACAGGAGCAACACATTCATTTTTATTGGTGGCCAAGACCAACAAAATGATTGCAGTGGTAACACATCACAGTCATGTGATTACTTGTCTCAGTGATGAGTAGTGTAAGGTATCATAATTGTAAATTTGGTAATTACATTGCAGTTACTAACCATATGAACACCTACAAATCACTGGCTGGGTGCTATTTCTCATTTTCTGTTTCTACACGTTTTAAATACTGAATATGTGCTGAACACGGTAAACCTTAACTGTAGCATTGTCACATTATAAAACTGATTTAATTTTCAACAGTTTTGGAAGGCACAGAAAAAAGACTGTCTGTCGAGACGTTTGCTGAAAAGTTGGACATTTTAACATGGGAGTCTATGGGGATTGACTCACTTTTGGAACAACAATAACTCTTTTTCTGTGTCTAATTAGGTTATATACAGAACATGTGATGTAAAGGTGTGGACAATTCAGAGATGTTAAGCTCCCTTTAAACCACAGTAATGAAACAAGAATTGTAACGATTTTTACTGTTTATTAGTTGCTGTCAGTGTTTCAGTGAGTAATGATTTGAGTGAGTCATTGATTATACTGTATTTTACAAGAAACTTCCCCAACACTGGTGACTTCAGTAAAGGTTCAGCTCTCCTGCAGCGTGAGGCTGCAGCTGATCCAAAGCAATGCCAACTCAGCCTTATGTCTCCAAACTGAATGATATCCAACAGGACCCCAGATAATACACCCTGCCAACTTCAACTCTCTGTCTGTCTCTGTCTTTCTCTTGCTTTCATTCACTTTTCCTCTGTCCCACTTTCTTTAATTCTGTCTTTCTAATTGTGATTCCATCCATGTTTTTATTGGAGGTGTGCATGCTATTGCCAGATGCCCTTTGCTCGCCTCTTTTGTATTCTCTTAGTAAATGTATCCTTGCTTATGCACGTACACACACAACGATATGAAGGAAAAGAGAGAGGAAAAAAAGCACAGTCCAACATTTAAAATCCTTCATTAGCATCTTCTGAATTACTTATGTTTACACGGTGCTGAAATATTCCAGAGGAATAACAAGTTTTAAGGACATCTAAGGACACCAAAGTCTGCTCCACACACACAAGCAGATAAGCAGTAATCCAGTGTCGGTTTGACCCAAAGCTTGGCTGAAACCATGCCAAAGTCAGAGTGCCAGAGTAATCCAGCCATTAAACATTAATGAAGGCTATTAATGTGGGAGATCTAGATGGAAAAGCACCTCATGACAAAGACTGTAGAAAAACAAGCTGCACATATTAACTATTATCCCATAAGAGAGCAAGAAACTCACTCTGATGGGGGAAAACTGCACCGGCATGACTGCACACACTGCAGCCATGGACTTGACTGTTATTACTCAGGTGAGTGTTTCTGCCTAAATGTTTTCTAACATAAAGCAGGTAGATGAGAGGACAGTAGACAGAAAACGATGCTCTTTTTCTGCTCTGTGGTGAATAATTTTGTGGTCAAGCCAGCTCTGAGTGTTTGCAGTGGTGTTTACAGAGGACGGCTGACATTATCTACAGCAGTGGCAAAAGGTAAGACAAACAAGTGCAGGAAGAAGTTATTAATATGGATCAGTAACATTGATTTACTAAACCAAAATGGGCATGATTTCACCTGCTGTTTAATACTTAGAGGAAGCTCCCTCTAACCTCTTGCCTCTTAGCTGCAGTGTTATTTGTTAAAAGGCACAACTGGGAGAGAGAGGCGAATTAGAGACAAGATTTTCCACTTCATAATTACTTTTTAAAATGTCAGATCATTAGAGTGGAATTATTAAAATAGAAAAAGTGACCAAATAGTACAGTTAATCTTGCCTTTATAAGTCTTTTAGTGGCTTGATGACATGAAATGGAGCACCAGACCCAGGGTCAGTCATACAACACATCTGTGAATAGACTCGTGTCAACCCCTTCATGTCGAGGCCTCAGCTGCAGTAAGACATAACACTCTGCTCTCTGCCCTCTGCAGTGCTCTGCAGCTTGCCACACATGTTAAACCTTGTAGATACACACACACCCAGCTCCTACACTGCACCTCAGAAAATCCAACTCGGCCCCTGCAGGAAAATTGGCCACTTATTCCCCTAGACTTAACCCTGTTTGAAAATACACTTCATTTATATGCAATTTAAATGTGTTCGATTACTTTTCTGGCATTGACTGATATTGTTTAGCACAACAGACCCAATTGGATCTCTCCATCAGTGCAAATGAGTGTCCTCCTGGCAAACCACAAGCAGCTGAAATATATTAAAGGGTGGTAATTAGTAACAAGGCAAGGTCTGTACTGTGGTGCCATATAGTGCTGAAAAATCATCATTCCCCAACCTCTCTGTCTCTTAATAATGGAACCTGCAATGGGGAGCTTGGGGGTTGAGTGGCACACACTCTGAATAAGCAAAGTTGGTAAGAAAGGAGGTGGGCTGAAACATCAGCTAGACAGGCAGTCACACCTGCTGCCCTGTCTTTGAAAATGGAGAGATGGATTATAACTCACACTTGTCTCATAGGAATTCAGTTTATATACTACTTTATTATTTGCAACAGCAAATACGTTAGGAAATAATAGTAAGGAAACCATGTTGCCAAAAAAATTGCCAGGTTTACACTGAATGTTTCTGCAAAATGTGCAAAATGTGCACTGACTATGTATTTATCAACAGCAGCTGTATCTGCTTATAGTACCTAAAGCATCATAAAACCCACAGCACTGAGTTAAGGTCAGTGAAAGTGACTAAAAACAACAGTTTCAGCCGTGTATTTCAGAAACACTTCCATCAACCTAGTTCTTCCGTCAGTACAGTTGTCTACACAGGGTGTGTGGCATAGACTCACTTTATGTGTGTAACAGTAGTGATTGTGTGATAACCCCCTGAGCACTGCCAAAACACAGGTGACCCACACACTGTACTGTGCCTGAACGCATCCTGTGTAGACACTGATGGAGGACTGAGGCTGTCGCTGCTTTCACTACACTGCATATGCAGACATTGTGTAACCAAGACGCTTTTATTGCCTAAACTTAAGCACACATGACTCAGGATGTGAGTCTCCAGGCTACATTACTGTTGCCTTTCCTATAGTTGAAAAGTTGACATATGTGATTATAATCTATGAAACACTTGCTTTTTCTTACAAAATGTGACGGACAAAAGAAATTGGTTGAGAAAACAGATTTTGGTGATAGGGTTGTATTGCTGGACACAAAAACTCAGCTCTGGACCAAGCAAGCCCGACGTAGTAGATACTGTATATAGTAAAGTGTGGTAGTTGCTCTTCCACATACAGAAGATGTTGAAATGAATATGAGATTTTACGTTGAGTTTTTTTGTGTGCAGCAAGCCCTTTGTTGAGTTTGATTCTTATAGCCTGTGTTTGAACTGCACCCAACGGATTTATACTGCTGTGCAGTAGATCTCCTGCCCTTTGTCTTTCTGTCATTGTCCATCTTATCCTTTACATCCTTTACTTTATCTGTCTACTTCTATTTTTTTCCTTTTCTCTGCTGTTCATTTCTTTCCTTGGCTGTTTCATATTTATCCTTCCTCTCTATCCCCCTTCTTTCTTTTCGCTCCTCTTCTTTGTAACTCTTTCTTTGTTCCCTCCCTCCCTCCCTCCCTCCCTCCCTCCCTCCGACCGTCTATGCTAAGTATTGGTAATTACATTATCATGTGCTACCCTATGAAATATAGTTTCAGTGACACCCAAGTGTGTGTGTACTTATGTGTGTGTGTGGCATTGATGATGGAGAGGCTGTCTGTGTTTTTAATAAACACAACACTGCTACACCCCGCACGCTAACTGCCTTAGCATCGAACTTCTCTCACACACACACACACACACACACACACACACACACACACACACACACACACACACACACACACACACACACACACACACACACACACACATACACAGGCATCTGCCAAGACTAGGCTCAAACTTGCAGGGAATTTATGTACAAATAATTACTTTTTAATAGCCAGTAATGTGATTTCCTGCCAAAGAAATATTCAAATGCATCTCAGGCAGTCCAGTATATTATCTGCCTGGAGCTACGGATGCGACTTAGGGGAGACGGCACAGGAAAGACAGATTATTGTTTGTGTGATAATAATTATTTTACCCTTGTCATCTGCGGAGGAAAATGGGAGATAATGCCTTTGTCTCTCTGTCTCCTTCCTTCACTTTCTCCTTCCTCTTTCTCCAACTCTCTTCTTCTATCACTCTCTGAGTCAAACTGCAGCTTCACACTCTGTTGGGGTAATCTGAACTTTTTGTGCAAATGCAACACACATACTTTTGAATAATATGTAATGTAAGTCATAGGATCCTCTTAACTAAAACATTTCCACTAGGTCATAACATTTGTTGCACTTCCATCATTTCAAATGCCCCTTATAAGTCTGGTGTGTGTTTGTGTGAGTGTGGGTCTGTGTGTGTGCTTCTAACTGTCCGGTGTTTGCTCCTGTTTGTGTCCATGTGTTCTCTCTGATGCAGTTGCAGCTTTTGTTGATCTGTCTCATAAATATTTTGCAGCTGGCTGCAGTATGGTAACTAGTCACACAGGAAGGTCGTTGGTTTGCTAGTCACCTTCCCGATGTTTTTACCCACTGAGGGTAATTGTTGTTTGTCCTCAAGGGTAAATTCAAGAAGCTGTTTCATCGCCAAGGTCAGTCAACCAAAGTATTTTGAAGGTGTATGAGCTTATTCTAGAGGAGGAAATTAATGTGTCAGATTTGGAAAATGCTTAAATGTCAACTAACAACATCAGATGTTGCACCATGTAAGGAGTTATATGGTGTAAATATAATACTGAAAAATCACAGGGTAACTCTGACACATGTAAAAATGATAATCTCTGACACATCGAAGCCTCCTGCACCTGACACATCTATTATGAATTGTCTTGTTTCCGAGATCTGTGAAGAAGAGACCCTGTGGTACTATGCAGGAAATTATTTTATTTTTTTTATTTGTAGATGCTGCTGTCATTTAGTCTCCAGACTGCACATACCTTGCAGAAACCTTGGGTTTCGACAACCATAACCTCATAGCACCACTTTGCATTCTCTTTTGCAGTGCATCCATGCTTTGTTCAAGCTCTTGGCTGAAGTACGGCTTAGTATCACTCTAGCCAAGTGTGAGTTTGCCATGGCAACAGTGCCATTTCTGAGCCATGTGGTGAGGCAGGGTTGTGTTGGCAAATCTAAAGTGAACCTATAATCAAGTCGGAATTCCAGTGTTTCTAAGGTATAGTCAGATTTTACTGAGAGTTTCTGCAAATCATTTTCTGAGGCTGTGTTTCTATTGACTGAGCTGCTAAAGGCTGGGGTGAAATTTTGAGTCTCTTTAAAATGTCAGGTCTCTGCTGTACTCGTCTGCTGTCTTAGTTTCTCTGCACGTTAATAAGCTTTCAGGCTCTAGGTTAGTGCCATAACTTGCTTATTTGTAATTTAGACAATAAAGAAGATTCATATCTCAGCATTTGAACTTAAAATGGTTTTACAGAAAAATATGTCACCAGCAAATACAGTGGTGCACCTGCGACTTAGCTTAGCGAAGAACGAATATGCCTTATTTAAGATAAGCCTTACATAGAATCTCCAAATGTCAGCACATCTGCAGACATTTTTGTCAAAATCATTATTCTTGGTTTACACACTTTTAACCCAGAATCATAAAATTGCCCAATGTGCACCCTACGACAGGAATCTGATGGAAATTTCTGCATCCCTCTCTTTATCTTGCCTTCCTTATTTTTTTCTGTCTTTCTTTCCCTCACACACTCACACAGACACCAGGGTTCACAATGTCACAGGTAAGTGATGGCGGATCTAATGTCTAGAATTTATTTTTTGCATTAACAGCTGACACCTCCCTTAGCAGGTTCAAGTGCCTAACACCATGTGGATGCGTGTGTGTGTGTGTGTGTGTGTGTGTGTGTGTGTGTGTGTGTGTGTGTGTGTGTGTGTGTGTGTGTGTGTGTGTGTGCAATGACTGGTTAATGACCTCTGGAAGAATGAGCCTGCTCAAACTAAACCTCAGGGAGTCTAACCGATTACTGTGTTGTGTGTGTGTGTGTGTGTGTGTGTGTGTGTGTGTGTGTGTGTGTGTGTGTGTGTGTGTGGTGTAGAGCAGCAGCTAACGCACCGCTCTGTCTAATCTGCACGAACAAATCAGAGCTAAGTGCGCCGTCACACAGCAATATCCAGCAGCCCACACAGACACAGAATAGAAACCAAGAGAGAATGGATGTGTGAGGGAGACACAGATAGACAAATAGAAAAAGAGATGATGTTTCACTTTTTTCTTTCTTGTTTTTCTTGTTTTTCAGAAGCTCTTCTCTTCTTTTCTCTTCGATTACCATTTCCGCGCCTTTGTGTTAGTGTGTTTGTGTGTGTGTGTGTGTGTCCAGTGGTAGATGTGAGTGTGTATGACAGGCTGATAATAGGACTCACTGTGGGCCATGCCACCTACCTGGAAACAGACCTTATCTGCCTCCGGGGAACACACGAACACACACACACACACACACACACACACACACACACACACACACACACACACACACACACACACACACACACACACACCACACACACACACACACACACACACACACACACACACACACACACACACACACACACACACACACACACACGCATGATATTATAGCTTATCACAATGGCAGTCTAGCACTGAGAAGTCACATCACTTACAGTGACAGATCAAGCACACACACACTGTGCAGTTATTGCTGGGTGATGTCTGTGATGTCGGTGGCTCACCAAAGATGATCCCTCACAATCTCCTTTCTGCCTCAGTGATGTGCTCAGCCACATATGGCATGTTCTGCAAACCGTGGATGCACCAGTGTACTTTAAATTTTTAGTAATTTTATTGTATCACATTAACGATATACTCAAAAATAACACAACATGTGAATTTGGTTTACTTACCAGCCTGGGCAGCAGAGCGAGCTAACGAGAACAGGGCACAGAGAAAGACCATTTCAGTAACTGTTGCAATCAAAAATAATGGTGCACTTATAGTTTACAGTCTACGGTGGAGCCATATACTAAACACAGCTTTCATCTGTCGCTAATGCTCAGTTAAGTCCCATGTTGGTGTTGGCAGTGAAAAATCCCACTGTATGCTACCTGCCCAGCACCAAGGAGCATTCATGAAATGAATAGGCAGCCGCCACCAAATTAACTATAAGGTGAAAATATGTCAGTGTTGTGATTACAGCTTGTTTGTGCTGCCCCAGGAGGCCAAAAACACAGTTAATACAGGTTTCATATTTTTTTTCTTGAGGTTCATCATGTTTGCAGGATTCTGCAAACATGCCACTCACTGTCACACTAATTATTTATGTGTTAACTGATGGTAACAGTTGTTTTTTTTCTGTTTTTTCAAAACATTGAAGCTTATTAATGATGTATTTTGATCTGTACACTGTAAAAAGTCTTGAAAAACAGTGTATCTTAATGGCATCTATCTAATTACACAAGGTTGCAGGTTGTTATACTACATAATGTGCATTTATTTCATTATTTTAGTTACATTTGTGATTAAACTTTTCATTTCTCTTGTCCATCACTGCATCTCCAGACTCCTTTCTCTCCTCCACAACTTGTCTTCAACTACTCGTCTACTCACCCCGCTCTCCTTTTCCATCTTATTCGGCTTAAATGACTCTACATTGTAGTTCAATTCCTCTATTTTTCACTGGCCTCTTTATTTAATCAGAATTAGATTTTTTTTAATCTTTTGCTCTACCTGTCTTCATCCTCTCCTCTTTTATCTCACACTTTCTTTCCTCCTCTTTTCTTATTCTCTCCCTCTCGCTAATGAATCATGTTGAAGCTTGCTTTCATACACTGTTGATGGAAGCCCTCTGGCATGCACACATATTGCATACATTCATCACTGCTGCAACAGAAGTTAGACTTAGCAAGCAAACGCACACAAAGTCAAACATAATGATACATCCATTTGCCCATTTACTCCTGCATATGTTTGTGTATAAAAATGGAAATAGTTGGATGGGATGGATTAGTTATTCCCAGGAACAGTTGGTACTGTGTTGCTGTAAAAAAAAAAAAAAAAGAAAAAGAAAAACAGCAGCACCAGCTTACAGTAGAGACAAATGGCTCCATCAGAAATGACCAGTGACCCCATCTGACCTATGGAGGCGACTCAAAGAGTTTCATGTACACAAGCAGGCAGGATTTCTTGGAGGTTGATGTCTCACCAAGAGGATATGATGAAATAGCTGTACTGACTTCTCAGAAGTGAAATGTCATCCGAAGCAGAAGAAGTTTATTGGTGGCTTTGTGGAGATATTGTCAGCCATTTCAGCAATCAGCAGCTTCTCGTGAAAGGATCTTCCACCTTCCACTAATGTCAGAAATTGTCAGTGGGTGGCAGATGTAAAGCTATAGGCAGAGACAGCTGCCTACAGTAATACTACAGTGATTTCACTGTGAGGTTCTCTCCACAAACAGGTCTTTATTCTGTTGGTCGGATTAGTCTACGGTTGGATTTTTGCAATTTAATTTTGTTTGTTTGTTGTAGTTGTCAGCCTCATTCATATATAAATATCAATGAGAGAAATCTGAGAAACTCACAAACCATACAGACACATATTAGAGACACATGGTAGAGACACATGTATCCATGGGCACAGTGTCTTTTTGCACAGATTCACAAACAACACAGTAAAGCTTATTGGTATTAAAGTTGTCACGCCTCAGAGAGCGGCAGGGCAGAATGGTTACAGTACACATGTACACAGAACACACACAGAAACATCTACTGACATGACACAAACATCCAAACACTCAGACACAGACATATGCCAAACTGACAAAGCGTCAGACCTCGCTTTCTAGAGATATAACATCCTCTGGTGAAAGTGTAAGAACTGATTAAAGGACTGTGACAGAAACATGACACATAGACAGTCACTTACATAGGGAGAGACGGAAATGACAAATGAAAGATATTAATGGGCACAAGATAGTGGTTAATAGCAAGAAAGAAATGTGGATAGTATAAAAAACAGAACACACACTTGATATTTTTGGTATTTTGCCCAGAATGATACCAAAAATTTGACATTTGACATACAAATTCAGCTCACTAGCTCTTCTCCGCATTTTCAGGATTTCTGCCAGAATGAAAACAGCTGGGCACCCGATGAGATCCATGCCGCCTGGTTTAAGAGGAAACATTATGAATGATCATCAGCGCTGGGCTCTAGTGTAGTTGGAATGAAAAATATATCTTTACTGTTATGTCCAAAGCTGACTGGCCCCAGATAGCAAAATAAATCAAGCCTATACTTGGGCCACATGCCTGTTTTATTCTGGCCCAGTTTATGCCAAGTTCACAGCCCGTGTCTGGCCCATATACAGCCTGATTGTAAGATGCTACTTCCACATCTGGCCGAATTCTGGGCCACACACAGAAAATTTTCAATACCAGACTCAGATGTGGAAGTATATGGACGAGACCAGGGCTGAGGACCAAGTTTCATTTTGCTATCTGGGGTGTATTTTGTGGTAATATGTACATGTAACAACTACTGTAATGTTACTATGTGTTCAGCAGATCATGAGGCGCGATCGAACTGCATGCAAAGTCAATTAAAGCGAGTGCAAACCACTTGAGAGAAAAAAAATTGGCTTCATGAATCTGCAACATAAATGTTGGAGACTGGAGGGAAATAACAGCAAGAACTGAAGTTTTTGGTGAGTTCTGTGATTAGTCAAAGGCTGAGTTGCCCAACACACAAACACAGACCCACAATGGACATGGTGTGTCCATTGCTAGCTAGCTTACAGCTAACATCATGCCAGAATATTGGCTGTCTCGGGCCAGTCGACTTCACAAGTTGTGCAGCAGTAAATTTAGTGTGAATGCCACCAGCCAAAGATTTGCTTTGCTTTCGATCTCTTTTATGTGTGCACATAACAGAAAGGACAAAGAGACACATATTGTTGAGACACAACCCAATTTTAACTGCAGATCACTGGCCGGCTTACAGCAGCCGCCTGTGACATCATCACCGAAGGACAGGTCAATACTAATGAGGTCAGAAGGAGGGAATGAAATGTGATTATGGCCCACAGTTCATAAACAATATATTTTTATTAAAATCTAACTTGAACACAAGAAGAGAACGGTAGAGTGAGAGAGAGTGGGGGCAGAGAGAGAAAGAGAGAGAGAGAGAGAGAGAGAGAGAGAGAGAGAGAGAGAGAGAAAGAATATGTGGATGAGAGTGAGAAGGGAATGGGAAGAAAGTGAAAGTGAATAACTGATGGAGTGAGAAAACAAGGGAGGCGAGAAATGGTTGGACTAAAGTGAAGCAAGTTGAGAAAGTAAAGCGCACAATAATGTAGTAGCATCTTAACAAATGCAGGACCATAGTGACTAACCAGACATTAGTAATTAAAACACTGGATCACAGTTGTCCCCATCAGCCCTGCTGCAATAAACCTCCGCTCTCTTTCCTCCAGGCTATTATGGCTTATTTGAAAAAGAACAGATACGAGCATGAAAATCAACCAGCTGCTTTATTGGATTTAAAGTAGTAGCACTATAAACACCATCATATAGAGTAGAGGTATTCAATTAAAATTCAAAGAGGTCCAGTTTTGATGTTTGCTTCACGCAAAAGTCCACAACACTGGTCCAGTGTGTGTATGTACAGTATAT
>NW_019174402.1:1086032-1094036 GCF_002260705.1 Seriola dumerili
AGCAAGGAGTCGTGGATATACATCCGACCAGCGTAGTAGCATGCTCTCAACTAACTCAAACCATAACAAACGCAGTTTTATGACATCACTGGTAAGCGACACACGTTAAAGGCACATTTCATATATTCAACTGTTACAACATCTTAACAATTGAAGAGGTTTAACACCTCCTTTCCCTCTTTCTTAAACTATCCCACTCCCCCACTAGTTAATAACACTTCTGCAGTCTGCCTATTAGTGACCACATATATAGAGTAAATCAAAGCATTTGGAAGTGGTACAAGAATGCTTTCTGTTCAGTCTAATGCCATGCTGTATAATGCTGTACTGTATCATTTCCACTGACAGCATGAATCATTGTGAAAATGGGGTCATAAAATGCTGACTGTAACCTGGAGAGCACCTGCTTTACAGTTTTGCCAGTGACATACAATATAGCATCATCAGCATAGAAGTGGATATTGCCCCTCTGAGGTGGAAAATAAACATAAAATATGTACAGAGCAAGTAGCAGGGGGTCTAATATTGGGTCTTGTGGGAACTTTATTTGGAAAAATTGGCAAAAACAGTTCGAACGCTACCAGTTTTGTTTAACCAGTAATGTAAATGTTCAGTCTGGGGATTACACAAGTCATTAGGATTTATCTTTTGAGAACCTTCAATATCTGTATGAAATTTCATGGCAACCATAAGATAAAATACCTAAACAAAAAGTCAACCTCATGGCGGCAATATTGGAAATATCAGGGGAACACCAAAGTCAGTAGAATATTCTTTGCTAGGGGCACTGAATGTCTGTTGATTGGGTGGATATTTTACCTGATGTCTGATAACACTGACCTGCTGACGGTGCCATTTGAAAAGTCCAGGGATTACTAAAATCATTAGGATTCATCCAATGGGGACCATGAATATCTGTAGTAAATGCCATGACAATCTATCCAACAACTGTTCAGAGAGTAGCATATTAACCACTAGTACCACAATACCCTGGATTTTACTGTAACATGGGACCACAGAAATCTTTGCATCACACAGGAGCTACACTTAGCTAGAAGTACTGAAAGCTGAACTTGGAAAGGTATTCTCTCCAATCATCTGCATGACCTCATGTTTTGAGACAATGAGTTTAATGCAACACAACTTGTTTTTTGCTTTATTAAAGATCATGCTTAAAAACCTCTGCTGGCTGTCAGACTGCCAACATACAAAGTTGGCTTGTACATCCTGAACATGAACCCTCTGAATCCTAAACAAACTGTTCTTTAGACATTCAGGTGTTCAATCTGCTCCAAGGAACCACATTAGCTTATTGACAACAAAAGGAGGAAGTCAGTACAGCAAATTAGTCCTCACACACAGGTGAGAAATCACACACACAGACACGTAAAATACACACACGTGTAAATATAGCTACACACAAGTGCAGAGACAGATCCTTAGACACACACATTTATTACACATACACAGATATTCTCAGACATAAACACACAGACACACACACAGCCTGGGGCAGCAGCAACTGTGGCATCTGTTGCCCACTGAGCCAGTCTGCTGGGGCTGGAGTCAATTATAAACACATTAGACTCTGTTTCCCATAACACACAATGACAGAAATACCTGTACGTGATCACTCACACATAAACAAAGTCACACACACACACACACACACACACACACACACACACACACACACACACACACACACACACACACACACACACACACTCCAGCAGACCAACTCTATATTATTACTTCTTACTACAGTAAAAAAGAAAGATGACAGTAGAAAGACAGAGTGAGTGAGAGTGAGAGAGAGAGAGAGAGAGAGAGAGAGAGGGGAAAGGAGACAAACGAAAGAAAGAAGGAAAGAAAGAAGGAAAGAAAGAAGGAAAGAAAGAGGCGTCATTACAAAAAAAAAGCGAGAAGCTGTTTTACTTTAGGTGAGACAATCTTCAGAAATAATCCAATCTGTCTCAATACACGAACACACTTTTCACATTTGATATGAATAAAGATTGACTTCAAACCTGAGAAAATCATAAACAACATATCTTCAACCTAGTCATCTTATAAAACTCAATTTGTTGAAGAAGCCACTTGTAAAATTGCAGGCATGCATCCTATTCCCAGCAGACCCCTAAATGCTGAAGGTATCCGCACCCTGAAAGACGGCGGTTTTGGATTAAACGTAGCTGACAGACTGAATAGAAAAAGAATACCTCTGTCTTTCTGTGGGGTTTCTTTCATTAGCGCGCTCGACAAGCCGTCACGAAGGAAGTTCGTGGAGGCGTACGGCGTAAAGCTGCATGGGTGTGAGCTCGCGTGTGCGTCTTAGAGTATTATATGAATGCACGTGTGTGCGTTTCTAATGTACTGTATGTGAGTGTATGCATCTGTGAGACACCTGTGTGCGTGTGTGCGTGTGTGTGTTTGTGTTTGCGTGTGTGTGTGCATGAGTGTGTTTCTGACAGCTGACAAACAAGCATCACTCCCTGTGAGACTGACTGACAGGAGGACTGAGGGGGAATACAGAACACACACACACACACACACACACACACACATTCAAAATGTACAGATAGACAAAGAGACAGTTTTCTGGCTTGTTACAGAGGGTTATTATCACAGCTGAAATTCATTAACACATACAGATTAGAGAAACAGAATTCATGAGAAATTAGAAGAGAGAAGATGAGAAGTGAGGAGCACGCAACTTGTACAGGTGCAGACAAATACACGCACACAAAGTCACCCACACCACAGCGCACACACATAGCTGGCAGCATAGTGGGTGGATATGGTGACCTGTCGTATTTAAGAAGGCTTTATGATCGCGCTGCTGTCAGTCATGTCGTGTGTGTGTGTGTGTATAAGAATAAAGGTTGAATGATCTGATAGCATTGTGTCACTCAAAGCTGCCTCAGCACAGAGAAGCTGGAGGGCTGCAGAATCTCACTGCATGTATGTGTGTGTGTGTGTGTGTGTGTGTGTGTGTGTGTGTGTGACCTCACCAGTGTTTGTACACTTTGTTTTTTTTAACCCTCCAGTAAAAAGGAAAGAAAGTGTTTTTGACGCGAGAGACAGCTGGTTCAAGCCCCCGTGTCAGCAGTTCATTCAGCCAGAAGTCAGAGTCAGCCAAACATCTTACCATGAGACCCGCATTGACCCCAACCTCAACACAAGTGTTTCCATGTAGGTCATGTTTAGGTTTGAGTTAACAAGTGTCCAATCCAATGATTATGAGTGTTCTAACATTTCTACTGTCAAAGTTACTGAACCATTTCTCTCTATAGCAATTTAACTGACACTGGAATTTAGTTTACCACAAGTCCCAATGATCCAGATGATGCAGAATAACATCACCAAATCAGGGAGAGACCTTTGTGTTCACTTCTCTGGGTTCTTCTTATAAAAAGTCAGCGTGAACACAAACCTGGACCAGAACTGAAATAATGTATAATTTGTTTCCCCTGGTTTGAGCCAAATGAACCGAACTTTACACAGTTTGGTTTTCTTTTCTGTGAGTATGACGATGATGATGAGTACGTGTGGCTGTAGATTCACAGTCCTGTTCACACGTGAATCAGGTTAAAGTGGTTAAAGCGCAGACTTTTTGTTATTTTAGTAACCCTGAAAATTTTGTTGACCTCTGTTGTACAGGAGTCCTGAAGCAAGTGAGTGCACAGCCAGACCCGACCCCACCCCACCCGAACAGAGAGAGAACACAAACATTGGCAGCAGCTTGATAAACTATTAATGAATTCAGTCAATAAACAAGTAGCCACAATGGAAAGGAGCAGCAATATAACGATAATGGCGTCCACAATCATGAAGGTAAAATCATAGAAATGTAAGTAATTCGCTTAAAGGCTTGAAAGATAAATTTAGCTGTGTCCCAACAATAAAATCTCCTGTAGCCAACTGGACCATAGACAGAAGACAATGTTCTAACATGTTTAATATCTGTGAATCAAAGTCCAAAAAACATTTCATTGCATTAATCTTGTAGGAAACAGATTTTCTTAAAATAAGCTTGGCCTCAGTTTCTTCGTCAGAACAAAGCTGCCAGAATCATCGGATTTATTTCCATGTCAAAGAAAAGAATCTGAACAAACAGCGTTTGGGTGATATTTGGCACGAGTTCAGTATGATGATCACCTCGCTGTGATTGGGAAAGGAAGCGCTCATTTTCATTCAACTTTGAAATTGTTAGACTGTTGCAAATCCGCCTGACGCTTGAACAGCCTCTGCTCAAATCCACACACAAGCCTCCTGAAAATACAAAAACATAACTGACGCTGAAAATTTAAGGACTTTGAGGAATTTGTGGACTTTAATTAGTGTATTAGAATTCTGATGAAAGAAGAGCAGAAAGCAAGGCTATACAACACGATCCTGCTAAATAAACTCAGACTAGATTCCTATTGTCTCTATCTACTGCTTATTCTGTAAACCTGGACTCACTGTGACCTCCTGAACTCGCTCTGCTGCTCTGCTCCTGTCTGTTGTTACTGCACAGTTACTGCTGCCAAATGACAACTATTTGAAACATTTGGATTTCTTTTTGTTATTCATATAAAGCAACTCAGCAACAGTCCACTGCTGCCCCAGTGTTTGAACACCAGTAAAGAAACACATGCACGTGAAGTGTGGGAGATGACGGCCACACAGAACCACAGTGGGGCTTGCAGCCTGCTCCACTGGGCTGATGACCACACACAGCTACATCGATCTCTCTCTCTCTCTCTACTCCCTCTTTTGCCCTCCAAGGAAATGACTAGTCAGCATGTCAGACATTTTTTTTTGTTACATGTTAATGCGCCACAAAATAAAAAAAATAAAGATTGTTTCAGAGCGCCAAATCTTTAGTCCAAGTCGAGTCTGAAGTCTTTTGAGGACGAGTCTCAAGTCAAATCTCAAGTCACTGTGTGTTTGACTCTAATGTGACTCAAATCCAAGTCATAAACTCTAGTCCTCATCTCTGGTACATGAATCTTTGGAGTCTGGTTCCTCTGTTCCTGTTCTTACTTTCATCTCACTAAATGTAGCGTCACTGTTTCCACATCAGCTCCAGAGGAAACTATAAATAAACCAATTAAGGTGTAAAAGCCTCCATTATTTTATAAAAACTGCCAAAAAAAAAAAAATCCCTGACATTGTTAGGCAGAATTCAAACATAAATTTAGTTGAATTCATTAGCTCATTTAAATGTTGCAAGTAAGTGATTCTCTTGCTAAAATGTTCTGCTGTTCATATTCACATGACAAGACGCACTGATGAAGATTACCTCTATAAACCACCAGAAAAGAAGCAGATTGCACAACTACAAACCACCATTCTCCTCAAAACCTGCAGCTTCATGACTTTCCAGTTGTGAGGAAACAACAAGTCTGTCTTTAAACAACATGTAAACGCCAGTGACCCATAAATCCTATGCTCCTGTATCATGTGTCAGAATTAATTGTGATTGACAGCTACCAAGCGGCACACTGAGATCATCATAACATCATACGGGAGCTGATATTAATCAGTCCTTGATCATATAGCCTGCCAGAAGTTAGACAACAACAAGAAACCAGCCATACACAGGAACACACAGCCAGTCTGAGCTGTCCAACCTTAAACCTGGTGATTCTTACTCCCCTTTCTCTGTTGCAACAACATCCACCAAGGTTAATCACTGTCCATATGGCAGACCTGGATATTTCCCTGTTTTCTTGGCTCTCAGATTCACTTCATTCTTTATGTGTCCCAACTTGAAAACCAGCGCTGTGCTTCACAGTTGGAGTGACTATTTCAAACCTCACTGGATTATTAAAATAAATTGGTGTGTGCTGAGGTAAAACTAACCTACAAGTCAGCCGGTTCAGACAGCTCTCCTCCAGGCCGGTGGAAAAACACCTGGACCATCAAGGTCCCGACACATGAATCCAGCTGCTGAAAATAGCAACTCACTAGAGAGCACAAACATCGAGCTCCTCAGTTACAGTCTCTGAGACTTATCACTGAAAAGCTTCTGGTCTGGTTTTTCATGACAAGTCTGACTTTTTGCAGCAGTCACTGATCCAGCGGAGCTGTCAATGTGTGTTACCTGCTAAAGCAAACAGAACATCCTGTCGCTGCTCCTTCACATTAAAATAATTCTGTTGTCCAAAAACTGGGTGGCCATTATTGTGAAGCAGCTATTGGAAATTTTTCTGTTTCTTCTGTTTTTTTTCTCTACGTTTGAAGAAATAAAATCCTCCTGCTCAACGAGACGTGTATATTCTCAACACTTCTTATAGGTACAACAGTTTAAGTGATGACAGGGAAAAGAAACAGACACCGTGAGGCTGTTATATTTTTCTGGATAACCAAGTGCACATTTATCCTCTTCATATGAAAAGCCGGCAGCTGCTTTAAGCCTTGCACGCTCAAACCCGTCCTTAACTTAAAAAAAGATCCATTCTTGAAACTGTTAAAACTACTGTCAATACGAAATCCCTCTGGAAATACATTTCCAGGAGTAACTACAGTTTTATCCCACATCAGCAACAGCATGTGTTTGATCTCCCCTCAGACTACAGCTGTAAGTGAGCTGAACACAGGGAAGGTGTTGTTTGAGTGTGTATATATGTTTGGGAGGGTGGGGGTGGGGAGGGTGGTGGAAAAGGGTTGTGTTCTTTGTGTTCGCATGCACATTTATTGTGTTTGTGTGTGAGGCAACACATCAATGAATAAGGATCCCTCACTCCTTCTATTAGGCGTCCCAGGGTGCAGCCAAGTGTGTGTGTGTGTGTGTGTGTGTGTAAGAGAGTGTGAGTGTGATAAGTAATATGGCAGTGTCATAGAAGAAGCCACTGTAACCTTTATACAGCTCTTTACTCTGTCACTTCCTATAAAAACACACCTCCATCACGTTGAGAGGAGGGAGGGAGAGAAACAAGGAGGTAGGCTGACACAGGGGAAGAAAGGGGGGAGGAAGTGTAAGAGAAGAGAGTGACAAAGAGAAGGAGGAGGCAAAGAGATGGTGAAAATGTGAGAGAAGATGAGCCGAAAGGGAGTGAAAAAAAATTAAGACGGGAGAGCAGAGAGATGAGGACAGAGAAAAATTAGGGAAAGAAGAAAAGGTGAAGTGAGGAGGACAGATGGACAGAGGTAAAAATGACAAAGAGTTGACAAAAAGGAGGAAGAATAGAAGGGAAGAACAGCAGGAAAGAGCAAAAGATGGAGATGTTTCATATTTTCACAAGGTCAAGTGTTCCTGTCATCACGTGCTGTCAGCGGGCCCACTGGCCAGGGAAAATGAAACGAGGGAATGGAGGGAAACGCAGGGGGGAAAGACGTAGAGCAGCAGAAAGTGAGATGGTGAGTGGGTGAACGTGAGGGCTGCCTAATGAGAGGAGAAGACAAGGAGGAGGAGGATCACGTGAAATTAAGAATCATGTGGAAACAAAAGAAGCAAAATATAGATGGAGTGAAAAAATGCTGTGGATGGGTGCTGGGGGGTGGGTGGGGGCAGAGAAACAGGGAAGGAGGGAAAAGCAGAACAGAGTCACGATGAAATCACAACAATGAGAAGTGATTAATGATAAAATCAGTCAAATATGATCCTTGGCTCATGGTTAAAAACAGACATTAGTTTGACTCTTATGGAGCACGGAGCACTTCCTGATTCACTCAGCTGACCTGCGGCGTCATACAGTGCGCTCTGTAGGTGAGCTCGTGCGTAGGAATACGGTAGTTCAGCGGTTGAAGAAAATGTAGTGCCAAAGTCTCCGTCAGTTAGACGTTGTCGTGACACTGAGTTATGGTCACCTGACATCGCAGCCTTCATCCAACCAAATATCAACGTCTAACGACGCAGGTGTCCGGCTGCAGGGAAAACTCTCCTCTCGCCGTCGCACCTGAACGTTGCTTCATCTCTCTCGGCTCTTATAAGAGAAGTTTGTTGGTCTCTAAACAATAAGACACCTGCAGGCTCCACTACACCTCTCTCTCTCTCTCTCTCTCTCTCTCTCT
>NW_019174402.1:1094061-1111901 GCF_002260705.1 Seriola dumerili
CAGAGAGAGATAGCCACTCTGCCCAGTGTTTGAACACCAGTAAAGAAACACATGCACGTGAATGGGAGTGTGGAGTACGGCCACACAGAACCACAGTGGGCTTGCAGCCCTGTCCACTGGCTGATGACCACACACAGCTACATCGATTCTCTCTCTCTCTCTCTCTCCTCTTTTTGCCCTCCAAGAATGACTAGTCAGCATGTCAGACATTTTTTTTTGTTACATGTTAATGCGCCACAACAATAAAAAAAAATAAAGATTGTTTCAGAGCGCCAAATCTTTAGTCCAAAGTCGAGTCTGAAGTCTTTTGAGGACGAGTCTCAAGTCAAATCTCAAGTCACTGTGGTGTTTGACTCTAATGTGACTCAAATCCAAGTCATAAACTCTAGTCCTCATCTCTGGTACAATGAATTTTGAGTCTGGTTCCTCTGTTCCTGTTCTTACTTTCATCTCACTAAATGTAGCGTCACTGTTTCCACATCAGCTCCAGAGGAAACTATAAATAAACCAATTAAGGTGTAAAAGCCTCATTATTTTAATAAAAACTGCACAAAAAAAAAAATCTAATTGTTAGGCAGAATTCAAACATTAAATTTAGTTGAATTCATTAGCTCATTTAAATGTTGCAAAGTAAGTGATTCTCTTGCTAAAATGTTCTGCTGTTCATATTCACATGACAAGACGCACTGATGAAGATTACCTCTATAAAACACAGAAAAGAAGCAGATTGCACAACTACAAACACCATTCTCCTCAAAACCTGCAGCTTCATGACTTTCCAGTTGTGAGGAAAAACAAGTCTGTCTTTAAACAACATGTAAACGCCAGTGACCCATAAATCCTATGCTCCTGTATCATGTGTCAGAATTAATTGTGATTGACAGCTACAAGCGGCACACTGAGATCATCATAACATCATACGGGAGCTGATATTAATCAGTCCTTGATCATATAGCCTGCCAGAAGTTAGACAACAACAAGAAACCAGCCATACACAGGACACACAGCCAGTCTGAGCTGTCAACTTTAACCTGGTGATTCTTACTCCCCTTTCTCTGTTGCAACAACATCCACCAAGGTTAATCACTGTCCATATGGCAGACCTGGATATTTCCTGTTTTCTTGGCTCTCAGATTCACTTCATTCTTTATGTGTCCCAACTTGAAAAGCAGCGCTGTGCTTCACAGTTGGAGTGACTTTTCAAACCTCACTGGATTATTAAAATAAATTGGTGTGTGCTGAGGTAAAACTAACCTACAAGTCCAGCCGGTTCAGACAGCTCTCCTCCAGGCCGGTGGAAAAACACCTGGACCATCAAGGTCCCGACACATGAATCCAGCTGCTGAAATAGCAACTCAACTAGAGAGCACAAACATCGAGCTCCTAGTTACAGTCTCTGAGACTTATCACTGAAAAGCTTCTGGTCTGGTTTTCATGACAAGTCTGACTTTTTGCAGCAGTCACTGATCCAGCGGAGCTGTCAATGTGTGTTACCTGCTAAAGCAAACAGAACATCCTGTCGCTGCTCCTTCACATTAAAATAATTTGTTGTCCAAAAACTGGGTGGCCATTATTGTGAAGCAGCTATTGGAAATTTTTCTGTTTTTCTGTTTTTTTTTCTCTACGTTTGGAAGAAATAAAATCCTCCTGCTCAACGAGACGTGTATATTCTCAACACTTTCTTATAGGTACAACAGTTTAAGTGATGACAGGGAAAAGAAACAGACACGGTGAGGCTGTTATATTTTTCTGGATAACCAAGTGCACATTTATCCTCTTTCAATGAAAAGCCGGCAGCTGCTTTAAGCCTTGCACGCTCAAAACCCGTCCTTAACTAAAAAAAGATCCATTCTTGAAACAGTTAAAACTACTGTCAATACGAAATCCTCTGGAAATACATTTCCAGGAGTAACTACAGTTTTATCCACATCAGCAACAGCTGTGTTTGATCTCCCCTCAGACTACAGCTGTAAGTGAGCTGAACACAGGAAGGTGTTGTTTGAGAGTGTATATATGTTTGGGAGGGTGGGGTGGGGAGGGTGGTGGAAAAGGGTTGTGTTCTTTGTGTTCGCATGCACATTTATTGTGTTTGTGTGTGAGGCAACACATCAATGAATAGGGATCCTCACTCCTTCTATTAGGCGTCCCAGGGTGCAGCCAAGTGTGTGTGTGTGTGTGTGTGTGTGTAAGAGAGTGGTGAGTGTGATAAGTATATGGCAGTGTCATAGAAGAAGCCACTGTAACCTTATTACAGCTCTTTACTCTGTACTTCCTATAAAACACACCTCCATCACGTTGAGAGGAGGGAGGAAGAAACAAGGAGGTAGGCTGACACAGGGGAAGAAAGGGGGAGGAAGTGTAAGAAAGAGAGTGACAAAGAGAAGGAGGAGGCAAAGAGATGGTGAAAATGTGGAGAAGTAGAGCTGAAAGGGAGTGAAAAAAAATTAAAGACGGGAGAGCACAGAGATGAGGACAAAGAAAAATTAGGGAAAGAAGAAAAGGTGAAGTGAGGAGACAGATGACAGAGGTAAAAATGACAAAGAGTTGACAAAAAGGAGGAAGAATAGAAGGGAAGAACAGCAGGAAAGAGCAAAAGATGGAGATTGTTTAATATTTTCACAAGGTCAAGTGTTCCTGTCATCACGTGCTGTCAGCGGGCCCACTGGCAGGGAAAATGAAACGAGGGAATGGAGGAAACGCAGGGGGGAAAGACGTAGAGCAGCAGAAAGTGAGATGGTGAGTGGGTGAACGTGAGGGCTTGCCTAATGAGAGGAGAAGACAAGGAGGAGGAGGATCACGTGAAATTAAGATCATGTGGAAACAAAAGAAGCAAATATAGTGGAGTGAAAAAATTGCTGTGGATGGGTGCTGGGGGGGGGGGGGGGGGCATTTTCTTTTTATCCTTGCCTGTGTAACCTTGAAATGGCAATGTGTGTGTGTTGTTGTGTGTGTGTGTGTGTGTGTGTGTGTGTGTGTGTGTGTGTGTGTGTGTGTGTATGTGTGTGTGTGTGTGAGAGTACATACTGAAGAAACATACTGACCAAAAAATAGATTGTTTGTCAACAGCTTCTAAAATGACAATTATGAGTGTTTTCTGACCCTAGCCTCGTGGACATCCAACCTAAACCATTCTGACAGCCGCTACAAAACTGATTCATGTGACTGTTTTCTGATCTGCCACCTGTATTTTTCCAGTTTGATTAGGTTCAGATAATTAAAAGTAACTCCCAAGTTTGGATCCAAAGCAAGTTGGGTAGTAATATTAAAATAAAACATCTATGTTAATATTTTTCGCATCTCTTACCAGGTGACAACTACCATCAATCAATCAAACCTCACAGTAATTCACTATTCACAGTATCAGCAATAACAAAATCACTGTATGTAGGGAACAACATTATACCATACACAGGTGATGGTTGTAACAATCCCTCCAGGCACAGGGAATGAGTTGGAATAAGAATATAGGGATATAGTATGTTCCAAGTCAAGTCAAATGCAGCTGTAATCAGAGACAAGGAATTAGGTACAAGTGTGCTTGTACATTTGCTGTAATTTCAAAAAAGATCTTGCACGCCATGAAGTCTTAGTGACAGATGAGGAGGATCAAAAACCAGGGACTTTTCTCTGATGAAGGTCTGAGAACTGAAATAATGTCTTAATAAAGTCTTATTCAATTAGTGTCTTTGTTTGGCCAAAGCTGCACCTTGCCAGATGACGTTGCATTGCACTGCAGCAAAAGTTGAGCCAAGTTCAACTTTTTTTTGCAGGGTGACGTTGCATTTTCTTTTGTTTTTGAATCAATTTGTATCTGAAAGTGACAGTTTAGTTACTTTTGTCATGATTTGCGGTATTTGAAATCACACCCGATGAGTATTATGATCTTTTATGCTTAGAAAGATTCACCCATGTGTTTGTGTCGTGGCCACTGCATTTACAAATGTTTGTCAATGGTGGCAAAAGACCTTATGCCTGTCTGTGGTGAGATAACTTGAAAGTGAATATCAAAAAGTAAAACTATGGATAATATTAATGTTTTACATTGTTTTTCTACTCTGCATTTCTTCTCAGAGAAGTAATTTGTCCCAGTGTTTTTCAAAACAAACTCAGACTCCTGAAAAACGTACAGTATTCACAGAGCAACTTAGAGAAGCCAATGTTCCAATCAGTAAAAATGACTATAATTGTGGGACAAGTGCCCAAACAGTAAATGTGTGACACAAGTGTGACCTCTGCTGCTTGCTGGCTTCATCTATAATTGATCTTAATTTCCCTTCAGACAGAGTGGAAGGATTGGATTTATAATGACCTTTACCCCACTATATACAATGCCATTCACTATCAGCACACACATCAACACTTTGTAAATATAGGGATGTGGCAACCCTTCATATGACAGCTGTTCTCTGTTGTAGATTTGCATCCCAGCTGCACTGACCTAAAATCTACTGATTTGTCTAGGCCCAGATTTAGCTGTTTTCCAATTTAATATCCATGCATTAGGAATTCACATGAAATGATGCATACACATAAATAAAATAAATAAATAAAATACAAAAACAAACAAACAAACAAACAAACAAACAGATAATTTGTTGGCTGCACTGAAAATACGCCAGTTGCTATTCTTTTCTATAGCAACATAAAAACATGTTAAAGCTGATTTTGCAAAGTGCTCTTAATTTTGCCTCTGAGAAACGACTTAACAAATGTTTTCTTTTGCTATATTTTGGGCACATATTTGACTGAGAGACAGAGACGTGACATGTCCCCACATCACTGTTGAGCCTTTCTGGCTGTCGCTCTACGTATCGTTTGAATGGTGTGACATGTCATCAGACGGAGCTCGGCTGTGTGATCAGCACTACAGCTCAATGATCAAAGCCCTGCCAATGCAGGAACACAGAGAGGCTTTATTTACAAGGCATCTGTTAAATTCAGCACATTTATGAAACTGGCACCCACTGTGCACCCTGCTAATGCAATTTCCTTTCATGATTTTTTGAAAACTAGCCAATTAAGAACATTACACTGACTAACATTAAGAGGATTCTTCTGTCTATATATACTTTCCCTCATGCTTTATGGTGTGATAGACATGGGATAGGCCTATACAGTATACTGTATAAGGTAAAAATCCATGCGTCATAATATATTACATATTCATTCTCTTGGCACCATGCATAAATCCAATGTTGGAGTCAGTACAGTGTGTTACAGTAAACACCACTTCACTGCACTTCATCCTCAGCCCTGTATGAGGAAGATCAGGCACACCTCCATTCACCTCCAGTCGCTGACAGGGAGAAAAGACCTCATACAAGCTCATTGTCTTTTCTCTGTTATGGGTCTTCAGCTGACAAGTGTACTATAATGTTTTAATGGGTCTCATTCCACAGCATGACAGTAAATTTACTTTTATCAATACTAATTCCCCTTTTGACAGGAAGAAAGGATTTGCTTTGAGGTGACCTTTACCTTGCTGGACAGGTTGACATTCTTCATGATCACGCACATGACAAGATGTTCAACATGGTGGGTTTTGGAAAGACTCAACTCCTGTACCATGATAACAAATCCCTTACACCATAAGACACAAAAGGGGCTGCCAGTGACATATGCCTTTGTAGAGATTGTAGAAAATATATACTCACAATATTGTAAAAGATTTCACCTACAGCATCAGAAACGTTCTGTTATACCAGATGTGTTGCTGTTCATCTACTCTTGTATTTGCGACTGTGAAATGACTTTAAAAAGAAAATTTAGGGACTATGATGAATGATGCACTTTGTTTTGGGCCTCTTTGGTAGCCCTAACATACGGTGGCCCAGACAGGTCAACACATTGCAAAAGCCACAACACAAATGAAAATAAAGTCACAATGGAAGTTCAGCCACAACGAACCAGTCAAAATAATATGTTCAACTGAGATTGTCCCGATAGCTGATGGGTTAGGGTGCATACCATTTACTGAGCAGCGAGTGTCTGGTTCACCTCCCGGCCGGCCGGACTTCTTGCTGCATTGCTCATTCCCCATTCTCTCTGTCCCTGCATTTTCTATCTTTCTAGACTGTCCTGTCAAATAAAGGCAGAAAATGCCCAAATCCCCTATTGTCCCTGGCTGCAGGAGCACTATTATTTTATTTTTTTTGTTATATTTTTGGGCATTTATGAGAATATGAACAGTATGTAAGGTCTACATTCCCACAACATGTATAAATTATTTGCAACAAGACTAAGAGTCTACAACCATGGTAGTGGCTGTATAAGGATGAACTGTACTGACAAAGTCATTGGGATTCATCCACTAAGGACTATCAATGTCAGTGCAAAATTTAATTTCTATTAGTTGTTGAGATATTTCAGTCCGGATTATAATTCAAGCCTGGCCAGACTTGGGTGTCTGCTCTTAGGACATGAAGATGTCAAGACTTGCGATGCAAACGCATCCTGACCAAATTACTTTTTTTAAGTGACAATAAAGAAAAAAGAAAAAATCAACTCAGTTGTTTTTAAATCATCATTTTTTTTTTTATCATGCCTTAATGACAATACAGCTGCAGAGTGGAGCAGAGAAATAATACCAGCTGAAGATTTATGAACGCACATGTGAAGATTCCACTCCCAAAATGTTTCACCATGTTAAAATATTAGTTAACCTTACCTCATCTGATGAGGTTTGTCCTGCTTTGGTCAGATTTATCCTGCATCACTGCCGCTTTATGATGAATATGGAATCCAGTGTTTCCAAAAATATTGTCCTGCTGTTACAAACAGAAGCCTGATATTTATTCTTCATCTACGTTTGGGACAAAAAGAATTTGGGATAAAGATTCTCCCTCACAGTATACAGGTTTGTAAAACAGCAGCGTAGGGAGAAATATATTTTAACTACATATTGGTACAATAAAAGTGCTATATACTAGAACATACACTATAAATATACATGCACTAAATGTGCATGTGTATTCATAGACGCCGTCTTGTGTTGATATACAGTACATACTACAAGCTCTCCTTTGTTCTCTTCTTCTTGTGTGGCCTTTACTGTAAAATGACTCAGTGCCATCAGCTCACATTAACAACAAGCAAGTGTTTTTTATCTTTCTATGGAGATCTTGGCTGATGCCAGACCCCCTGTGTTTATCAAGTGTAAAACTGTCGAACGAGAAATGGAAAAGGAGGAGGGGTGTGGTCCCTGTCTTTAATATCATCCTGTACACACTTACAAGATGTGCTGTATACTGCAATGCAGGTGGAAGAGAAACAATGTGATACATACATCTGCATGTACCACACACACACACACACACACACACACACACACACACACACACACACACACACACACACACACACACACACACACACACACACACACAAAATTATTGTTACCTGTCAATATCTGCCCACAGGTTCCTCCTAACTGTGCCCAAATTGCTGAAAGATGAAGAAGAAGAAGAGAGAGGAGGTGAATGTATGAAGTATGAATGATACTTTGGCACATGATCTACTTTTCAGATGAATCATACAGATTGCGTCATTAAAAAGTTGCTATATTTAGATTTCAGACAGGACTGAAAGCGTAACGTCCTGGCAGAGGTGATTCAGGCTAAGTTGTTTTCATCGATAGTTTTGAATTGGTGGCATTTTGAATACTAAATTGAAATCTTGAGAGGACACTTTCTCTACATTGATTCACATGCTCAAGTAAGATTAAGTAAGACAATAAGTCTTTCTGAATGAAAACTGTTTTTTAACCATGTCAAACAAATATGACTGTATTTGACATGTTCTAATTCACAAAAAAAATACATGAAGTTCCCTTGAAAGATCTGCATTCATCCATTCACATTTCTTCAGGAAACATCATGGAAATTATTTGAATATTTTTAGCTGAAAAAAGAAGAAAAAAAAATTAATTTGCAAAAGCATGAGTATAAACACATCGAGGTTGTCAAAGCGGACTGGTGAGTAGATGTGCTGTGTGATGACGTTTAATGTCCCTGACATCTTCTGTAGTCTCATTAAGCCACTTGTTATCAACCGGCCTTTTTATTTCAGTCATCTCACCAAAAACCCATTCAAAAAAACCCCATAGACTAAGGGACACGGGAACTGTAGGAGCTGAACTCATTTATGCTTTTACCACCATTCTGGTGCTATAACAGAATGGTGGAAACTGCACATGTTCAGTTTAAATGTCTTCATTAAGAGCTAAATAGGTTTACGGTCTGACAATGAGTTTATTTTGTTTGTTTGTTTGTTTTGTTTAATTAATTTCATAATGTAATTGTTAAACCCTTTCAAAGTGTAACTGTGATTAAAAACTACACAAACAAACATGACCTGAATTTATTGACTTTATTATATATTATATTTATATAATTAATTATGAATAAATGATTCACTACATTTGAAAAGTAATTATCTGCTGCAGGCACATGCATGATAAATCAAAAAAGCCAAAAAGGTCAAAAATGAAGGGTAAGAAAAATAAGTTTAATAGGCTTATTAATTTAACTACAAATAATAATAATAATTAAATATGGGAAACAAGCTGTGTGATGATTGTTGATCACAGAGATCATTGTCCATCGGCACAACTCTAGCACATGACTTTTGCGTTGTGGTAAATCCAGAAACAACTTGCAATGAATTGATAGTTCTACAACCAACTTTTAAAATGTCCTGAAGATCTTTGAGGGCTGACCAGCATCTTCCCAGGATGACACCATCTGTGCTTCCAAACCCCTGACAATGAGAGTGGCATGAACATAGAAGTTGTGCAATGGACATTTACACCTTAGCAGACGGGTCGAATCCTAGACAGAAGTTTACGTGCCTGTTTTGCAAGAGCTCATGATTTAATTAAGGTACACACACACACACACACACAGAGTGAGGCATGTGGACTCACACAGCGCTGTGGAAATGTTCCCCATCCTGCAGACACACACTGCAGCTGTCCTGCTGCAGTCTGATGGCTACAAGGAGGTTATGGACCATATATACATAGTTCAATATGCTGAGAACTTATTTGGGCAAGAATCACCGTTACATCCAACTCAGTAAAGCTAACACCTGACACACCAAAGACACAATTGGACCATAGGTCAGAGAAATACACACTTCAGAAATACACTTATTCTCTTTTCTTGCCAAGAGTGAGATGAGATCTGTCAATAAATGTAAAGCCTGAACCAGCAGGTGACTAGCTTAGCACAAACACTGGAACCAGTGGGAAACCGGCTGACCTGGCTCTGTAAAAATACAACTTGTCATTTTTACACTTCAGCTTTTGTACAGATTAAATAAACAAGATAACATTTTATTTAGTGAGATTCAAATTTGCTGTATCTGGTAGATCTTTGAGCTTTGGATAGAGCCGTGCTGGCTGCCACCCCTGCCTTAGTCTTCATCTTAAGATACGCTAAAAGCCTCCTTGCTACAACTTCATACTTAATGCAAAGACATGAAAGTGATATTAATCTTCTCATCTTACAGTGTGGAACTATTCCTTTATCATCATCCTGGATACCTGCACACACACACACACACACAAATGCACACCTGCACAATTTGACGACATTTTAAAAGGAGCTATTTTAAAGTTTTCTTTGCCACCAAACGTGGTCTCTTGCCAGGAACGAGTGGTGTGATCATCGCGTTGTTGTTATCAGGGAGTGATGCGGCAGGCCGCGGCTAACTGGTTCGCGTGCTAACTTCAGTAGAAGAAAAGACGTGATTGACACAAGAGTTAACATTGCCGTTGCTTTCCACCGCTGGAGACTGCTGTTTGTGAGTAAAGGAATGACACTTGATGCTGAACTCACAACCTTTCTTCTAAACTGGTAAGTAAACAGCTGTTAATGCTAACACTTACTATGTTGGTAGTACTTGTAAAAATAGGCCAACATACATGAAAATGTTTGGTCCGATGCATGGGATTGGCAACTCACTCATGGATGTGACATCACTCACACCAACTTTGTGCAAATGATGTTCAACAGCACAATAAACACACTGAGGAAAATCACCACTGAAAAGGTGTCTGTTTGATCAGTGCAATCAGCTTTACCTCCTCGGCTCTTTGGGTAAAAACCATGTTTCTCACATGTTACCCGAAGAAAAGTAGCATTAGAATTTAATTCAGACAATTTGAAAATTGTAATAGATTGTAACACTGAATAAACTTACTACCATATCTAGAGAAAATACTGCAATCACTTTAAATAAGTAAGAGAGCTACTAATATGTTTTTCATTAGATCAGCCTGCTCCCTAAACAGATGCGTTCAGTGGAAATATGTTTGGCAATGCTATCGGTGGCTTGTTACAAAAGCCAAAGGTGACAGAGAAGACATATTACTGCTGCTGTGTCCACTGGGTGAGTTTGTTTGTCAGGCAGTGACACTAACAAAGCTTGTGACAACATGATGAGGGTGTTTCCAGCTGTGATGAGACCAAGACTAACATACATCTCAAAAGCTCACACTGAGGGTGATGCTGAAAAAACTCAAAACTCCTGGATGAAAAGGTTAAGATCATTTTTTTCCCACCACTTCATGTGACATGTGAGCAAAAGTCGTAATGTGCACACACAAACACACAATGATATCAGAAATGAATTTGAAACAGCATAACATGACACAATATCCCAGTGTGTGGTCCCAGTGTGTGTGGGTGTGTGCGTGTATGTGTGTGTGTGTGTGTGGCGGCGCGGAGACCCAAGGGGTGTTTGAATACAGCAGATATGAAATGGGGCATTAATTGAGCTTCAAACTAAAGGGAACAGAGGGAGCTGAGGGAAGGGGCTACAGTTGGTGTGTGTGTGTGTTTGTTTGTGTGTGAGTGTGTGTGTGTGAGAGAGAGATAGAGAGTGAGAGAGAGAGTGAGAGAGAGAGATGACATGAGTAAGAAAAACGGGTTAAGAGAGAAAGGAATGCAGAGACAGGCAGATGTAGTGAGAGAGAGAGAGAGAGAGAGAGAATCATGCTGAAGGGAATAGCAGCGAGTGATGCTCATTAAAACTGATTATTAAAGCAGTAACACTGAAGAGCTGCATTCAGGCATAGCCACAGCATCCCAAATGTGTTTGTGTGTGCATATATGTGTGTGTGTGTGGGTGTGTGTGCGTGTGTGTGTGTATGTGCGCATCTGTTGTTACTATAAACAGATAGCCACTGAAGTATTACACTGGTAGAGTGCACGCATTTAAAACATACAGCTGATTTTCATAAATTAAACATTTATCCTGTTCCCAGATTGTTTCAGTGGCAAGTCACACTTGTACCCATGCCTGTGCTGTTATGCGTGAGTGAGCAATGCTGTCCTGTCGTCCAACAAGTACTGTCAAAGTGCACTCGAGCAAGGCACTTCAGGCAGACAACCCAGCGGCCTTGTGGCTAAATGTGGGGAAACGAGTTGGACAGCTCCAGCTGGAAATGTGTGACAGTTTTATGCTGTAAAGAAACAGCTGGAATAGTTTGATTTCATCTATTTTAATACCATCAATAGGACATGGAAATACAGTAGGACTAAAAGCATTTAAAAGATTTGTTCAGTATCTTGGGACATTTTTGGAAAATATGGTCATAACCTTTCTTTTCAAGATTTTGATGAGAAGATCCACACCAGTCTTATTAGTGGAGCTGGAAGTCTTAGGTGATTAGCCAAGCTTAGTTTAAATACAGGACACAAGTAGGGTACTGTACACCTTTTCTAAAGCCACTGTCACTACGTATGGAATCAGCAAGGATGTTAAACTGTTAATTTGCCATCTTCCTGGAAACACTCACTCCTGCAGTTCACAAAACAGCAGAATCATAGGAAGTCACAGCATCAGGTCAACCTTTATGCAGACGACATCTCACTTCCATTAAAAACACAAACTGTCATTTTTACATTTCTGATTCTTCATAAATTAAACAAACAAGATGCAACATAAATCAGTGCTCAAGAGGTGTAAGTAAGGTTTTAACTTTGGACAGGCTTGCTAGTTTCAATATACGTAGGCTTACATGAAAATCACCTCCTGGCTCCAAATCCAGAACAAATGTATCACCAGGAATGTGGAGCTATTTCTTTAAGATTAAAAGTTAAATGTGTTAAATAAACATGAATCATTTAGCTTATTTTACACAAATCTGTATTTTTTGTCTTTTGTACGTATAACATTTAAAGATATTCATAGTTAACACAAAGGTGACAACACCTCCTCAATCTACTCAGACAACAACATATTGCTCTCACCGAACTGTAAAAATAATATGTTTCTCCAAGGAACTAGGCTATATTCTGTGCCCAGAATTCATTACTTTGTTGTTGGTTTTTTTTTGTTTGTTTTTTTACTATAGTTAATAAGAGGGAATGCAGACGCTTACATGGCAGAAGCACACACAACACACGTTCATCACTCTCCTTTTGTAAGCTTCCTGCAGGATGGGTCAGAAGGGTGACGGTTTGAAACAGTGTTAAACTCCAGGTTTGAGGAATCAGCTGTAGCTCATCTTGTAGGTATGAGGGGACTTCTGTCTGTTCGATATGGATGTGACCACCTCACTGACAACACACACTTAAAGACGAGCACGGTTTGTGAGGCACTGCTATTCCAGAGGCTTTCCAAAAAGGATTTGGTACTGTATGAGGATGACTTAAAATAGCTAACTATGCTTGAGCTCAGAAGCCAACAATAGATGAAGTCATCGATGACGTGACTAGCTTACAGGAGCTGAAATCTTGACAGTGTGGGAGACGGTATTAAACAGATTAATTTTTAAGTGCATTTAGATCCTCAGCAGCTATTTAGATGATTATTTCAACATAATTTATCTGAGTATAAAACATACGTCTTGAAGCTTGTGTGTGGCTGTGGAGGACGTATTGCTCTGTTACTGTACTTTGCTTTTTTTCCAAGTTGATGTAAAGTTGCTAAGATTAATTTCCTCTAACTTTTTAATTCTTCTCCTCATTTACCAAAACTACCAGATGGTCCTGCTGTACTCAGTCCCCTCTTTCTCCAAGAGATGTTTGTTGTTCTTGAAAACAAAGAAACATATTGGGACATCTGAGCTGGTATTCCCATCTATCTATGCTACCACAGTGAGGTGGGCGAGGGTGTGTGCTCATCTCGGTTCATAATTTTTTTTGTCAGATTGCCAAAAAAAACAGTTGTGTATGTATGCACTTGCTCTTCATCTCTGCACACATGCACATAAACTTACGCACATAAAGAGCCTGACTCTGCAAAAGAGTTTATATGTATTGAAAATCTGTTTGCTGATATAACCTGCCTGAATCTGGACTTGTATCATGATTTTTTATTTTTTTATTTTAAAGAGATATTTTACATTTCTTTAAATTAACATAAATCTGAGATAAAAAAAATAAATGGATTCTTTAAAATGATGCAATAAATTTTTGAGAAAATGTTACAAGGAAATAGATGTCAATCAATCAATTGATGTTAGTTTTAGTGCGGTCTGAAAGCTTCAGTGATGTCCCTTAGCGTACATCACTTTGGATAAAAGCGTCTGACAAATGAGTAAATGTACATGTAGTTTTGTCCAGGGAAGTTGTTTTAAATTCTGTGATATTTAAAATATTAGTAGGGAAAACCCAAATATATCTCCATGCTGGTGGGAATTCTCAGCATCACTGTGAATATGAAGCGGAACATTTCTGGCTTCTCCCTGAAGGGAATGAATAAAATATCTTCTGTGTGTGTGTGTGTGAGAGAGAGAGAGAGAGAGAGTGAGAGAAAGAGAGAGAGAGAGAGCAACATGCCAACATGTTTCATAAGGAAGCCATGTAGTCTGTACATGCTGCTGCCACAGACATCGTCTGAAGCTGAGAAACTGGATAACAGGTATTTATTTAACTGTCATGATGTTACTGTTGTTACAGCTGGGAAATACAAAATAATATTCCAACTTATGCATAAACCAGTGATTCCCAGACTGTGGTACGCATACCAGTGGTGGCACATAATGCTCAACCTGGTAGTGCACCAGAGTCGTGATGAAAGGCCTAACAATTGCATTCCAACTGACCCAAGTCCTTAAGCTAAAACTTAAAACCAAAACTTTAATTTGATTTTATGACAGACAACAGCTGCAGGAGAAGTAGCGGGACTGGCGACACGAGGGGTCTGATTTTTGTTTTGTTTTTTGCCCCATCTGTTAAAGCTTTATGTATGTATAGAAAAATAGCTTAGCTGTTGTTTCAGAACCATGTGCAGCACTGTTTGTTGTGTGCAGGTGTCACACTGTCCAAATTACTGACACGGAGCCGAGGACATCTATGGACGGACAGATAGGACACGTAGTTTGGTTTTCGTTTTTGCAAACAGAACTTTCGGCCCTAATTCTGTTCCTTGGTATCTGCAGTGCGAGGTGGTAGCCTAAGGCTACTTGGAAACTTTGATTAGGTGCATAGTGGTGCATGGTCTGAAAAGTTTGTGAACCTCCAGCATAAACCACGTTCTTTGCAATATAATTCATACATTATGTAATTTATTTAATTCATGTAGTTGGAATAATGATTACAATGAATGAATAAATGTGTTTGCTATTACTGAACCAACAAACAGTTGTCTGTGGGATGAAAACATGAAGTTAATCAAATTGAATTAAAAATACACTTCTTGATAATCAAATTAAAAATATTAAACACCAAATAAATAGCAACGGCCATCTGCCTCGACCGTTTGAGAGAGAGAGAAGGAGAGAGAGAAAGAGCAAGGAGCAATTGTGTAATAATAATAGTTATAGCAGCAGGTGTCGAGCAGGATCATGGGGGCAGTGGCTGGTTTGCAGTCACAGATCCAGACTCTAAAGCTCTGGAGGTAGAGATACCTGCAGAGAGCGACAGGAGGAGAGAGAGACAAAGAGAGACAGAGAGAGAGAGAGAGAGAGAGATGAAAAGAGAGGAGAGGAAGAAGAGAGCGAGGCACACAGCCTGGACACTCATGTGCTTGAAGGAGCAAACAAACAGAGAGAGAGCTGCAGCAGGTTTCAGAAAGTTTACAGTAATCCTGTCAGCAGGACACCATGGGTTGTACTATATACTGGGTTCAGTTGATTTGTTGAGTGTGTTTTAGGCTGGTGACCCACAGCAGCAGCTTTTGATCAGTGCACTCCAGTGGCATGCGCCACAAATTTATTAGCAACCCAAGATATCAGCTCCATATCATTATTCATCACCAGATCATATTAATCATCTTCGCTCTTGTGTACATAAGCTCATCCCTCTGCTGTCCTTTACTCTCCATCCTCTATTCGGTCCCTCCCTCCTCTTACCGTCTCTCTATTCTAATTGACCCCTCGCTCGTGTTTGAATCCCCACTGATGGCTGTTAACTTGGACAAGCCATTACAGCGCACAAGCAATTGATGGGGAGCTTACGGTATTTGCTGTTATGTTATTTGCTCAGACATAGGAACGGTCACTGTCCTGTTTAGGATTAAATCCACTGAAAGAGTCACCAAAGAATGAGGTGTACAGCTTCCAAATGGAAGGGGACATAAAAATCACACATTTGCAGTTGAGTTCAGTGATAAAGTTAGGAACATATTTGTGTGTCCACCACTTAGATACACACTGAAATGTCATGGAAACCACTGAGGAGATTGCCATGATGAACTTCTGTACAGACATTTATGGTTTCCTGAGGATAATCCCTTGACTTTTCCACACCATGACTTTCCACACCATGACGTTCACATCTGCTGTTACTGGATGATGATGCATGATATTTGGGACTCACACATGTCCCTCTGGGGAGGAACTGTATTAACCCATTGGTAATACTTTGATTTATGACCAAATACCTGCAACGCTATCAACCTCAGCTGTCATTTGTCTCTGGTGTTAATTATCTGAATAAAACTCAATTCTGCATTGGTCAAATATATAGCAATAACTGATGGGAATAACAAGTCAAGTCAAACAACTCATCATCAGCATTTTCTGATTTGTTACTCCTGCAGTTAAACAGAGCTGTGGCCAGGTATAACTGTAATGAGATCCACCAGACTGAGGAGAGATATATATATATTTTTTTCAGTTTTGTGCAGTCCAGAGTAGCAGCGTCCATTCACTCTTAAACGCATATTTATTCCATCTGCATCATCATCCTCTGTCTCTGCATCTTCTTTTCCTCCTCTCACTGTAAGATGACTCGGTGACACTAAAAGTCTTTGGACAGAGAGGGTGATTTTTCTTTTCCTCTACAGCCTCAGACGCTTCACAAACAAATGATGAAGCCAAATACGAGCTAATCAGAAGAGCGTAACAAATTATTCAACATATGTTAAATTGGATTCAAAAATGTCAACAATAATTTCACATTAACAATAATATAAGTAGGGTAACAGTAATATTAGGCTATTTAATGTGACTTGACAGTAATGGAGAGAGCAGATTGCGTTCCGGGGCCTTTAAAATACCATTTCTGCAGTTTATGATAAATTTACATAGTGAGTGAATGAAAGAGGTAGGAACGAAGCGATGAAAGGAGGGAAGAGTGGATGAATGGATGTGTAGAGCGTTGGGTAGAAGGATGGATGAAGAAAAGAGAAAGGAGGGCGAGCTGTGAAAGCTGAAACAAACAGGCGTTAACTAGGAAAAGAAAAGCTTGTCGGTTGATTGGCCATACACCATGAGCTTGACTTGAGAGTGACAGTTCATTTCTGGAAACAGCAATCTAGCAAACTAGCAAATAAGGGGTCAAGATCCCCTTATTTGCTAGTTCTGGTGCTTTCAACCATATCACATAGTCCTCATCAGCGGATTGAGTTTCCTGAGTCGTCATGCAACTACAGAAGTTTAAACTTTACATGAGCAGATTTTTCCTCCATGTTGATTTAAACATTGACGTTTACATTCCTTACTAACAGTAGAAACGGCAGTTCAGCAAACAATTCCAGCTCAAGGTCCACTTACTTCTGGAGCTTTCAACCATATCAATTCAGTACGTGTAGTTTTTTTTTTTTGAAAAACTCCATGTTAATGAAAGGTATCGACCAAAAAGGGCATGTCACTTTATAACCAAGTGTGGAGATATTTTATATAATAACTAATATCTCTGTCTCTTTATTCATTCACTCACTCACACACACACACACACACAAAAACACACAACAGACGGTAGAAAAGCCACGTCTGCCAAATAAAAAATGATGAAGAAAAAAAATAGGCTTTGTGAGTATAAAAAAAAAAATCAAGCGAGGAATAAAGGTGCAGATGACAACAAAAGCTTTTTGTGGAGAGCTGAGCACAATATGATGGTGAAGGAATAGAAAACAGGAATCCCATGCATATACCCGCCCCAACCCCCTTTCACCCCCCCCCCACCACCACACTGCGTCCCTCCCTCTCATCTGTCCATCCCCTCTCCTCCTTTTCTCTTTCCCTCTTCCATCCCCATCTCTCTGCTCAAAAGGTTAGTAAATGTCAGATGGGAGTTGTCATCATCTTCAATGGCGTCATCTTTCTTCATAGAAACACTGTCTATCTGCGTGTGCATGTGAGTGAGAAAGTTGAAGGGAACACAATTGAACAGAATGAAATAGAACAGGATATTGAAAATGGGAAATTACTGCTTGCAACAAAGGGCACATACACACACACACACACACACACACACACACACACACACACAAACACACACAGAGCGGTAGAAAGCCACGTCTGCCAAATAAAAAATGATGAAGAAAAAAATGAGGCTTTGTGAGTATAAAAAAAAAAAATCAAGCGAGAATAAAGGTGCAGATGACAACAAAAGCTTTTTGTGGAGAGCTGAGCACAATATGATGGTGGAAGGAATAGAAAACAG
>NW_019174402.1:1111926-1141926 GCF_002260705.1 Seriola dumerili
AGAAAGAGAGAGAGGAGCAACATGCACAATTTTCCATAAGGAACATGTAGTTCGTACATCTGCTGCCCACAGAGCATCGTCTGAAGCTGAGAAACTGGATAACAGTATTTTATTTAACTTCATATGTTACTGTTGTTACAGCTGGGAAATACAAAATAATCATTTCCAACTTATGCATAAACCAGTGATTTCCCAGACTGTGGTTAACGCATAACCAGTCGGATGGCAACATAATGCTCAACCTGGTTAAGTTGCACCAGAGTCGTTGATGAAAGCCTAACAATTGCAATTCCAAACCTGAACCCAAGTCCTTAAGCTAAACTGTTAAACCAAAACTTTAATTTGATTTTATGACAGAACACAGCTGCAGGAAGAAGTAGCGGACCTGGCGGACACGAGGGGTCTGATTTTTGTTTTGTTTTTTGGCCCCATCTGTTTAAAGCCTTTATGTATGTATATGAAAAAATTAAGCTTAGCTGTTTGTTTCAGAACCATGTGCAGCCCACTGTATTGTTTGTGTGCAGGTGTCACACTGTCCAAATTACTGCACGGAGCCGAGACATCTATGACGGCAGATTAGGACACGTAGTTTGGTTTTCGTTTTTGCAACAGAACTTTCGGCCTAATTCTGCTCCTTGGTATCTGGCAGTGCCGAGGTGTAGCCTAAGGCTACTTTGGAAACTTGATTAGGTGCATAGTGGTAGGCAATTGTCTGAAAAGTTTGTGAAACCTCCAGCATAAACACGTTCTTTGCAATATTTAATTCCATACCATTATGTAATTTATTTATTCATTAGTTGGAATAATTGATTACAATGAATTGAATAAATGTGTTTTGCTTATTGACTGAACACAAACAGATTAGTCGTGGGATGAAAACATGAAGTTAATCAAATTTGAATTAAAAAATACCACTTCTTGATAATTCAAATTAAAAATATTAACACCAAATTAATAATAGGAACGGCCATCTGCCTCGACCTGTTTGAGAGAGCCAGAGAAGAGGAGAGAGAGAAAAGAGCAGAGCACTTGTGTAGTAGGATAATTAGTTGATAGCAGCGCAGGTGTCCCGACGCAGGAATCATGGGGGGCAGGTGGCTGGTTTTTTGCAGTCACAGATCCAGACTCTTAAGCTCTGGAGGTAGAGATACCTGCAGAGAGCGACCAGGAGAGAAGAAGAACAACAGAGAGGACAAAAGAGAGGAGAAGAGAGAGAGAGATGAAAAGAAGAGGAGAAGGAAGGGAGAGAGGCGAGGCCACACACGCTGGACACTTCATGTGCTTGAAGGAGCAAACAAACAGGAGAGAGAGCTGCAGCGGGGTTTCAGAAAGTTTTACAGTAATCTGTCAGCAGGACACCATCGGGTTGTACTATATTACTGGGTTCAGTTGATTTGTGTTATGAGTGTGGTTTAGGCTGGTAGCACCACAGACAAGCAGACTTATTGATCAGTTGCACTCCAGTGGCATGCGCCACAAAATTTATTAGCAACCAAGATATCAGCTCCATATCATTATTCATCACCAGATCATATTAATCATCTTCGCTCTTGTGTACATAAGCTCATCCCTCTGCTGTCCTTTACTCTTTCATCCTCTATTCGGTCCTCCCTCCTCTTACCGTCTCTCTATTCTAATTGACCCCTCGCTCGTGTTTTGAAATCCCCACTGATGGCTGTTAACTCTGGACAAGCCATTACAGCGCACAAGCCAATTGATGGGGAGCTTACGGTATTTGCTGTTATGTTATTTGCTCAGACATAGGAACGGTCCACTGTCCTGTTTAGGATTAAATCCAACTGAAAGAGTCACCAAAGAATGAGGTGTACAGCTTCCCAAATGAATGGGGACATAAAAATCACACATTTGCAGTTTGAGTTCAGTGATAAAGTTAGGAACATATTTGTGGTCCACCACTTAGATACACACTGAAATGTCATGGAACAACCACTGAGGAGATTGGCCATGATGAACTTCTGTACAGACATTTATGGTTTCCTGAGGATAATCCTTGACTTTTCTCACACCATGACTTTCACACCCATGACGTTCACATCTGCTTGTTACTGGATGATGATGAGCATATTTTAATGTGACTTGACCAGTAATGAGAGAGCAGATTGCCGTTCCGGGGCCTTAAAATACCATTTCTGCAGTTATGATAAATTTACATAGTGAGTGAATGAAAGAGGTAGGAACGCAAGCGATGAAAGGAGGGAAGAGTGGATGAATGGATGTTGTAGAGCGTTGGGTAGAAAGGATGGATGAAGAAAAGAGAAAGAGGGCGGAGCTGTGAAAGCTGAAACAAAACAGGCGTTAACTAGGAAAAGAAAAGCTTGTCGGGTGATTGGCCATACACCATGAGCTTGACTTGAGAGTGACAGTTCATTTCTGGAAACAGCAATCTCTAGCAAACTAGCAAATAAGGGGTCAAGATCCCCTTATTTGCTAGTTTCTGGTGCTTTCAACCATATCACATAGTCCATCATCAGCGGATTGAGTTTCCTGAGTCGTCATGCAACTACAGATTTAAACTTTACATGAGCAGATTTTTCCTCCATGTTGATTTTAAACATTGACGTTTACATTCCTCTACTAACAGTAGAAACGGCAGTTCAGCAAACAATTCCAGCTCAAGGTCCACTTACTTCTGGAGCTTTCAACCATATCAATTCAGTACGTGTAGTTTTTTTTTTTTGAAAAACTCCATGTTAATGAAAGGTATCGACCAAAAAGGGGCATGTCACTTATAACCAGTGTGGAGATATTTTATATAATAAACTAATATCTCTGTCTCTTTATTCATTCACTCATCCACACACACACACACACAAAAACACACACAGAGCGGTAGAAAAGCCACGTCTGCCAAATAAAAAATGATGAAGAAAAAAAATAGGCTTTGTGAGTATTAAAAAAAAAAATCAAGCGAGGAATAAAGGTGCCAGATGACAACAAAAGCTTTTGTGGAGAGCTGAGCACAATATGATGTGGTGAAGGTGAATAGAAAAACAGGAATTCCCATGCATATAACCCGCCCCCAACCCCCTTTCACCCCCCCCCCACCACCCACACTGCGTCCCTCCCTCTCATCTGTCCACTCCCCTCTCCTCCTTTTCTCTTTCCCTCTTCCATCCCCATCTCTCTGCTCAAAAGGTTAGTAAATGTCAGATGGGAGTTGTCATCATCTTCAATGGCGTCATCTGTTTCTTCATAGAAACACTGTCTATCTGCGTGTGCATCGTGAGTGAGAAAGTTGAAGGGAACACAATGAACAGAATAATAGAACAGGAATATTGAAAAATGGAAATTACTGCTTGCAACACAAGGGCACATTACACACACACACACACACACACACACACATGCATGCACAGAATGAGTTGAAATAGAGCTGAGAATGAACAGTATATACTTCATGCCTCACACTGTCTTCCTTTGTCTTCCTCCTTTTCTTTTGCCGTTTGTCACTTTCTCTGTGTTCACCATAGAAAAAACCCCGCAAAACTTCAGTGAACATCTTTGCATCAGTGTGGCTGCTTGTGACTCTTCCAATGCCCACATGCACACATTTTATCTCCCTCCGTCTCGCTGCTGCGTCTTCACCACAGCCTGTATTTGCCTCTCTATATATTTTATGACTAATAGAAGGAGCAGGCCTTTGTGGCGATGACAAATCCCCACACTCAGACAGTTTTACAGCCCCTAAAGAGCCCCTTGACAAACGACTGGGCTGTAAACCTAATACTCTAATGCTGCGTGTTATTGTAATGGCGTGTGTATGTGTGCATGAGTGAATATTTAGGAGATGTTAAGTATTGCTTATCTGTGCCAATTATAAAAGTGCTTTAGCATCAAAAACAAATCTTAGTACAGACACACACGTACGAGTCCATCACAGAGTGCTTTATATACTGATGATATGTCTGTGTTAGTGTAATGTGCATGTTCAATAATACAGCATGTGGGATAAACACATTCTGCACACATGCATGTGCACACCAAGACACGAACATCTGTGCCCTTGTGTGTGTGTTGGAACTGTCATCTAGTTTATTCTGAATGTAGGTTTTGAAAATAAAAAAAATCTTTCATGTTGTCATGAAGTTTTTTTTTTGGTTTTTTTTGGTGTGGTTTGTTTTTTCATGTATAAAATTTGGAGATGACTGCAAGTGTGTGACCACAGGTGCAAGTGCAAGCCTGTTACAACATGGAGAGATCTGGGCAAGAGGTTGGAACAGGATGACTGAGTTCATCTTTTAGACGAGCAGGACATGATGAGTATCTGCAGGTGGAGCTGGAACAAGCGTCGGTGTTGGCAAAATGGTCAGTTTGTATTATTGCATATCTTTTGAGCAGAGTTTTGTTTTGTGAAGTGATTAAAAAACTGTTTCCGTTTCAGCTGTTTATATGATTGCGTAAACTGCATGAAGCTCTCCCATTTTTTGTGATAAAAAAATAATATTTCAATTAGAAAAAAGATCACAGCTTATTTTACCAGAAACATGGCACCAACTCAGAGGATTGACTTAAAACAGAATTGGTTAGTTTTTTTTTGTTTTGTTTTGTTCATTTTGGACATTTTTTCAAGTCTGTCTTAAAATCAAACACTGAAAAGCTTATTGGTCACTGTTTTGTTCCCCGTCTGTTGTGGTTGCAAAGACATCGCTTCAATGTAAGTTCAGCGTAAGAATGTGGGACAATATCCACATCGTTTTGTTTAAAAATGGATAGAAGTTAATATCAGGCTTCAACAGTCTGAGCTAGACAAATCAAGAGGGTATCAACATACAGTCTATTTACAAATTCTCTCTTTGTCTTTTCTGTTGTGGCTCAGCAGGCAAACACAGTCTGTGGAAGCACAAAGAGGGAATTCTGTAGTGAAAAACCCTTTGACTTTGGAAGCTGTCCACTTGATTTAACAAACTCACGCTGCTGAAGCTTCGTATTATCTTCAGCTGAATTTTAGGATGCACCATTCCACAAAACAAGGACTATGGATTTTGTCACCCATTAGTCCGACTGAAATCACTTTTAAAAAAGTATGTATGTATCCGCTTTGGACACTGGGGACAATTACAGCAACTAATAACCCTCTTTTCTTGTAAAAAAAAAAAACAAACAAAAAAACAAAAAAACACTAATAGGAGGTGGATTTGAAAGAAACAGATGAGTTAGAAAATTTCAGCATTAAGAGCAGTAAACAGTGATTGAGCTAGAAAAGGTTAATTAAGGTTGATATGATACGCAGATAGGCAGTGTCCTGAACCACTGTAATAAGTGCCATGTTCAGTTGCCAACGGGAGAGTTGTTTGATTTTAATCATTAAAAACAGTACATCTAAATACTTGTCAGCGTGCTTTATCACAGACACTTTAATTAAGTTTACTCCAGCATTAAGTCTGTATTTTGGGTTTTATTCCCACTTACATAAAATGTATCCACTCATGATTTGCTTGTCAATAGAAAGAGAATATTTTTATTTATGCTGAAACATAGATTGGCCTGGGCTTGATAAATCCTGAGTGTACAGTGTATATGTCTCACACCTTTACTCGTCCATAATCCCCTAATGGCTGCACGCTGTTATTTCCCCTGAGGGCCGGTGAGCCGCACACCGCTGCGGGAATGCATTAAATTCAAGAGTTGTTGACGCACGCTCAACGGAAAGCAATAACCTGTGCAGGGTCATTTCCCCCCCCTTTCATTTTCTGAGGTCGAACAGAATTGCCTTTCAGTGCTGGTGTGATTATGTTCCGTTTAACATGGGAATTATGAGAATTACACACATAAGTGTAGTGCAGCATGCCTCGACAAGATTAAAAACAGCTGCACTGGGAGGGAGGAAGACACAAAGGACGGGCGGGTGAATGGGAGGGAGAGAAACACCCAGCGTGAGGCGACAGACATGTAGCTTTACAGTTTTAATAATAATATCTAGCCTTAAACTTTTGGAGGATGAGTTATTTTAAAGATTGTAATCATCAATCTTGTCTGTGCTAAAAGTCTGACTGCAGACTGCAAGACAGTGACCGCTAGCTATTGGAAAAAGAAACAAGTTCAAATATATTCTCTGAACAGTTTACATTAGGTTTGCTGTCGGTAGCATATATTTTATACTAACAAGATGCTAACCTCCTCCTGGCCATCTGCTGCCACCCGCTAAACACTGCTAGCATGTCAGATATTGTATTAAAAAGAAATACAAACTGAATTGATTGTGGTACACAGAAATTTTTTAGCCCTAATCTGTGACTTGCACTTTGTGCTGTATCATCAATAAACATGGAGAAAGACTGTAACTGCCTGCCAGTTACTGTACAGTGAAACCCTGCCTGGAGGAACTCACTCAGTGAAAGCCTGAGGGGGGGGGGGGTGAGTCAAAGTAAAAACGGCATCAGTGAAAAAGGGGAATCCCTGATAGCATCACCCTGAAAGGCATAAGCCACGTCCCCTCAGGGCCCCCCTTCAGCCCCGAGTTTAACAGGGAGCAGCAAAATTAAATGGCTGGTGAAAATGGCTATTGAAAACCTTGCTCCCCTCAATCTGATTTGGACTAACTTAATTATCGGAGTCAAAAGAGGAGCGTTTTCAAGCCGCTGGCACAAGACAGTTCATTAAAGCTCCCGTCACCGCCTTGTTACCCCAGCAACTCCCGCGGATCGATGTGTAATGTGCTTTTTGTTTATGGAGACAGACGAAAAAGGGGAGGAGAGAGGACAAACTAATTGAGCTCGTCCAGTTATTATCCTGCTAGATGGCTCGCAGCCACTGCGGAGAGATGCTACCTGTGGACAATTATAGATACATTTCTGACTCAGAGACACTGAGCTGTCCTGTGGATGGGATGGTACGTAATTGTTGCCAGCAGATGTGCTCACAGTTGACAGAGTGATGTCACAAGCCTCTTTGCTTCTTGTCAGCAGAAAAATTAATTCACTTTTCTTTATCTCTCTTCTCTTTTTGTCTATAGACACCCAATAGACTCTAATGGCAGGTATAATTGAATTTCACAGTGTTCCTACTCACACCCCCATGCACAAATAGCCCTCACGGCTGTTAGTCAAAATAAACAGCACTAATGCTGCGTCTCACACACAGTCATTTCTACCCAATCTGTGGTGTTTCGCCTGTTTTTAATTCTCTTTAATTGCTCCTCTCTTTCTATCAATCCCTTCTTCTTCTTCTCTTTCTCCCTGCTCTGCCCTCCCTCCATCCTCGTCTGTCGCTGCTCACCATACTGCATTTGAAGAATTAGCCGCACTAACGTAGGCCCTAATTGGCTGTCACTGTGTGCTCGAAAATGTGAAGCCACTTCCTCGATATAATCATGTTTACACACGAGCGCCGGGTGCCAGGCTGCTGGGCTTGTCTCTATCGAGCTTGTTTAGGGAGTAATTTACTGTAAAATTGGCTATGATAGTCAGTCACACATATACACACACACACACACACACACACACACAAACACACACACACACACACACACACACACACACACACACACACACACACACACACACACACACACAGAGGGGAACTAGCTCAGCATAAAATGGGTGTTGTTGAGACACAATGACTTCGTCAGTGTGCAGGTTGTTTATTTATTTTTTTCCCTACTAGGTGTTGAACTGTAGTAACAACAGAGGTGTGCCTCATTATCACCAAATTATCTTATCAAGTTTAAGAAAAGCAAAACACACTTTATCAATGTATTCCGACGAGCAAATCACATGAGATGGAATACAGGACGTCCAGTACTGGAAACAAGGCAACATAACTATTTTGCTGGTACATTTGTTTACAGACGTTGTCTTTCTACTTCAATTTATCACGCTAATTGGAAGAGATAAAACACTGCCATTTTAGAGAATAACAAATCAAGATGCATCTTCAAAAAAAAAACAAAAAACACACAGGCCCATAGTTTATCTGTCACTGCACTTCCTTTCAGTATAAAAGATCTTGATGGCAAAGCGATCAAATGGGAAACTTCAAACAGAGCAGTCATGCCTTATCCATTACTTTTACCAGTATAGGCGCAGCTTTCCATAAGTGTCAAGAATATTTCAGATTAAAAGCATCTTCATTTGGAAGCGGAATGACCGGAGGGCAACTCTCCCAGGAACACATTCCTTATTTACCGGCTCTGTTAATTCCCATTCCCAGCACAGCAAGGGGGGGTGGGGGGGGGGTTACTTGAGAAGTCTGCACACTGTGAAGTAGACCTGACATTTTTCTTCTCTAATTGTGTTTTCTTCTCCCTTTGCTGGTTTGCAGTGTGTGTGTGTGTGTGTGTGTGTGTTTATGTGTTCCTGTTTGTGTGTGTGGCTGTGCAACAAAAAGTGTATATCAAAATAAGTGTGTGTCTGTACGCACATGCGCAGGCATACTTATTCATCTCCCTGTGTGTGTACAGCAACAGTGTGTATGTTTTTTGCCAATTAGGCACTCAATGACAGGACATGTGGTGAAGCAGCTAGCTGGGCTATTCATGGATCAGCAGTTATGGGAGGAAATTTCAAAATACCAACTGGATACACACACACACACACACACACACACACACAAGTGGCAGTAATTTTGAATGCTCAGTGCATGAAGCTGATCTTAGTGGCTCAGACAGCAGGATGCTGTCTGTCAGTGCATCATGTATTGACACAGTTGTCCTGCTCTTTTGACAAGTTCACTGGTTCCTTGGGATTTGCAAAATTTCTTAAGTTTGACAAGCAATGTCAAACAGTGCTTTTATTTCTCATATGCTAAGTTAACCTTTCAACTCTCCCTTTCAGATTAAAAGACGTACTTCAACATTTTTGGAAATGAAATGCACTTTTTTGCGTCTTTACCATAGTCAAATAAGAAAACTGGTGTCAATTTTGTGCACTCAGTGTAAATCTTTAGCTTTGCACCTGGATCTCTCAAATTGGAAACTACACCCAATCCCACAACTCTAAAGCCAGGAACACACTGGATATGTGGCGTGTGCGTGGCGGCTGCGGAACATCTTGGTTTTCATTTCAGGTGCACATGTTAATGGGTTAGAGCAGGTTAGAACAGACACACACGTCGAGATTAACAGTCTTGCCTATTTTTCAAGCTTGACGCACGTGTCTCACAGCAAAAATGGACATAGAAAAGACCTGTTGATGTCACATTAACATCATACCAGCAACATTACATATAACTGACACCTTCCACTATAGTGGTCTATTTCTAGACTGAATCTGAACACGACACAGACAGGGAAAAAAAAACATTTTTTTTTAACCATTTTAGCAGTTGCATGTGGAGACAGTGGCACTTCACTGATGTTTTCTGTCAAAAATAAATTAGAAATGAATTTATAGTGAAAAGAAATCCAAGAATCCAGCAGCAACACAGCAGACATGCAACCGCGTGTTTCTCTGCAGCAGGTCAACAAAGACCTCGAGCGACTGCAATGTCGCAACCCTAACTGTAATTATGACACAAGCAAAGGAGGATGTGGGGTGACCGGGGCGTCAGATCAGACCACTCTTCTATGTGTTGTTCTAGAGAGCACGGTTTAATTTCAACTTCCCAAAACATCCTAGAAGTAAACTTAAGTCTTCTGTTAGTCTGCACACTCTAATTAAAAATCATTTATTAAACAGCCAAGTAAGAGTCTGTGTTTCCATGTTTTTGTGTTTGTGTGATTCTCACTACTATGAGTATTCTTTTAAAGGAAAAGAGCAAGTTTTTGGCAGACTATGTCTCTGCACAACTTATCGTTTTGCAATTAATAGATTCCCATCTGTGTGTGTGTGTCCAAAAATACAGCATAAAGTGAGAGAAGGGTTGCAACTCTTGTCTTCACTAAATGGTAAACTGATTAAAGAGCTTACTGGCCATGGAACTGGTGTATTGGTGTCTCTTTAAATGTGAAGGAGAGTAAAAAAAAATTGTGGGCAAGAAAATGAGAGAGAAGATACTGCAATTTAAGAAAATGTGATGAGCAGGGAAGCGCACGGCAGATAAGACACGAGTTGAGAGGGATGAAACAAGAAAAAGACGGAGTGGGTTGAACAGAATAATGATCACTCCTCTTCAGTGTCAGCTTCTGGATTAAACTGAGTAAAATGTGTTTTATACTCAATATCTTCCTCTTATTTATTTTGGCTATGAAACAACTCATCCAGCCATGAGTGGATTCCGTGTGCACACTAAGTCACCTCTTCCTCGATCAGTCATCTTAGCTCTCCTCCCCTGAAGTGATGCCATATGGCGTCTCCACCTCTCTTCTCTCACTCTGCTTCTCCATTCTGTTAAATGTCTCACCTTTTCATCGTCACTCTGCCTTTTTTTCCCCCCTCTCTTTTTCTCCATCATCGCTACCTCCTTTCTTCATCTGTTTACTCCTATTGTCTCCCCTCTGTTCATTTCCCTTATCTACCTATTGCTTCAAACACACAGACATACACAGACGAACACGCCGCTCAGCTTGCTCTCCTGCTGTTGATCTCTCAGGGCCAGGTGTGTGCACGAGAGGAAAGCTTTGCCAGTGGGCATGACAACGGACTTCTCCTCCTTTGTCCCTCCCGCCTCTTCCTGCTCCCATGTCTGCCTCTACTTCTTATTTCTCTTTTACACCTGTCTCAGCTACAGAGCCAAAAGAATTAAATAAAATAAATCAGAAGATGACTACATAACAATGACTTTTTATTTTATTTTATTGTGATTGTAGTCTGTGTGGACTGCATCTCCTGTCAGTAAAGGATATGGGTGGCAAAGTCAGTGTTACTGCTCACTTGATGGGTTTATGGGCAGATTACAGGCAGTAGAGCTGTAAAATGGGATGAGCAGCTGAATTATCAATGATCCTCAGCTATGAAACACGAGTCTCTCAGCCCAGTATTCCTAAGAATTCACCTCACGATTTACACCCAATGCAAACACGCAAACTAGTGTGCCCTTTCCATAGTGAGGCAGAGGATACACAGATGTAACAGGACAACTGCGTGCTGCATTCTAAGATGACACCCCCTCGGTTCCCGTGGATGTTGCTCACCAGGAGGACACGGTACACTGAAAGTTTTTTTTTTTCAGGCTTTTAAAGACGTGCTGTCCAACCACATCAGACATCAAAAGTCTTCATACCTGATCTGGGATCTCTCCAGGAAAAGTTTCATAGTGTTGCACTGTCAAAAATGCCGCAAATGAAAAAAGAAAAAGAGAGAGGTGTAATTTCTCACCTCCTGATGAAAAATCACAGCATGAAAAGGCTGTGAATGGCGGTTTCCCCCTGTTCCAGATTAGGAAATCTGTGGGGCCAAAGCCATCTAACCATCTGACTGATATTTCAGACAGAGTATACTGGTCCCTTAAGGGTGTGGAGGTCAGGGTGGCGAATGGTCCGCTTGATTTTTTTTTTAATGGAGGAGAAAGGTCTTCGTCATAACTGTAGTTGGGAATGGACAACCAGGCCGCAGTGGATGAATTCAATTAGAATGGAGTGAATTCAACTTCTCCATTTCCTTCACCTTTAGTTCGCCATTAGTGGCACGATTAAGCTCCGTGATTGGATATTTCTTGCAATCTTTTATAACACAGTTAGAAGTTTTAAGCCGCTCCACCTGCTTGTCACTCACCATTATCTATGCAGGTTATCTTTGTATATATGGACATAATCTTTCCTTCACATTATATTATTTTGGATTTTAAACATAAGTCATTGATCATCAGTGTTTATATGTGTGTGGGGTTTGTTTCTGTCTCCATCTCCCAGAGTCAGCTGACCAGCCCGGGCGTCTGTCCATGCAACACCTGCTGGATGACACTAAACACATTAGTCTGGTGTGAGTGCCTCTCACTGCAGCCCTCTACTCCTCTCCTCTACACTCCACTCTTCTTCTCTGCTCTCATTTCCCCTCTGCTCCTCTCATCATTTAACCTCTCCTACTGTAGTTCTTCTCTCTCTTTTAGCTTCTCTCTCTACTTTCCCTGCCCTCTCGCCTCTTTCCTCCATAACTGTGGTACTCAAGTCCAGTCGCAGTCTCAAGATGTTTTGTGTTATCTCATTGAGACTCTGTTTTGACTCAGACTAGACCCCATTTGGACTCAGCCTTGACACAAGATTACCAGCCTATTCCCTCATAAAAGAGGCCCTTTTCTTTAATGCAGTTGGCTTTGTACTGAATATATGTTTACTTTCCAAATCTTGAAGACAACATTTATTTCAATCAAGGACCAAGTATCTCCTCCTCTCCTCCTTATATATTACAACTTTTATTGACATTCCTGGTGACTGACATCTTAAGAACTTACTTCTTCTTCAGATGAACCTGTACGCCCTCAGTTTCCAAAAAGCTCATCTACATCAGATATTGGGAGTCTTTTGGTTAGTCTTGTATTTGCATGTGGATTGATTATCTCAGTCTTTGAATATCCACTCTGCCATTTTTTAAACTACCTGCCTTGGGCGGGACCATATGTCGTCATCGTTCGTTATACACCTGTTGTTTTCATCTACTCAACTCAAGTCAGTATTATTTTAAAGTTACAGTCTATTTAGGACTAATTTCTTTGAATGGTTCCCTGCGGAGCTGCAGGGGCAGAAGCAATACAGAATATATATGCTATTATCATTTTTTGGAAATAATGCACATTTTTTTGTTGTGTGTATGTACAGTGGCAGCACTTGGTGAGGTTGCAGCAGCCCTACGGAGTAGTCAAGGAAATCGCGCGATATCCTCCGACTCAGCCACATAAAATCCAACGTGCTGTTCTCTTTTCTGCCATCAGGTGTCGGATACTCGTTCCCTCATCACTGCTCCGTGTGGGTGCAGAGAGAAGACACAAAGCAGATTGGGAATTGTCTGACTGTATTTCATATCACGAAGAGACAGCGTTGGATGAATCATAATCTTTTACACAGGGTCTAAGACACTTAGTCAAAGATCTATTATTAAACATGCTTAGCACAGTACAAGTCACAGAAATATTACACGATGTAGGCTATTGTTAGGAAGACAGCTTCTCTGAGAACACTAATTTTGAATGTGATATATCACACAGCTGCTGACTGACAAAGTCATACAACGTTGCAGTTATAAAATACCCTACAGATTTTATCAGCAACCAGAGATTACTTCTGGTTAACAGCAGTGTGCTGAGAACAAATCAATTTCTAGGTATTACTTATCCGCACCAATGTAGCATTATCAAACTATATTGTGGTCTGGTTTAATACAGAGAAAGGTTCGCAGTAACAGTCAATGTGTTTATAAATTTTTTTTTTATCAAAACCACAATCTTTCACTTACCTTAACCAAAGTTCTTTTGTTGTCTAAACCTAATCACAGACGGGACGGTGGATGTGACAGTCGTGCACTTTGTACAGCCGCTATCGTGTTTTCCCCTCTCTGGTGTGTCCTGCTCGTCCCGTTTGTCTCTTTCTGTTTTGTGTGCGTGTCTGTTTCAATCAGGGCATGGTGACCTAGTTTTGTAGTTTCCTCATCCCTCACCTACTCACGTGTTCACCTGCTGCTGATCCAGTCATCACCTACACATGAAACCTGCAGTATAGTAACAAGCGCATTTCATTTAAGTGAGACAGTTCCTGGGTCCTGGTATTGTGCATGCTGGCTAGCTGTCATGTCTTACTGGGACATTTAATGGACTCAGCCATCAATCACAGAAATTTGTGGCAGCAGGTTAAGCAAAGGTAGTCCAGATGTCTCTCTGGCCATCAACGCTCTCCAGTTCCTCCTGAGGGACCCCAAGCCTTTCTCAGGCCAGATGAGATATGTAGTCTGTCCGATGTGTTCTGGGTCTACTGTGGGACCTCCTAGCAGTTGGACATGCCTGGAAAATCTCCAATGGGAGGCGCCCAAGAAACATCCCGATCAGATGCCCGAACCACCTCAACTGGCTTCCCTTTGGTGTGGTACCCTATCCATAAGGGCCCAGCCACCCTAGAACAGGGGAGACCCGTTTCGGCCACATTCTTTTGGTCACTACCCAAATGTCATGACCATAGATGAGGGTTGGAATGTAGATTTAATTGAAAGCTTTACCTTTCGGCTCAGCTCCCTCTTCATCACAACATTCTGGTACAGTGCTGGCATTACCGCTGACGCTGACTGTGACAAGACCGTGAGATACTTAAACTCCTTAATTCGAGGCAGCAACACACTCCCAACTCCAAGGGAGTAATCCACCATCTTCCAGCAAAGAACCATGGCCTCAAGCTCAGAGGTACTCGTCACAGCAGCTTCACACTCAGCTGCAAATTGTCCAAGTGCATGCTGTTGTTCATGGTCTGATGAAGCCAACAGAACCACATTAGTGAGGCAATTCTGAGGTCCCCAAACCAGACACTCTCCTCCCCCTGGCTACGCCTTGGGATCCTGTCTATGAAAATCACAAACAAGATTGGTGACAAAGGACAACTCTGGGAGAGGCCAGGAAACATGCTTGATTTTCTGCATTCCTGCATTGCACCACCTGGATCTAAGGTTTAACAATCAGGTGGAGCTTCCTTTCCAGCAAACTGGCATAAGCTTTCCCGGGAAGTCTGAGCAGTGTGATTCCCCGATAATTGGAGCGCCATCTCCGTGTCCTTCCCCTGTCCCAAGGACTACTCTACAATAGTATGCCCAGGTTCCCACCCTTGCCTACTATCCAGCTTGCATCGCACCCAACCCCAATTTTTTCCTTACAGGTGGTGGGCCAATAAAGTAGTTTTACATCCCCTCTCTCTGGAGTTTTAGCAAGAACACTGCATTTTGTGTTGGTCTCTGAAGCTCTCTTGTTGTTTTCTGAGTGACGCACAGCCAGGCCAACCACTGGTAATGGACTGTAGCCTAATACTCTGGCTTGGCAAAACTCACCACCAAATTCAAATGGCAATGGTCAGTCAGCACTGAAATGAGCTGAACAGACAGTCAGATTTGGTCTAAAAAGCTCTGATATTTCAGAAAAATAAACGTAAAAAAAAAAAATTGTATTTCTCTTTGGATTAGGATTGGTTTTGATACTTTCACAGTATTTATAGCACGTATACCTGCTTCATCAGAAAGACATGGAAATCTCACTTTCTACCATATTGGACCTGTAACATTTTATCCCCTGCAGAAGATAAGAATTACATGTGTCCATTTATGTCAGCAGCTTTTATGGAGCTGCTAAAATTTTAAGGGTTCCTCACTCACATTGTTTTTACGTGGCCTGTGTTAAGCTACGGTACAGAATGAGTATTTTTACTTTCTCTTTTCACACTGATTTACTTGATGAATAATTTTCAAATAGCCAGAGGCTGGAATTACGATGTAACCACTGCGAAAAACAAAACAAACACAAACGCAAAAAAATAATTTTTCATTTCATAAATTTGGAAAACTATTTTGAATTCATTATCACTCTCTCCCCTTCTGCCTCACACCAGTGCTACAGTCACCTTTGCCAATATGACTGTATTCCTGTGGGGAACCACCTGCTACAGTGTCGGCGTGTCACAGCAGCAAGAAACACAAGAGACAGAACATGTTTCTTTTTGCACCGATCACCCTGCTCACTGATGCTGTTGGTCACAGACCAGAGAGACACACAACTGAGAGCTCTTACATACGGGTTAGAGCCCTCTCGCACGCACTATTTCATACTTACCCATAGACATTCACCCCTCCCACCCTCTCGTTTTGATCTCCTCCGTTTGTGTATTCTTCACGTCTGGTCAGTTTGAGGTTTCTGCCAGGTCTTCAGTGAGAGTTGCTGTCAGTTGGTTATTTATAATGTTGTGTACAGACTACAAAACCTAACACACTGTTAAGCAGAAAGGCAGTTAAAAATAAATTTCTTGTTTGGCATTGAGAAAAAGGGTTCATCCACATGACAAAGAAAAAGCCTCATGACACATTGTCTGGATTTTACAGAAAGAGTGCTACAACAGTTAAATCTCCAGAGCTCTGGTCTTAAAATCCAATGGCAAAACACCGAACATGAAGAAACACAGACTCTATCAGTTCACTCTTGATTCCAGCAAAACGACACATCAGGCTTCTCAAGCAAGGTGAAGCTCTTCATCCCTCAATTGACAAGCATTAAAAACTTGACATGGTTACTGGTGATAGTAACAGCAAGCTTGTATACTGACGTAGGCTTAAACCGAGTGCAAACTTTGAAGCTGGCTCCAGGTTTTCAGTGTATCTTATGATATGCAAGACTTCAATAATAATAATAATAATAATAATAATAAACTACATCATGGACACCAGTGGCAGGTCATGTCAGCTGCAGCTAATTAACATGAATTCCGTTAGTGACTTGATGACGGATCAAAATGAAACTCGGCTGTTGTTGGTTTCGTGTGCTCTCTGTGAGCCAGGGTCTGACTTAGCCAGAGATCATTTGTGAGGAAAGACCCTCCATTCTTTAACACCAAACAATGATCAGTGGACTGAGTGTTTTTGAAGTCCTGGCTCCAACAGTGATACGCCTTCTCTCTAGCTGATCGCTTCACATCAGTTTTAGAAGTCGCATTCTTCCACTTAAACTTTCAGTCATTTTATATTAATAATTTAAGGTAGATAATATAATTTTTTAACCAGGACCTTCAGTATTTGGATTAAGTAGCGCATGAAAAATGAGATCTGCCAAATTTAGAAAACACGTTTTCACTCACTTGTCACATACGGATGTTTGGTCAAGACCCTGAGGGCATCTGAGTCGCCAGGAGGTGGTTGGGGTGGATGGTGGGTGTACAAAGCACACAACTGTCACACAAGAGACCAGCGTTCGCATCCACAGTCCTGTCTGTGGTTAGGTTTAGGCAGCAAGATTTTGAGTATGTGCGCTTGGTTATGTGCGAACCGTAGTGCGCTCTCACCCCATACATTAGTGCATTAAAATGCGACGCCAACAGTCCTGACCTGATAGCCTATAGCTATTATTGCAATGAGCCAGATACATATTTAATCAACATTTAATCATATGTAAGTGTCAGACTGGACTAAAAAACTTGACTGGGACTTGCCGACTCTACTCATCTCCAGTGATGAAACACTAAGCCACCAGATGCAATGGCTTTGCTCTTTTGTATATTAGTAGTTTTTGGAATACGAATTGACGCAGTTAGTGTATATAACGCTTTGGCTACACAGACGGTACTTGTTAGCGAGGGGAAATTATGATTCTAACAAGAAACACTGGTGAATGAAATAAATCAGTGAGATGGTGTCTCTCACAAATTTGTCGTGATTACACACAGTTTCCACACTCATCTCAGGATGACACGTTTGACAGTGTTAAAATTAGTTCATCATGTGGCTCCCAGTAAACATGAAATCATGTGCACAGTTTTGCCTTTCAGTGTGTTGCAGAAAACATTAAGAGCCCGCCACTGATTAACCAGCGTGGTGTGTTGGGAATGTAGACGCAGAAATCCAATGTGTTCATTATGCTCTGTTCTTTGCTCTGTGTTCTGGTCTCTCACCTGCATTCCCACATCACATCAGCTCATAACACAAAATCAACACAGTCGGGGCTCTGCTCGTGACACCGCAGCCACAGTACTGGCTGAAGAATACAATATGAAACATTCCTCCATTGTCTGTGTTGAATTATTATATTTTATCATTTTTCTTTTCTTTTCAGTGGACTGATCCTGCGCTTTTCGTTATGTACATGGCATTTTCACTTTGCTTTTGTGGTGTGAAACAAACCTCTACCCTCACATGCACAAACTCATACACTGAAACATTAAAACATACTGCCTTGTAAGTATGTACTGAGATGAAGTGTTCCTGTATTGTATTGTTTTGAATATGTACTTTGGCATATTAGATTTTTAGCATACAAGGATTTCCATTATTTGCAAGGTTCCCGCCTTGAGTTTCAGGCCTAACAAGGACGAATATGTATATTTGTTGTTTGAGTGACAACGGCTGAGACAAAGCGGACGGCCATAGGGAGTTGGTGTCAGATGATCTGTAAATGGCAGAGAGCGAGCTAGCATGGATGTTGCTGTATTTGAGTGAGTGTGTGTGACCTGAGGAATGGGTGAGTTTGGGTAGAGGTCAAAGGTTATCTTTCACTGGGATAAAAAAAAAAAAATGCTGGTCTGTTCTTTTTTTCTTGTCTAGATGTCAGTCTGACTTGCTCTCTGTTGGTGTTTCTTGTTGAATGTCTATCTGCCTTCATGCCCATCTGGCCAGAGCGAGAGGGCACAAGGGCAAAAGTGTGTATGGCAGCAGGAAGTGTGAATGTGGGAGCGAGTGAGTGTGTGTACATTTCCATACAGCTGAGAGTATAATGCTGCCTCAGACCCAACTGTCAGCTTTCTCTTGACATTGAGAGGAGAGGCGAGAAGAGGAGAGGAGAGGAGAGGAGAAGCGAGGAGAGGAGTACAGCGGAGCAGGCACTGGGGAGAGGACACGGGAGAGTACAAACACCACACACACATAAACACACACGCTTTGTTTGCTGTGCAGTGACCTGCTGCAGACAATTATGTCTCCCTCACTCTGCCACAATCAAATTACTGCTGGAGGACAAGGCCTTTGTACAGACCCACTTCTGCGAGGGAAATGAACACATACAAAAACACACACAGTTCCCCTCTCTCTCATACGCACACATACACCTACATTGGGGATGTTTTGCAAATACAGTATGTCACCACTAACACACACAAAGACACACTCTAGTAAATTCCCAATTGCAGCACTGTAATTAAAACACCAACAACTAATGTAGGTGAGAAAGTCTGAGCCTGATTCTAAACACACACTGCTTTATTCAGCACCTGGGTTTGGATGAAAAACACTGTAAATAAAACAGGGTAGATATAATGCATAAGGCACCTTTATGATTAATGGCATAAATCAATAAGAATTAAATCCTCTAAGAAAATGAAATAGAATATACAACAAAATAAATCTTGTTCAGAAATATCTTCCTCAAAAAGATTTACACACAAGGTTCAATAGAATAGTCGCAGATCCTTGGCCTCCAAATTCTTAGAGACAAACCAGACTATACATCTGACCCATCGACCAATCACAGCTTGCCTTCTTTCACAATATGTGTTACGTATGTAGATTATCAGTTAACAGTTTGAGGGACAGACTTATTCCTCCTAAGAGCACTCCCAACCATGACTACAAATGTAATCATTGTTGTATGAATGAAAGTGAACCTGGAGCCATCCATCGTTAGCCATCTAAGAAGGTAGGATCTGCGTTTGAATCCCAGTCAGTATAAAGAGAGTGTGCAGCATGTGCTTCATTTAGCAGGCAATGCTTGGGACCAGAAGGTGATAGTCAAATAGTTACAGGTTCACTGAAACGAAATTAAGCATGATTTCTATTTCACTTTACCACGGTAATCGTGATATTACTTGTGTGCAAAAGGGGGCACTCAAGACAGTGTCGTGCTCAGGTGTCAAAGGCTAGGCTTTTTGTTGAGACATCGTAAGGCTCCTACATGCTGTGTGCGTTTACTTCCGCTGTGACACAATACGTGAGATCAAACAAACCTAGCACATTAGTTTCTGATGTCCAACGTCCATTCATTGTTTGGCTGATATCATGTAGCCTACAATGAAAGGCATTCTAATCACCACATACGAGTAACCAACTTAATACCATAGTGACTGAAAGTTGTGGATTCTGATTGGCTGGACAGAGCGCATTAACTTTTAATAAGCTAACATTTTAACCAGACATCTATGAAATGAACAGAGACAGAGAGATGGGAACACAAAGAGAGAGACAGAGCAGTGAAGGCTGCTCCTGGAGAGTAAGATGACTCCTGTTTTTCAAAAATAACCAAGAGAAGAAATGTTTTATATTTGTGCCAATACACTATTTGGCAATTATGAGGGAAAGGGAAGTAAAACCGACACTGTCTGAAAAGAGGGAGAAGAGGACAGCAGCAGAGACACAGAACAGAGAGAAGTTAGAGAGAAAATGTGTTAAAGAGGAAGGACAGGAAGGAGAATCAAGTGGCGGGAAAACAAGACATACAGAGAAGAAAAGAAGTCAGATGAAGAGGGAAAAGAAGAAGAGCAGGAGGAAGGAGGGATCTGGAGGAAGAGAGGAGATGGTGTTGATGTTTGCTTGTTATTCCAGCACTAATTTTCCCCCTGGAGCTCATTACAGTCTGGAGAGAAACAAACCACAAAACCTTAAAAACCAACAGAGTGGAGAGAAAGAGGAGGGGTGCAGTGGGGAGGGGGGGGGGGGGGGGGGGGGGGGAGAAAAAAAAGTTAAGAAGGACCAGGAGAAAGAGAAAGAAGGACAGAGGAAGCAGAGACACAAGAAGCACACATCAACTGGATTTATAAAGACAAAGATGGAGGGAGGAAAGACAGACTGAAGGAGGGAAGAGAAGAGTAGAAGAGACTGAGTGAAATGAATAAGCAATATGGAGAAAGGAGGAGACAATAACAAGAAAGACACACACACACACACACACACACACACACACACACAAGCACATATTGTGAACACCGCCCACCATTACACACTTCGACACACCTGGGGCTGTGTGTGTGTCTCTGGTTGCTTTCAGAAGTTATGCCAGCTTCAACAAAATAAACTGCCAGGCCAGGCTTAAAGTAGGTTTAAGAAAAATAAAAGTCCCATTTAAATTTTATTGATTTCATCAGAGCAAATAAATAAGAAAACAGTAGATAAATTGATTTGATTGATTGATAAATCAAAGAATATCATTATAGTCTAAATATTCACATGTAATTTACAGTCAAGATAATAATAATAATAATAATAATAATAATAATAATAATAATAATAGTAATTATAATAATAAATAAAAGTCCTTTTAGCCATAGGTTTTATAAGTAGTAGATTCAGCTTTTTAGCCACAACTTGGTTTGACCCAAAACAAAAACAAGAAGCATGTTTTTAATCAGAAGAGCAGAACAGCAGCCTCAGATTTCCACACAATCACTAGTAAGTTTCTCTTAGAATATTTTTTCTTTTATATAACACTGAAGTACGGAAATACAGATATTATAGTCATCAAGATCAGATTCAGTTTTCAGTATTAGTATTATCATTATTATCATCATAATACCAGTAGAATAGAAACAGTGGCTTAGATTTTGATATATTTATATATCCATATACTGTGTAAATTCATGTATATATATAATAGAGTTTGTGGTTGTACGTTGGTTTCAGTGTCCAAAGTCCAACATTGAAGAAAAGCAAGGAAGGATCCGTGCTGGGAGGCAAACGAGTACAGCAGCAGATAAAGTACAGACATGAGGAAGGAGAGGGAGATGGGCCGTTGAGGAAAGGAAGAAAGAGGTGAAGTGAGTGAAGGGAGAACAGAGGTGTCCAAAAAAGGAAGAGAGAAATCTGCACTTGGGTACAACAGCATAGTCGAAGAGAGAAGAGGATCCTGGAGCGGGAGGGGTACGAATCTGAAAAACAGCAGCAGTGAGGGAAAGACAGATAGAGGGAGGGGAGATGAAGGTGTGGAGGAAGGATGGTTGGACAGAATGGAGGCCGATTTGAATGTTTGTTTGGCTGCCAGAGAGATGATAAAAACACTTAAGTAGCAAAGTAGAGCAATCCTTTCTGTGTGACTGTGACTTGCATCAGTACAATATTAGTTTCATTAGATATAGTCACAAGAGAGTCATGGTAACATATTGACCGCATGACTGGAGAAGGTTTTTATTACATCTATATTTAAAGGTTCTGTAAATGAGATTTTAAACAATAATATAGCAGCAAACAACTATTTTCTATGTAAAGATATAGTGGAGTGATGAGGTCCCTAGCAGAGAACCAAGTCACACCCCCTCTTTATGTGTTGTAATCTGAGCATCTCTGTTCTTTGTTTTAGTGTCCGGTCCAGACACCAAAATAAAGAATAGAGGCCTCCGACAAAGAACGAGATAAGACCAGGGCACAGGCGGAGTGGCCATGGGGGCTACTGGCTCAAATCCCAGTTGGCCAGTGGAGTGTCAAAACATCCATCAAGTTTTAAAAGTTGTTTCTGGCTCCGTCAGTCACTTTACTGCCTGTCATTCATGCGCGCAGTGCGAGCAGAAAAGTTTGTGGCTGAATTTCTTTCCCAATCCGACCGTGGAGCCAATACTAATGTCTACTACTGGCTTTACCGACATGGTGAGCACCACGGGCGGCTAAAGGGCTTCAGCTTGACTCAGAACTTTCCTCTCCTCGATGTGTAAGTAACTTGATGGCTACATAATGTTACATGTCTATTTACATTAGTGACTGGCTACGGAAGTCATGATAAAGTTAGCTAACTTGCTGTTAGCAATATTTTGAATGTGTTTGGCTCTCACTGGCTTAGTGCCACATCATGGCAATGCTACCAGGGGCTAATGGTTATGGCTGGATTGTTTTTGTTGGCTCTCGTGGACACAGAATAACTTCATTCGGTTGTGTTTCTCATTGTGTGTTCAGTGGCCGCATTCACTGTGCTTCGTTACACCTTGCGGAGAACATGAAGGGGGGGTGGGGGGTGGCCAAACAGAGGCTATTAGTGTGGACAATGAAGCATTTGTTTTGGTCTGAGATGCTGGTGGTCTAGTGCGACGTCCAATGGAATTGTTTACAGAACCTTTAACTGTTCGAAACTGAAATTCCTGTTGTTATATGCTGTACTGTATACTTCATACTTCCACATTTCAGTGCAGTGAAAATGTAAAATTTCTGGTTTCCCGATAGCAATCCTGGCTCCTCCTGTCTCCTCACATTTACTTATTTGTTTTCCCAGTTATATTTTGTTTGTTAGTTGCCGCCTGCTGTATATGTCACTGACACTGATGTTAATAAAAATAAGCACATTGTGTCTCGTCCTTCAAAGTGCTTTTGACTTTTTCAGTATTTAACCAAGACCATGATCTTTTCCTAACCTTAATCAAGTGCCATGGAGTGTTTAAAAATAACTATTACAGAGTTAAATCATGCTTTAGTCATGGATATTGCAAGTAGATATTGCAGGGATCAAGGCTGGATTAGCAACTGGGCAAAGTGGGCAACTGCACAGTGGCCCCAGAACCAGAAAGGATTACTCCATGGCATTTGGGTCAACATAATATGATTAATACCGAATTTGTTCGAAATTTACTGACATAGAAAATCAACTCTCCTCCATCGTCCATCATATGTCCCTGGTCTTGCAGAGGGTACCTATGCCAAAATCCAGTAGTTTTAATTACTTAACTACTTTTCAATGATAGTATTTAACACAGAACATTTAAGACAAGGTAGTGTTGTTCTATCATAAGTACTAGGCTGCAACCAAAAGCTTCCATCAGTGCGTCTGTTATTTTCTTCAATAATCTAATGATTATACAGAGTTTAGTGGAAAAGGCCCATCATTATTCCCTGAAGTGAACATATTCAAATGTCTTGTTTTATCTGATTAACAGTCAAAACCTCAGACGTAGGGAAAAAGTCGGGAAAACTAACAAATATTCACATATCACCCTGCAGGACGTTAATCCAGCTGTGGTAGGGACTTGTTCACTTTCAACATTTTGTAACTTGGCAAGCATTAACTTAACTTTCAAAACACATTTGCAAATTGGTAGTATAAAAACAACAAAACATTACTTGATTTATATTTTATGTATTATTAGCACATACAGTTTTATTTTAAATATTGGTTTTAGGTTTCCATTAACAACTGAAAATGTTGCAGCTGTGCTTTAGCTTTTCTTTTGTGCAGTAAGTGTCCAGCTTAGTTACTATGTCACAGCTGGACACCTTAGATAGCTTTTCTTAGATTTGGAGACATGTTTGATGCCATTATAACTAGTTTTAAGAAATCAAGACAAAGAATAGGCAAAGTCTGGAGGAGGGTTATGTGCAAGACACTAAGTAACTAAGAAATAGATGTGTATTTCAAGAACAAACTGTCTAGTTATCTGAAAATACGTGAAGTCATTTTTATGACAACTATAAAACACAGCTCACAGGAGGTAAATGCTTCCTCAGCCCCTGATTTTGTGATCAGAGTTTCATGTTTCCCCTTTAAAAAAATTCTAGTTTGGCGTTGGGGTAGAGGCTGATCCAAAATCAGGGCAATTTATGTCAAGCATCAGAAAAAAAAAGACTACAAATATGGCCACAGTAAATGGAAGATGGGAGCAGTTCTTGGAGAAACATTCTTCAAAGCTCATGTTGATGAATTAATGATTGAATGATGAATATGGAGGAAGGGAGGGGGGGGTTACACTCGGGCTTTAGAACACTCTGGAACATATAAATGATCAATTGCGTCTTTCAGCAGAGAATAAAAAAAGTTTTGGCTGTCCAAAGCTGCAGTCAAGCCACAGAGAAAACAGAGGAAAAGGATGAATGAAAGGATGGATGAAAGGAGGAAGGGAAGTGAAGAAGCTGGCCATACACTCTCATGTACTTGCTCCATAATTCTTCTCCCGTTTTACCCTCGTTTAATCATTCTGTGTCATGCTCTTACATCTCTCTAACATCTCTCCTCCTTCCTCCTCCCTCCACCCTCTGCAGCATCCCAAAACAGAAGTCTGTTGTCACATCCCCTCTTCTTTTTTTTCTTCTTCTCTTCCTTTTCCACCATCTTATTCACGTCCTTTTCTCTTTCCCATGCCCCTCTTCTTCCTCCATCTGCCTTTTCCCCACCTTCATCATACTTTCCATCTTCCACCAGCTCCTCCTCCTTCATTTCCACCCCCTGCTCCTCCTCTTCCTCTGCATCTTCCTCTACATGGGGAACACCAGGAAGCCAGAGAAGGTGGAGTATTTCCATCCTCCCATTAGGTTTCCTCTCTCCAGTTTGAGGTAGGCCCGGTCTCCCTTTTCCATCTGGATCAGAACACCATTGCTGGCCGCCTCGCGCGTCACATCCTGGTCGCCTGCAAACGCAGAAATGACCGGCCAGCCGTTGTGCATCAGGCTCACCTGGATAAGATGGAAAAGGATAGACAGTTTACAGAATGGAAAAGAGGGGGAATGAGACAGACAGGCTCACAGACAGTCACCCACACACGCTGGGAAATGTAATGGCATTTGGTACGAAACGCACGCAGAATATTCAACATCATGCCGGTGCCTTCATGTAGATTCAGATTGTCATATTTTTGGACTTTCCTAGTTGAGATACAAGATTTTAATCTTGTAAAAAAAAATAAAAATAAGTACATAAAGCAATGTATTACAATGTGATTACAATAATACAACAGAATATCATATTTGAATGACACAGCTTTGTGTTGTGCAGTCAGCCCATTGTCAATAGATTTATCAAGAGAGTACTTCCCTGCTTTTCAATTACCACTTGGAGAAGATTTAACAAAGACTTGGAGAGACATTTACACATAGAGAGATACAACAGTCCCACACTGTGTCTGACTCAACAAATGTTTCGATGGGGAATAACATCTTCTTCTTACAAAGAGACGTAGCTGTCAGTGATCTGTCCCCCTCCCTTCCCAGGCCAGCCAACATACACACCAGACAGTGGCTTTCATCACTACTCTTTTGAGCAACAGCAGAAATACAGGCGCTCGCTGGCTTTGTTTCCCCCTTTACGCTTCAATAAAAAAAAAAAAAAAAATGGTTTTATGCTACCCCTGGTACCGATGTGGCACTAAAACAAACTGAAATGAATTTTGGAGAAATGTCTGTTTATGCAGGATCACACTTTATAAAACCTGTGTGAGCAAACTTACTGTTTCTTGATAAGAGAGACAACACAGTCAGTGTTCACATGCATTTCTAGAGGTAGTTTGTATGCTGTAAGGCGATGACTATGTGGTGACTGACTGAGCACGAGGAAAGAGAAAATATGCAAACCATTTGTGAGCCTGTTGTATCATCCTGCTTTGTACATTGAGGCTCATATTCTTAGGCTTCATTTTTAAATGTGATAAGATGGTTAAAGAGTGGCAGGTAGCACAAACTATTTATGAGGGATCACTGATCTGAAAAATATGCTTGAAAACCAATACACTAAGGCAGCTCAAATGTTCAAAAGTATCCAAAATCCCAGATGCTATACACAAGGGACTGTTCAATGAAAAAAATCTATCCAGGTATATTGTATTGAACTTGCTCAGACAGACACCAGTCTATTGCTGCTTTGCACTAGATAATGTATGGAAAATGTAGAGCTGACTTGCATTCAATTGGATGGATGTTTGTAATATTGTGTCCACCACCCGTAATCCTTCCACTCTTTCTTAAAACATAGTTATTCACCCAGGCCTGTGAGATCTTTTGTGTCATTTATCGTACTTACGTTATAAATGCATTTGTTTCTACACAACATGTAGGTTTATCACTCCAGAGAACAGCTCAGCTCAGACAGATATTTTCCCTTCTGAGCTCTAAATACATCAAAATACTTCTGTACACCCTGGAAGCAAGTAAACTGTTGCTAACTGATGAAACACAGTCATAAACATCCCATAATTATACACTTATCCACCTCATTCTATCTGATGGTCAAGAGAGAGAGTGTGTGTGTGTGTGTGTGTGTGTGTGTGTGTGTGTGTGCATGTGTCTGTGTGTGTGTCTGTGTGTGTGGGCAGGAGATGAAGAGCCTGTCAGAGTCAAGAGCTCTCTTGGCCCAGCACTCCTCTTAATAGCAAAGTGAACATAGCGACTAAAGCTGTATATGTGTGTGTATGTGTATATGTGTGTGTGTGTGTGTGTGTGTGTGTTGCTCTGAACAGCCAGTCTGTGATGAAAACACTCAGACTCTGCTCAAACTATTTTTTTTAATTATGTGGATGCAAATACAGCGCAGGTCATGGCAAAAAATTACATTTTACAATGCTGAAAATTTTGTTCGTTACAACTACAACCGATTTAATTAGAGATCTTGTGCGGTTTGGTTTATATATAATAACACACCTACATATTTTGACTTATCTAGCTAATTATACTTGTCTTATTGGTGCCCCAGTGGTACTATCATGCTTATTAGTGCTGTCAGCATTGCCCAAATTTAATATACAGTATAACACACCTGATAATTAGGAAGTCTTTGCTTGCACAATTAGTTTAAAATTGGCAGACATTATTAGCAGACAACCACACAGTAAACTGAGTATCACTCAGGCTAATACATGTGAGACAATGGGCAAATTTATATTTCACATAGTAAAAATAACTGCTGCATTACCACACTCTAGTAGCAATTAAAGTAACTGCTGACACAAACAAGTTTTGTCCTACATACAGTAGCTTCTACACACACTGAGGCATCACTCAGTGTGAGATGAGGGAGTTTTGGTTTAGCTGTCTGACCTGAACTTGGCTCCTGCTGAGCACATCTTGTTCTGTGGGGAAAAGAACTCACCCTCTTATATTTATTCATCTTCCACTATTCAGTTTGAGAGTTTCACACTCCCTCCTCTGATCCGTGTTCGTCCTCTCTCTGCAGACTACAGAGCTAGCAACTGGTCACAAGTCTTTAAAACTGTGACATAAACACTACTCATGGATGGGAAGGGGGTCACATAAAGTCAGCAAGTTTCAAAGTGAACTGTAGCAGCTTTACACTTAATTTAAGGAGCTAGAAGAGCTAGACTGAAGGAATGTCTTTACTGAAAACACTACATGTAGCTGCAAATTCAAGTTGACAACAAAAAGGTGACAGCATCTTCACACTCCAGTCCCCCACCTACCTTCATTTTTGGTAATGACATGTTATATGTCATGTAAGTGAAATATCTTAAGTAATTTGAAGACAACATCTTTGGGGCCACTGTTGTTGGATGTTTTACTGACTAAAGGATGATTGAGAAAAGAATAAACATAAGAAAAATTAAGCCCTTATCATTTCAAGCTTTGGCCCCACTTAGCCATGTACCTCCTTCTTCCTGAACCTCTTCTCCCCCTCTCTCTGCTACACCTGGGGATGGTAGGCAACAAGCTGCATGATACTGACAGGGCACAGTAGCCAAAATGTGCCAATGCAAGAGGCAAATGTGATAAAACTGCTACTTCTCTGAAAAATTAACATGCATCAAGATGCCAACAGTGTGTAGGACTTCACATAGGAAACAGCAGGTATGGGTGTGTTGACACAGATCACATGCTGTCGGCTACACTGCCTTGAGAAGCAAACCGCATGCGTGCCATAGAAAATGAACAGAATTGTGAACTAGATTTCGCCACGCACCACGTTTAATTCAATCAAGGTAAAGTTAGCTTGATTTGGAAAAGTTAACATTCTGTAGCTAAGTCAAACAGTAACCCAAAACAGTATGCACCACAAACATGTGGTCACAGGTATGACTGGCCGAGAGACATGTAGAACCACGCACCTTATTTCGTTGAAAGGTGAATGGTTTGCAGCTATGACACTGGCATATGGAAGATAAGTGTAAATTTATGTATATTTGTGTACATCAGTCTGTCCCCAATACACACCACATGGAAGCAGAATATTATCCAATTTGCAGATAACCAATAATCGATAAAGCCAATAGTGATACAACTAATGCCTGCAATATCGCAATGTGTCCACTTTGCACCGGCAGAGTTCACCACTTTTAATGCCGTGGTTATAATCAGTGCAGACTTCTTACAGTTAAAACACTACTTCATTAGTGTGCGTCTTGATTGATTACAAACATTACACTGTTTCCAAGAATCTTCAATCACTGAAGAAAGACGAGCACAAATCATTAGAAACATGAAATTTGGAACTCATCATCAATAACTGACATCGCTCCAGATTGTACTGGAGAGGTGATAAGTGAAGAAACGGAGTACACAATTAAAACAAAACACACACACCCCTTTTTATGGAGGCTTTTCAAGGACAATGTAGAGAGTGTGATAGAGATGGAGGGAGGGTGTAAGGAGAAAATCATTTGAACCACTCCTCGATCTTTCTTTAAAATATGTAGTGATGCTCAATGATAAACTGCCATATTGTAATAGTCACAATAACTATTAAGTAAAGATTAAGATTCATGTGTAAATGTACAAACTTACTTTCTTATGGGTTTCTTATTTTACATTCATATCAAGCAGAAAGACTTAAAGGAGGCCAGTCCAAAAATATCAAGTACTTCCTCCCCCACCCAAAATGTCAAGCTGAGCTCAATATACAGGCGACAGACACACTTAGGCTAAAAAGATCATCATATGTGGAGAGGTGCAACCAAAGACTTCAAATTAGCCTTATTAACATCCAGATTATAATATGAAACAGACATAGATAGATAGATAGATAGATAGATAGATAGATAGATAGATAGATAGATAGATAGATAGAACAAGAGGAGAAAGGACAGGAGAAGGAGGCGGGAATGGATGGAGAGGGAGGGGAGAAATGGTTTCTGTCCAGTGTGCATGTAATGCTTCTAAAACAGAGACAGAGATGGCAGACAAAAAAAGCCAGCATCACTACATCACTCTGTTACCCTGAGACACACACACAAGCGCACGCACACACACACACACACACACAAATCACGCAGACAAAATCCACCCTCTCGCCTCCCCATCCATTCAGCCAAATCACTCATGTGGAACTCACACTTACAAACCTTCCCTCCTTTCCACAAATACACATTTTTCCCCTCCATACACATCACATCACATAACACACACACACACACAGACACACAGACACGCAAACACTCTCTGTTTCTTTCAATCAATTATTTAAACATGTTTCTTGGTTGTCTTGCTTACTTAAGCCCCCCTCAGATCTAGAACGTGTAATGTTGCCAGGCTCGTCCGTCAGTTAAAATAATGGCTTTTTTGGATTTCACACAGAGGTGTCCGTTGTGGAGGAGTGCCATGTTGACTTTGTTAAAACATGTTGGGACCATTAACGGAGACAGCGAAAATGTTTGTGTGCCATTTGACTTTTGCATGGTAGAGCCAAGGCAGGACTTAACTGAGACAAAATGTTATTTCTGCTATTGCCCTAATTTAATGCAGGGAACAGTTAGGGCTGATTTTAATGTGGGTATTGTATTGGGCATTTTTCTTCACAAAAGTAGAGTAGCTCACAAGTCATTCAAGTCCT
>NW_019174402.1:1144426-1236926 GCF_002260705.1 Seriola dumerili
GCATTGGGCAAGTTTTTACTCTAACTGTCCAAAGCAGACACAGTGGTAACAGTGGCTTCACACAGGAACTTTGGTAAGGAAGCACATGGCACCATGGTCACAGTGTGTAATTCTATTTTAGTCTTACTAATTTGAATAATAATTAAGATGCATTTTCAAATGTGAAGGAAATAGGTGATGTGTGCAGAAGCAAATGTACTTTTGCTGTCAATCTGACATGCGGACCCTGAAAATCTTGCATGAAGCTCGGCTATGGAAAAATTATAAGTTAGACACACTGCTTTGTTCCTGTGTAAACACAGCATTAGAGTTTCAAGGGAGGCAGTCTGGGAGTTTTTAAAAAAGCAAGCACAACCGATGCAGAGAGATGGAGGCAATCAGGGCAAAGGTCAGAGCTTTACTTAACTATTTACATTTTAACCAGATCAGATCTTACAAATTTCAGCAAATCTTCACCAGCTGTCATCTATATTGCCTCGGGGAACAACATCATTAATTTTGGGGAAACCACTGAGCAAAGCCTTCACCCATCAGGTTTCTTCTTTAGTGAGAGGCAAAACATGCAACTCTGAATCTGTTGCCAAATGTCAAACCACATCGAATGATGAAAGTTAATTAACATAAGTCATTTGAGTTTCAACGTGACGTATCATTCTTTATAGCATTTATAAACTGCTCTTTGCCCTCTGCGGTGTAAACACACCCTGCCATGCAAGTTTTATTTATCACAAATATGTTATAAACACACAGTGCACAGTGCAAACTGAACTGAAAAACTCTGACTTATCAGTCTACAGGTGGTTACTGTTGGTGCACCAACCCTAACCCTAACCCAACTACCAATAACACAGGAAACAGCTAGCTACCGATAGCTACCAGGGAAAACAAAAATGCTTTCCTCTTTCTGTTTTGGTTGTGCAATGGCAGACGCGCTTCCTGTTTGTCATAAATCGAGCCTTCATTTTCGCAGGAGATTTCATGCCCGGTGGCAGACAGAATTGCATAGTGAATGCAAGGCTTATAGGGAACCGGTCTAAACACGTATGGTTCCATTATTTTATAGCCATTACATGGTGCAATCAACATTTACTATATAATGATAAGTTCAAATAAGTTACTTGTCTATTGCCTCTTTAAAAAACAGGTTAAAAGGCAGGCACCAAACCTGAGAAATTTGCACTATCATTTGTAAGTGTTTACGTACACTTGAGCATTTATCTGTCTCTTGCTAAATAAAGCCTTAAATGCAAATGTTGCTTTTATTTTGGCAGTTAATTTTTCCAGATTTAATTCACGTATTTTTCAGTTTAAAAATAAGATGTTTTTGTTTTTAACATTTTTGGGTCACTGAATTGTTTACCCATAATTGTCTCTTGAGTAAAACATAAACACATCAACAGTACGTCATCTATGACAAGCTGCATCCAGCTGCTTCATCAGAACCAGCCACTCTGACCATGTAGACAAATGGTAAATGGACTGCAGTTGTGGTACATCACAGCCATGTGAATTAACAAGAGCTGATGATCATGTATGCATGCTCTGTTCTTTGAAGAGGTTTGGCAAGTCTCAACAAACTGGATGAGGACACACTGTCTTTATGGATGTCTGTCATTGTCGAAATCGCCAAATATTCACATACTTAAGCAGCCTGAACGGCTAAAGTCCAGAAATGGTTAGTGTTGCAAACATATAATATATAACTATTGATCTGATACTATGAAGAGAATTTAAACATTGCTTTGGGCCCGAAGAGCTGTTGGCAAGAAATGTAAATGTTCCGTTTTTAGACTATTCAATTTAAAGATAATAAATGTTCAAAGAATACTTTCTCTCACACCTCCTCTCTCACACATGAGCGCAAATCAGTGCAACTTTCTATAATGTTCTGCCAAACTGAGGGAAACAGAGCACAGGTTGATTGGATAAAAATGAAACCAAGCATCTGGCTTGCAAACTGTGTTCTTGTGTGTGTGTGTGTGTGTGTGTGTGTGTGTGTGTGTGTGTGTGTGTGTGTGTGGGTGTGTGTACCGACAATGACACAGGATGAGAGGCTTCATCTCCACACAACACAACAACAATGTGCAAACACTGATTTACCTATAAATTACATTCATACACCAACATAAAAGAGAGACACAATGACTTAAAATGCTTCACTCTGGAATAACAGACCTTTCTAATCATGTCCTTTCAACTTCTGACAGTAGATGATTTTAATGGACGAGTCACCGCTATGGTCACCGCCGTATTTCACCCCAACTAAATCCATTAAAATGTGCCACTCGGCAAAAGAACTAATGACATGACATGAGCTGAAAGGTGAGTTTTCTATTTGACCTTTTGGAGTATTTTCAAAATGCAACCAAAAGGCATTCCTCTTCATTCCTGGATTCTTTATGTTGCTGGCTAACCATTGATGAATATTATGTAATTGTGAAATTTACATGATATCTATGATTAACATGAAGTACTTTCCAAAGGTAGAAACCAGTGTATCCATAAAATACATATATGTATAGTACAGCACATCTGTAGCTGCATTTATTATATTTCCCAGGTTTGAATTAGAGTATGGGTGTCTCTGCTTAAAGTATTAAGTATTATAGATTAAAGATTCTCCCTGCCAGCAAAATTACTTTCCATAATTCTTTGCTAACAAGGTCCTAAAAAATATGACACAGTGTGTATGTTCGTTTATCTAAATTCCCTATTGGATAGTCAGTAGTGAGGAGGCAAACGGGAGACAATGGGAAGGGGGATGGAAATCTCAATATCAGGCTGCAATCATATCGTGGGTGTTGCAGTTGCATGCAATGTAATCATTCAGCTATCAAGGCACTCCTAAAACTCATCTTTATTTACAAATTTATATAGTGATGTAAATGGATTTATACATTTAAAATATCAAATATTGGGGTAAAATACAAGGAAATGTAGGGAAACAAGACTTGACGTTTAGAAGATATAATGTTTACCATGTTAACCAACTTAGAATCTTAGCATGCTTACATTTGCCAATTAGCTCAAAACACAAAGTACAATTGAGGCTGTTGGGAATGTCATTAGTTTGGCAGGTATTTTTGATGAGGCGCTAGATGAAAAGATGGAAACGTAGTTCCACCAAAGTGATTACGTTTCACCCCGAGGGCAACATGAATGTGTGTACCGAATTTCAGGACAATCCATGCAAAAGTAATCAGCTCTATAGTGGCAATAGAGGAGGAGTCCGAAGATCCTCAAAGTCTGTTAGATTCATCTGAAGTCATGAACATCTGTACCAAACTTTGTGCCAATCCATCCAGTATCCAGTAATGGATGGATTGGCCCATCCATCCAGTAGATTTCACATATTTCACTAGATACCATAGGTGAAAACATTGGCCTGCTGGTGGCGCTTAGGATGTTTCTAATCAACAGAGAGACATTGCCATCTGCAGAGCCATCCCACTAAAATGGCTACAGATAAGTCTACTTTAGTCGTTACCCACCGCATACCCCAGTCAACTTTCTGAGCTTGGTTCAAGGGCGGATATAGACAAACAAAGCAGCTAAAATACAAGGTGCAAGGCCTGACAGCTCCCAGGATATACTGTCACTGTGGCCAGTTGCAGACAAACTAACGCTATTATTCCATTTTTTCTTCATTCTTTCTCCAGCCACCATTTCAAAGGCAAGTGAACATAGGAACAGATAAGGTGTTTATTTATGTGGCTTCGACTTGCCCCTTATTTCCCTGAATCTCCACCTTACAAGATGAACTCTGTCTGAGCCACAACTACTGAATGTATTTTTTTTTTTCTTTTTTGATCATAAGTCAATTCATGTTGTCATTAATGTACTGCTGGCTACTAGCTCCCCACAGACGCAGCTGCAGTCTGTTGGAAGTGTACTGAAACATCCCAGTATTTCTTACATTCTCGATGATGGTCCCACTCTATAGTTTTCACTGTGACAAAAATGATTTGCCTTCTTACAGAGAGGATTCAGGAATTCTGTCCTCTAGACCCGCCTAAAAAAGTGATCTTTCGTGGTACACCACACCCCTGAACTACAAAGAAATATCACATTCTCCATTATCTTCTCCGTTACCCTTATTATACATAAGAGCTTACTACTACTCACTGTGTTAATCCCTGTTCTAGTGCTTGGGGCAAATTTATGTCCTCCCTCACTAGTTCACCAGTGAAGGTGATCCAAAGAGACTCAGTTCATGCAAGTGAGAGACAAGCCATTATCGATCAGTGTAAATTTGGTATGTAACTAAGGGTCTATGTGTCCTCTTTTAAAAACTATTTTTTACTATTTTGAAAAGGTTTTTCATTGAGTTTGTTTTAATATGATTTTATTATTTTTTATCCTTTCAAGGTTTTTATTTCATTTCTCTCATCTCTACTCTACATGATTGCACCACTGTGTTTTTGTCTGTGAAGCACTTTGTAAACTTGTTTTTTGAAAAGTGCTATACAAATAATTTTTTATTATTATCATTATTTATTATTTAATATTTATTATGTTTGGTCCCCAGATGTATTATGTAGGCATTACCACAGCGGATTTTTGTTTTAATTTTTAAATTTTTATTTGTTAACTAGGCATGTTCAAAACAAAATAGTTCATATCTGGAAATGTATGAATACATACCAGCTGAATGAACACACCACAAAGGGAAGTCATTTTCAAAGATGATTTTTTTCATCTGTGTGGCAGAGTAATAACAATTTAATACATACAATTTGTCCTTAAGACTAACATAAATGCGTGTTGCTCCAAATGTATGTATAAACAGGTGTGGTAAAATCATAATTCATTTTCAAGAGCAGAATTTACACAATGGGCAGTGTAATTAGGTCTAATCAGCCTTTCATGTTATCAACTCACTATATGGGTCTGTTGTAAGAGTTCACCCTGAGATCTTCTATTTGACTGGACGTTGTGTGTGTGTGCCACTATGTTCCTACATAATTGCTGGCTATTTTTGTATTGAGCCAGTGTCTCATAAGTGTGGTGGCTGTAGTGGAAAGCAGCACAGGGAATCTGACTATATTAAGGAAACTGTTTGATGATATTTAAGGATGTCTAGAAGGGATGTGGCTTGAGCAAAGTTTCATCTCAGTGGTTCTATACACATATCAATCTTTAAAAGCGTATGTTTTTAAAACAGAATTCTCCATCACTTTAATGAAGTGGTGCTTACACAGCATCAGCACTTTGTGATGAGACTATAAACCATTTTAATCAGAGAACAGCCTTGCTCATTGCACAGTCAAACAACATTCATTATAGATTATATAAAATCTATAATTATACTGTTAAAAAATGTTTGCATACACACTGATGCTTGCAGTGTATATGTCAAAAATAACACAATACACTTAACTAGTCACTTAATTCTAGTCCAGTGTGCTGTAAAAATAGATCTGACATAAACTGTTATCTGTGCTCCATGTAGGAATATTTAACTACATTTAATTCTTCCCTCAGAATGACGACTTTTTACAAGCAGTACTCTTTAGGCAGCTAATATCAGACTACAGTAGAAACTGTGGATATCTTGAAAATCAGTGACTCTGGTCTCTCACTGCCCAAAATATCCAACTAGCCTCATGGTGGTTAAAAAATCTATTTAAAGTCTTGCTTCATCTGTACATTGAAATGCTATGGTGATTTACTCTCCCTTTTTAACACTTGTATGTAAAAGACATAAAAAGACAAGCATAATTATGAGTTAAATCAGAACAACAATGATGCTAAACACACATTTGGATTTCACCATGGCATAACTGCAGTAGATTCAAATGAAACTGAACCATGCTTGTACAATTTGCAGTTTTCTTGCTATAGTATATAATACAATTAACAGGGATAGCATTTGCTGTCCTGAATTTAATGCATGGCATTTGAAAAGATAGCATGTTTGCTATCCCTCAGGGGTGAAATATCTCACTAGAATATGGGATGATCGCCAGTAACCCAAGTTCAAGAATAAAACTATAAAAGTATAAACATGAGTGAGCACGGAAAGAGTTGAAAGGATTTGGACAGATTTGTAGACAGATGTAGCTACTCTGAGTCAAAATGTGAAATAAGTTCTTATAAGCGTAGGACAGAAAAGGTAAAATCTCTCATCATAAAGACAGTGTGCCATCAACAGCTTGAAGCAGTGCCTCAAGGTTTTTCTTCTCTCAATTGGAAAACGGCAGTACCAGACAGGCCTTAATACATACTCAGCATGTGATATTTTAGACACGGTACTTGTGTATCTTTCATGCCTCCAGAGCTGCTTTGAGGCCTGAGGCCTTTAAGGATGCCACTTCCGAATGCTTGGCTGCTCAAAATGCTGTTGTAAAATATCATTTATTCACGCTGCAAAATCAAAATAAACAGTAATGGAATATTTCTTCTTCATCTCCCAGCCAAACAAGTTTTTGCTCTTAATTATAAACAACTACTTAACACTGACAGACTGATTAATAATAATAATAAGACTGCTGGCTTACATTTTGATTTTGTTAAAGTTGCCAAGCAGTGCTTTAACGGAGGGCACATTAACCCATCTAATACCTCAAACCACCAACATACAGTTTTACAGTCTTCAGAAAGCAGTGAAAAAGAAACTTGTACTAAACTAATGACGAATCTAACCAGAGAGCACTTCACACTGTAGAGCACTGATATCCTACCAGCACCTCATCTGTTTGTCTTTCTGATCTGTGAGCTCTCTCTTTTCCAAGCTGCAGGTACAAGATGTTCACTAATAGAATTTCTTTGTTTCAATTTGATTTCAAACAGACAGCAGTGGTACATGTATGAAATGTAAATCGTTGCACCTGAAATGGAATACTGTAACAAAGGGAAATGTTTGATATGTATATTGTCAGTGATTTTCAAGATACTGTACTATAAGTAAGCTAACCATTATTGGAAGTATAGGCATAGCTGATGGGTGGCATTATGGGTAGAGTTCTCTTCAGATCCACAAATATACTCTATTTAATCTGCATTGCCTGTATTTAATTGCTAGGCAAAAAGCAGAGGCAGATAGAGAGAGAGAGATAGGTTTGTAGTGGCATTTTGACACCCACATCACCCCTCACAGATACTTAGATGGATTCCTGCAGCGGAAAGCACTGATGAGAGATGGAACTAACTGTTTATCCTTCCCTTTGTACATCTACCCAGCATCCGCTGATCAATAGTTCCTCAAGATGTCTGGCTTTGTTCCTATTTCTCTCTTCAAGCTGCCTGAATCTTCTCATTCTCTTTCCTACCTGTCCACCATTTCTTCTTCACTGACTTATCCTTCTCATCTTTTTCTCTTCTGTTCATCCTTTATTTTTTTCTGTCCCTCCCTCCAATCGCCTTCCAATTCTTTCCATTCCCCATTTTTCTTCACTTTCTTTTTCCTCTTTTCCATGGCCTTCTCATTCCTCCTCACCTCTTTTCTTTACTCTTGTCCCTCTAACTGTTTTGCATTTACTCTGAACCACTCTCCTCCTTCCGGCTGTCTCTCATCTCCTGCATGCACCACAGTAGCTCCCTCTAAGGCAATCAAACAGTAGGAGTTTTCAACACAGCAGATGCGCTGGATGGAAGGGAGTATGAGTGGAAGAGGTTGAGGGTGAGCACCGCACAGGTTGGATGCTTAGAAGAGAAAGGACACACTACACCTGTCTGTCGTGTCAAAAACGTGACAGAGCAAAGCTTTTTCTAAACATTCAAAATCAGTTTTTAAACGTTATTATCAAAAATGTTTAAGGCTTTCGAGGACATGCCCATAAGTGATGTACTCTAGCCTAAATAATCTGGTTGTAAAAGTCTGCCAGTCAAGTGATTATCAAAATGACTCAAGTAACAGTTTTTTGTTTTCCTTTAAATTCCTCTTTTCCTGTTTTGCAGCTAACAGCATTTCATAGCTATACTAAGAGAACACACCAATTTGGCACAAATATCAGTACTAATGGTAATGTGACAGACATTACTGTCACCATGTTCTGGATGGTATGACAGACTTAATTACCTCAGTGCCATGAGTCAAGTGTTTGCCATCCATGGTCTATTTGCATTCAGTTGCACAAAGATGACGGGGAGTACACACAGATCTTGACATAGCTTTTCCCCTTCACATATCGCCTGCCCCCACTTGTTGTTGTTATTGTCGTTACTGCTGCTGCCCTGCTAATTAATTCAAGACTCCAGTAATAAAGTATAAGTAGCAAAACATAATGCTAAAGCCCCAGGGACACAACAGCATAATTACACAACAGTTTAATTTGCTAGAGATACATTGTAATTAATGCTGTGTGGCTTGTAAAGCATCATCATGTCATCATGTGCATGTTAAATACTGGAAATGGGCTTTAGACTGCTCAAGTGATATCACTCACATGACACATTAATAGAATATGGAGACTGTAACTAAGTTAATAGAACAGTAAAAACGAGTTGTTAGTAAGATGAAAGAAGAGCTGTGATTGGGCACACTGCAGGCAGTGTGTGAGAAACAAATAAGTGAAAAGCCTGTTATTACCATATAAAACCCATGTGAGTTTGTGTATCTTAATGTGAGAGAGGAAATTAAAACGCCTGTCTCTGTTTGTTCTGCTCAAAATTTACTTAATGTTTTAATTTGCTAAATGACAAAAAAATCCCAGTCAGCCTGCTGCCTCTTTTCATGGAAAGAAAGCCATGAGGAAACGTCGCTGTCCGTGGTGCTGAAATTAACGCTGCTCCATAGAGCCGCGTGCCCCTCCTCGAGCTCACTGCAGCACCCCGTCGTCCTGTCGGCTACACGCGCTCGATTTGGCTCTGTCCTCTGTGCATGTATTGATTAATTATGATTGGGCCGGCGGGTGGCGGGCGACTAGCTTTCATCTGCCCGCCTCCGTCGTTGTCTCCGAGGAAAGACATCTCAAACATCTACAAAATGACTGCCAGCGCGGATGATATGCAACTTTTATGAGGGAAAAACAGCGAGGGGGAGCTTGGTGAGGTCGGCGCGCGCGCGCGCACACACACAAACACACACAAACACACACAAACACACACACACACACACACACACACACACACACACACAAACACATAAAAGATAAACACACGAACACACTCTACCTGTATAGTTTGGCGGTTGTAGACTTTCACTACATGGAAGTTAAAACTGTAAATCCCTTTGCGCGGCGCGATGAAATTACTTCTCTCCTCGTCAAAATTCCTCCCAACGTTTACTAGAACCTGAAAGAAAGAAAGAAAGAAAGAAAGAAAGAAAGAAAGAAAGAAAAAGAAAGAAAGAAAAATTAATTGATAAAATTGCTTTATCCTGCTCATGTCTTTCACAATATTTGCATTCAGAAGTCACTGCAAGATCACATGGGTGCATGTAAAATTATTATTATGGGCGTCCTGACAAACAAACAACTGTCTGCATCTTAAAAAGCAATCAATCCTAAATATGTGACTCCAAACAGACGCACATTAAGCAAAGATGACAACATTTATTCTTACGAATCTCATCAGTTTACTTAGGCTATAGGAATGATGTGATTCATTTTGTATTTTCTTTTCGGAATAATTTCTGGAGATCCTATTCAAATTGACTTTTGGGATAGGGGACTCAAAAGGGCCCCTCTGACCACAAACTCAGATTCAAAGATGTTGCAGAAGAATAACTCTCTGCTTTTATCTCGGCTTTTTCCACGACACAACTCCCAAACTTCATGGGGAATGAAAGGGAACTTAATCAATCTTTCAAATGAATTTTTCAATTATGCATTTCAGCAGCCAAATGTCTGGTTTTATGGATGGAGGCGAACTATGGCGTGTAATTGAACGGCAGTTTGAGGGAGAATTAACCTTTAACGGCAGGCGGGTAGGACCTCGCCCTCGCGACCTGCCGTTACTAATTTATTTGGCGAGACGTCAGTTCCCATATTGCATATTGTCAGCTCAAAAAGTTTAAATATTCAAAAGTCTTGCCTATCAGGCTATTCTTCCCCATCCACTTTGGAAATGTATTATCTATAAAAGGAATCGTTACCGAGACGATTCATTTCAGCTCCACTTTTACTTATCTGGAATGGAGCAGCTCCCTGCTGTCCACGAGCCCATAGGTGCACGAGATGCAGCTCTGTGGCATTCTACACCCTATCCATTGTCTAATTTAACCTGGACTTTTGGTTTTACCGACTTTCTTATAGTCTTTCACATATAGCCTTCCCCTTGATTAAGTTGATCATTTATTGCATATATCCTATATGAAATATAAATGTACGTGAAGGAGTTTTAAGATACAGAAAAAAAGACAAGGGAAACAAACTTGGGAAGGTTATTAAATAAATATAAACATGAAACACAAACACATTGCTTCTGAAGCCTCTGTATGTGATATTTTACGCTTCTCTCCAGCGACACGCAAGTTATCCTCCCTACACGGGCTATTTGACTGTTACAATACCAGGCGATATAGGCTACTATATGCCACACATTTAACACACACATACCATCTCAAACTTCACGTGCGCTGGTCTACAGCATTCTCTGGGATCAAACTGATGTAAAACTGACTGAAAACAACTATAAACATACACTGTTTCTTTGATTTAGTGTAAACAGAACAGAATAAAACAGATATTTTGCGTCCTACCCGATCGAAGTAGATGACCATGGTTCGGTTGCTCATCTCGGAGGGCTCATGGTTGGTGTTCCGTACTGCGGAAAACGCCACCTTGGCGCTGCCCGAGCGCACCGAGATCCCGAGTGCCGTGCCCGTGGGGTCCGAGGTCGGGTTGGAGTCGCACACCACTAGGCACTTCCCCTCCAGGACGATTGGTTCCGTCTCGTTCTGAGCGCGGACCGGACTTGCCGCGAGCCACACGGCACTTATCAAGCAAAACGCCAACATACCGAACCAGAACGGCGAACTTCTTCTGTCGTCTTCGTACCTTAAACCGTGGGTCTATTCCCCTCTTAAAAATCAGGTGGAAATAGTTTCCCGTCGTCCCCCGGTGAACCTTCAGAGGGCTTGTTTCACAACTAGATGACACTCCGATTTCTTGGATTTAATAGCCTACAGCAAACTGTTTCTTCCTCACGAAGTCTCTCTGAGGGGGAACCAGACGATTTATCTTCAGGCTTCTCTCCTGCTTTTTCTTGAAAACCAGCTTGTTAGCCCGTATCTCCTATCGAGTTTCCAGTTTGTACCTGTTCTTCTCCTTTTTTTGTCACTTCTCAGCAGTTTTCTGTCACTTGGAGACACAGAAAGCGGGGAGTCGCGCGCGGTGCGGAAGGGCCCTGGACGAGTGACGAGGCAGAAGAACTCATAGCGCGCGGGAGGGAGCTCCGTCTGCTCTCTCTCGCGCGCGCTTGAATTATTGATATGTGAGATATGAGAGTCTCAAACACAAAAGGCTCGAGAGGAAGGGACGCGGCGCGCGAGCGCAAGATGCCCTGGTCCTACTCTTTTTTTTTCTTTTTACAGACCCCTCCCTCCCCCCTTTAACGGAGACCCATCATCGGATTAGCGCGTGCGCGTCTTTGATATTTTCCAATCACTGCCTGCCGACCGCCCCCCTCCCCACCCGGCAGCTTTATCTAGCATCTCTTTCCCTCTGTCTCTCTCTCTCTCTCACTCTGGCTTACCTCCCCCATTCTCTTCTACACATATCTATCTATCTATCTATCTATCTATCTACCTATCTTCCTACATCTTACAAACTTGTTCTTTATACTGCCTCCCCCTCCCCCATCTTTCTATTGCTTTCCCCTCTCACCCACCCAAACACACACTGTCTTCTCAGCAGTTTACAGTTTACAGCAGTCCATGAAGTAGCAGCCACATAAGATAAGCAGTCATAGGTACAGTCAACATTTACGATGTAATCCACCAGTCAACATCTTCATCACCATTACGATCATTATTATCATCACTGAACCTGAAGACTGCCTGGAAATGGAGTTGATAAAATTGCTCTGCAACCAGCAGGTAGTCATAGGTGTAGAGATGAAAAATCTCCAGGAAGTGTAAATACCTCCTGAAATCATGTAAAACTCAGCTTGCAGTTGGATTAAACAGCAAACAAGCCCAAACAGACATGGAGCAGACATGATGGTTAGAAAATATCAGGGAGGGGGGGTGGAGGTGTTTGCACACAGACATGGCAGGTAATTTTATGGCATAGTCGAGAGATTCAGGCAGACAGATGAATACTGATGCAGCAGGGGGTGAGATATCCTGACGTTTATTACCTAGTGCGGCTCAAAGTCCCAAAAAAAAGCTGCATCTTCCGCATCACTTCCCATAATGCAACTTGCTAGCATTTCTTCATTAGACCTGCCTGCCTGGTAAACACGATGGTCTTTCAAACTCAACATTAACTCAGTGGAGTCAAAAACTGGAAAATGTATAGTGTCAGTGACCAAATGATATTATCTCAACTTTGCTGACTGTTTTGATGGGCTTCGGTTGTTATGGTTTCAAGTTTAGTGACTCTCAAGGTAAAAGCACAGATAAACTAGCTGCTACTGCTAAACTACTTAAACTATCAACTACTTTTTAAAGCCTTCTGTTTTTAACTTGACCATTTGAAGGTCATTAGTCATCCTCAACTTGTGCTTCATCCTTCTTTTTCTATGTTCATCCTCTCCATCTTCTTTTTTTCTTATCTCCCTGATACTTTGTCTAATGTTTCTCTTTTCATTCCTTTCTAATTCTTATTTTCTTTCCGTCTCCCTTCCTTTATTCTGTATCATCTTTTTCTTTCTCCTTTACTCATCTTTCAGCTGCTTTTTTCTTTTTCTCTCTCTTTCACTCCCTTTTCTCCATCATTCTCTATTTCCTCTGTTTCTTTACCACTTTGTTTTCCTTTTTTCTCCTCCTTACCCTTTCCTCTCCCATCCCTTCTCTCAGTCTTTCTGTCTTCCTTTCTCTGCCTGTTTTTTTCTCCTCCTCCCTCCCCTTCGTCATTCCTGCAGTTTTCCTCCCTGTCTCTCCGTTTCTGTTTCTCTCTCCCAGGGGTTTCCTTCAGCCTCTAATACAAGCTGACGGTGAATGACAGGCCAAAAGGACTTCTCTCAGAAGCAGGACGCGGGGGACGAGCTACATCTACTCTCTCTCTTTCTCTCTCTCTCTCTGTCACTCTCTCACCCCTCTCTCTCTCCCTGTCATACATTAAAATATAGATGCTGTCACACAGTCAAACCTCAATTTTCAGCTCTTTCTCAGGACCACATTGCTCTTTTGCCAAACACTTTGTGTGTGTGTGTGTGTATGTGTGTGTGTGTGAGAGAGAGAGAGAGAGAGAGAGAGAGGTTGTCACAGTCACACAGGAGGAACAGCGTTCATTGTTTGTCAGGGTGACACTGGCCTGACTGCAGTTTAACTGGACTGACAGACAGCAGCAAGTTGCTACCACCACCACACCTACTTTGCCTGTGTGTGTTAGGGTGTGTGTATGTATGTCCATGACTGTGTGTTTGTGTGTGTGTGTTTGTGTTGGTTTATGCTCAGCAGAGATTAAAGTGCGATCATGGATATCATATTCATTGCCAGTGGCCCACGAGGACTGTCTTCTTTCCCAACTGCCTGTCTGTCCACCTGCCAGCCTAATTACCTATCTGTCTCTCTCGCTCAGCTGTCTGTCTGTCTGCCTGCTGGCCGATGATGCTCTCTAGCCTCAGACTTTGAGGCTGCGCAGTGCCGTCATGACATTTAGGATGTGAGATCACCAAAGTTCATCTTTTTTGGGGTAAGGACAGAGAGAAAATAATCAAATCAAAGCTAATGTGAGGTACAGGAAAAACACACATTCTTCTAATCATAATTGTGAAGATAGCAACAGGGAATAAAACAGAACCAACAGCCAGTGTAAAGTGAAGAAAAATATGGCTTTAGTCAGTTGGCATATTGTCTGGAAAGAGTCCTATTGTCGTCACTGGACTAAAATGTGCAGTTTGGAAGCTGATTAGGTGTGAATGCTGAAAGGAACAAGTATCACTTTTTGTATTTACAGGCCTATTTTAGTCTAACAATTATTGTAAATAAAAAGGACAGGAATACATATACATACATACATTTTTTCTCTTTCTTCTACTTTAGTCTTGACTAGCTTGTGTCATTTGCAGCTATTATTTATAGGCAAAGATAAGACATGTTCACTAGTTTCCTCAGTGTAATTGTCAAATTATTTTGAGAGTATAGTACAACAACTGTAGAACAATTAGCTCATCATCAAATTGACTTGTTTTACAAGTTGTACATGCACTATGTATTTATTCTGCTTGTCCCTGGATCTCATTTCCCCTGAGCGAGGCAGAAATGACTTAAGGCACAAAAGAGGTTTCTCAACTAAATCACAGGGAGAGCTCCCTCACTTTGAAATGAAGTGTGAAGCTATTAAAACTACAGATGTGCAGCTGAGTAATGTAGCTTTCAACAACTGTGCTCTCTTCAGAAAGAAAAAGAAATGTGGCAGAGGAGGCAGTCTGAAGAAGAGAGTCAGAGCCTGGGGAAAGACCAGAGTTTAACCTCGGCCGGATGCTGACATGTTTAAGACAGCTGAAGGAGCTCAACACCAACATAAACCCAACGTGCAAACAAGCAAATTTCTGTTGAAAAAAAATCTATTAACAAAGCGTTTAAAAAACTTGTTCGTTACCCTTTGCTAAGATGAGCAATTTAAAAAACAGTTTTAAACAAGTAATTATACATAACATAACAATCAAACAGCTACAGATAAATTTATATCAAACCTCCCACTGTGAGTTAATTAAAGATTATTAAACAAGTCTGGCTGTTGCTCTTCCGATGCCTGGCTGGTCACATCGTCCCTACCTACTCTCCAAGAAAGCACTGAGCCTTCTGTACACTACACACTGAGACAAATGTAAATTGTCAGTATAGGCTGATGAGCCACATAACCACTCTCAGTGACCAGACAGGCTGTTTGTTCTGGACAGTCTACAAATACCTGCTGCCTCCCTGCCTGACAACTAGTGTGTGAAAAGATACTTGATACTCAAGTGTTGCCATGATCACTAACTGTATACAGCAATTTGCTGGATAAATTGGTCAGTAACCAACAGTACTGTAACTACTGTGTACTGAAATGTTAATATTCACAATGTTACCAGAGAACAAGGGGGTCATTTGTGTTGGAAAATATGTGGTACAGTTGCTTGCAAAAAGTAAGAAAAAAATAATAATTTTAAGAACTTCCTGGAGTCTGCAGGACTGAATGATGTTGACTGGACATACAAAGGACTGTCTCAGCTTGTGCACAACATTCATTCAGACTGCAAGGAAGCTAGTATTAAGATTAAGATTGTGGTTTTAATGACGTGTATAGCTACCTATTTCTATACTTTGTGGTCTGGGGTGGGGCGAATGATGAAACATATGGACTGCACTGTTTGTTGCATCTGTCTGATGAGGTTACCTGCCACAGTGAGTAGATTCAACAGAAATAATTAGAGTAATGTTGCAAAATTGTTGGCGCTGGTTGTTAGGTGCTATAGTGGCTACTTGTGCTCTCAGCTGTTTACTGGACAGTGTGTTTTAATTCACTCCCCTCTCCAAGCTGACTGCAAATCATGTCACATGGGTTATAATAAAAATATAATATAATAATAATAAAACTTAATTTGAATAGTTTCTTAACCAAGTTACAAATTGGTGACAAAGTAAATGAAAAACCAACATAAAGTGTCTTAGTAAGGTGTTGGGCCACCATGTGCTGCCAGAACAGCTTCACTGCTTCTTGGCATTGATTCTATAAGTCCCTGAACTCTATTGGAGGGATAAACTTCTTTTTTACAAAAGGTATTCCCTCATTTGGTGTTTTGTTGATGGTGAGGGAGAGAGCTGTCTAACCCATTGGTCCAAAATCTTGGATGATTTAAGATCTGACAGTCTGAAGGCCACAGCATATGATTCACGTCATTTTCATATTCATCAAACCATTCATTGACCCTCGTGCCCTATGGATCGGGTCAGTCATCTGGTTTCTCCAGTCACTTTTCATTTTTCCTTTCATGTGTAACTTGTTTGTATATATTTTCCAGAAAGTTTGAAAAATCTGAACCAAAAACATTCATCGTGTTAAAATTGGAAATGGACTGTTATTTGCCATTTTAAAAGATATAAAACTTAATTATAGACAAGGTGTAGAAAGAAAGTGTGGAATGTATACAACATACAGTTTCACTCTATCTCTCTCTCTCTCAAACACACACACACACTGCGATTTTTCATCAGCTAAAAAGAGCATCTCAGAGGGGAAATCTGGGGTCCCTCAGTTTCCTGCAAAACAACACGCCCACACATGCTCCCTCACACACACACACACACACACACACACACACACACACACACACACACACACACACACACACACAGAGACAGTCTTCCAGAACAAAATGTGCATGCACAGACACACAGAGGCACCTGCTCATGCACACCAAGCCAGGTAAACACAGAGGGATTCGGGTTAACCAGGCATCAGTGAGATGTGCTGTCTGGTGATCACTGGCCTTCCTCCTGAGACCCGTGTGTGTGTGTGTGTGTGTGTGTGTGTGTGTGTGTGTGTGTGTGTGTGTAGGTGGGTTCATGCGAGCATGCATCCTCATTGCATCATCCTATTGCCTGAGGTACAGTACTTTTTGTTTTTTTTTAACATAGTGCACTATTTTAAAGAGATGGAATCAAGGGGAAAAACTAATGCCTTCTGCTTTCTGTCTGTCCTCTTTTTTTTTCATTGCAGAGCTTGATCTCTGCTTGCCGCTTGCTTGTCACACATCTCTGAGAAATCGGGGTGACTAAACACAAAGAGAAAGGCAAAGAGGCAGAGGATGCAGTCGACCACTGGGACATTACACAGCGGGCTTTTTAGGAGCCACTGACAGAGCGGCCATGGAGGAAATCTGCAAAAATGATGACTGGTCCCAATTATTCCACAACCCGATGCCCACCGACCTAGCTCTCAATCTGTGTGCAAATCAAAGAGGAGGCTGAGATAGTTGTATGAGCCAGCAGGGGCAAAATCAACCATGTTTCATTCTTAAAACTTTAAATTTTTAATGGAGCATACTGCAGCTAGATTATTCATGCCTTGAACTCAGGTGAGCTTAACTTCAATCTGGATCGAGCAAGGCAGAGAACAAGATGTAGACCATTGAGTAAAGCTGGGGTTTATTTAGGTACGGGGTGTTTAGGCTTTCAAAGTCCATCAGCCTGGCCAGCCAACTATTAGACAGCATATGAAACCAAGCAAAGTGCAGGAAATCTAGGTAAAGGTCAGTTTACATGCTCTGGAGCTTTTGAATGCATCAGTTTCATCGGCAGCTTCAGTCTGCTTAGTTGGTCATGACATTGATGATGTTACAAACTTTCCATGATTCTAAACACCTCTGGGACTTTTCATCCATGTTGACTTAAAAGCTGACGCTAAAGGTTCATTCAAGTAGATCCACCTACTCTGCAGGTTTCAGCTTATTCTAGTCTTTATCCGATGAAGACTGTGTGACGGTCAACCTTGAGTCCTTAATGATTTGTTAACTACAGTGTCATGAGTTTCATTTTTTATCCCTAACAAAATCACTTTTTATAATATGGGGTATTTACAACAGTGCAACAGCTCTACCCAGCTTCAACTTGACTAGAGGTCTAATCAGCCAAAGTAACTGAAAACACCAGAACATTGAAGGTGTCTGCTTTAAGTATAAGTCTGTTTGCTGAGGAAAGGATGAGGAGCTGGAAATGCAAATACAGGTGGGACCATAAATCAGTTCAATGGACCCATCATTTGTCGAGCCTGACCAGGTGCAGTACACTAAATACATTTGTTGGTTTGCCCTCTTACATCACACTTTTGTGTGATTAAAGCAGCTTTTTTAAATTTTTTAGCTAATAATTTTTTAAATAGTTAATCTTTAATTGTTAATTCTAAAACCTCCACAATGCACATGAATTATAATTTCATAAAATAATAATTAACATTTTTTGTTCTTCAGGCTCTGCTTTAGCACATTCAGTGTGAAATAAAACAATGGACACTGCATTAAAATGCCAAGTGTCAGCTTTAATATGAGTAGGTTTACATCAATATAGAAAGAACTGTGTGGGAGATAAAACCCTTTTAACACATAGTGCTCAAAGTGTATGGGTTCAAAAGTAATTATACAGATACACATCAAGTCAAACAATTTAATCATGTTCAATATTTTGTGAGAAAGTCTTCACAGTCAGTGACTGCCTGAAGTCTCCTAACCATAGACATCACCAGACACTTTGTATTGTGGTGATGCTACCCCCAGGTCTTCACTGCAGCCACCTTCAGCTCTTGCTTGTTGTTTTGTCTCTCTGCCTTTAGTCTGGTCTTCAGCAAATGGAACACAGCTCAGTCAGACTGAGATCAAGTGACTGACTCAGCCAGTCGAGGATATTCCACCTCTTCACCCTGAAAAGCTCTTTGGTTGTTGTGCTGGGATGGTTGTCCTGCTGAATGTTGAAGTGCTGTCCAATGAGTTTTGATGCATTTGAATCTGAGCACACAGGATGTTCCTGTTTGCCTCTGCATTCATCCTCTTGGTTCCCTCAGCAGTGAAATTATCAGCACCAGGTTTGCATCTTATGGTGAATCCATCTGAGGTTTTGGTCATGAAGTTTTCTCTTGATCACTGACAAGGAAAGATGTCCACCTACACCCTGGAGAGCATTCCTGACCTGCTGTGCAGTCATAAAGAGGGTTTTTTTTTTCACCACGAAAATGATTTTCCGCTCATCCACTGGCCGCGTGCTCCTCAGTATACCAAGTTGTTTGCCATTTTCTAGTTTTTCTGTTCTCATCTGCTTTTATAGAACGGACCCTATTGTTGATTTTTAAAAACCAATTACCTTTGATATCGCTCCGATAGCTGAGACTCATTAATATCTTCTTCACTTGTCTTGTCACGTCTGTACTCCTCATATTGACAGACAACTCTACCTCAATCTAAATGGCAACTCTCAACTCTCAATCAACTCTGAGCCACTTGTGAGCTCTTTTAATCATGAACTACCACTGAAATGGCAGCAGTCCAGGAAACATGTAGTAGTGTCCTTAAACCTTGTGTTAACTGGGCTACATCTCCCACACAGTTCTTCCTATATTGATGCAAACCTACTGTAGTATCCATTATTTTATTCCAAATTGAATGTCCTGAAGCAGAGAGCCATAACAACAACAAATGTGTCGGAGTTTAATCTCTTACAGTCTCAACTGCACATCTTGACAGAATTTTGTGATTATAGCATCTTTCAAATTGTTCTTGTTTGTAGAGAAATGAGACAATCTGTGTGAGCTTTAGTCTGCGTTTGGCTACCAGTGGGAGTATACTGTAAGAGGAATGAATGCAGGAGATTTACAAAGACAAATACCAATCCATCTGACAGTAAAAGTATTTGACTGTTTTGATAGTGACCAAGTCGTGGTTGGACACGGTGTGGCCTCACTCCTGGTGCTGACCTCATTGCAACACACTGCGCAGCATCATTAGTTTTTTTCCCCCTGTTTTTATTGATGTATCAGCATCATGATGTTCTGATGAAGCGGGCTGGCACAAATCTAATAGGTTATTTAATATACAGTTGTCCTGGCATAAGATTAATTAACATATGCTCTGGCTATTTATAGGCTTATTTTTGAAGTGGAGCTGCCATTAAGTGAATTATTGTCTGTCACCACATCCAGCACTTCTGTTGAAATAATCAAATCAGATATGGAAAGTGCAGCCTGTAATCTCATTTTCTAAACCTGATTACATTTTGTTGACAGGACATTGGTGGGTCTGACGGTTGCTGGGCGTGACAGCCTAGTGCACGGCAAGGTTGTCATCGTATTTAAAACAGCTCATATGTGCAGAGTAATTTTCAACAACTTTAGATCTACAGAAAAAAAAAAACATAAAGCAGTTGCTTACTTGTGTAACCAAATGCTTGAAGTTATTCCACCAAAATTTAAACAGTACAAACCTGAAACTGTTAAACCTGAAACAAAATACAACACCTGTAAACTTCATTTCTTCTGATTTTGTTTGTTAATTTCATTTATTTATCAACAGGTTATCAGGTTATCTAGTGATAGGAATAGTGATTGGTAGAGAGAAAACTAGTCATTTTAATTTAAAGTTTGATTAAGCAAACAGTATAACCTCTTTAACCGAGCTGATATGACTGAAAGATGAATAAACTTATTTTTTTAAAGTACACAAAGGGAAGCCTCCAGGCTTACTTCAGGCACACTTGCATGGAGCCAAGGATATAGTTAGATTTCTACAGACTTTTACAGACTCATTTCTGAGTTCTGTGTGGTCATAGATTTGGTCACATCATCATTTGCTAGACTAATTACTGCCACACTACTAACTAACTAGCAGCTCCATGTGTTTGAAACTTGCTGTAATAAGCATTACTGGAAGCAGAATGTTGGATTTGATCAGAAAAAAGCTCTGCGTCCCAGCTCACAACCTAAAGCAGCACCACAGTGCTCCCCTGAAGAACACAGTGTTTTTGCTTGCTGATTAATTATAAACATTCATAAGGAAATGCAGGCTAAAAATCAAGAGTTTATAAAATTAAATCCCACAGAGAGGGAAACATTTCACAGGTTTTATTTTTAGAACCATTGACAGTATAAGTAACAAATGTGCTGCTGAGCTTTACAAGAGCACAGGGAGAGAAACCTGCAGGCTGCAGGACTAATAAAGGTATTTGGGGGTTGTAGAGACAATGAGAGTAAAAGAAAATGCTGCTGGATGACAACAAAAATCAAACCAGCAGAAAACTGGCATTTGCTTATGGTGTTTTTGTGTTTGATTTTACAACCCAGATCTTACCACATGAAATAGTGAGTCAGAGATTTCTTGTGAGTTTTGTGTTTTTGATCATACAGGGTGCAGTTAATGTATAATGTTAAGGTATATTTGGAAAACGTTTTTTATTTAGCATGCTGTAGCTGTGCTCCTTTTTAGCAAGGAGAGAGCATTCAGCAGAAACAAGCAACAAACTCTCTGGGAAGTCTGCCATCAATATTACATGATATCCATCTACTATCAACAACAAAGTAAACCCACTCAGAGCAGGCATATTTAATATCTGGAACCCCTGAGTGCATATGTTTTTTTTCTCTGTTTAAATGAAAAGTCGAGCCCCAGTTGCAAAGTCTGATTTGGATCTGGGAGTGAAAAACTTGATGATGGAAAAGGTAGAAAAGAGGGGGCATAATTAAGACAGGAGTCAAAGGAGAGCAGTGGTAGCCAGTGGGTAAACTCACTCACACACACACCCTGAATCATTCTTCTTCTACATCTGTCCTGATCTGTAGCTCAGACATTTGAAAATAAAAACATACAGAACAAGCAATGCCAATTGGTTATTAATCAGCCTCACAGTTTCACAGTTATAGAAAGTTATTTTAAGTAATCCTCCTTAAGAGCCTGGGATATGAAGTACAAAAAACTGTAATTTGAAAAGCCCCAAAAGAGTGGAGTGCTGACATTCTATGTTATCTATAATATCTTTCACATTTATTTGGTTTTTGATTCTGTTTTCCCATCCATTATATTCTTTCCTTATTTTAAATCTGTCACAATCTTAAGAATACAGTAAACCAGCCATACTTGGGGCTGGCCTCAAAGCTGATGGACAAAGCTAACAGCCCTTCAGTCAGATCTGCCGCTTTATGAGGCTCCACCTTCAGATGAGCCCGTGACGCCTCATCCTCCACACACTCCTCCTCCGGGGGTTTTAGGAGTCATCTGGTTGGTCTTGGGTGTACATGTGGTTTGTTCAACTAACTCTCTGGCTATCCAGTCTGCCACTTCATGGGCTTCCTGCCTTGAGTGAGCACACATCCTCATCGTCCATCATAGACCATGAAGCTGTTGTCATTTTTGGGAATATTCTTAGCAGATAACCCATGAGCTCCGTGGTCTCTGGAGATGAGCTCAGGTGAGCAGGCAGGTCCTCATTATCCATTATCGACCAAGAGTTGACCTCATTGACATTTCTTGGCCTTGGCTTCTTAATTGCTGAGATTTTTTTCCACTTTTTAAGTCTGAATTTTATGTTTCAACAGTTAACTGAATCATTTTGGGGTTGGGATATTTGGTATAAGAGCGCTTTGACATTTGAAGATCTGGCCTCTGGGTAATTGTGACAGGCATTTCTCATATTATCTTATATTTTGTATCGGATACATTAAATACTTTTGTTGTAAAGGCTGTGAATGCGTCATCCACTCCTGATGATTTATAGAATTAAACAACAAAGCAAAGACAGCAGTGACTGTAGTGTTAGAGAAATGACATTCGTCACAGTCTGGCTCTGACCTTTTTCTTTTTCTCTCATTCACACTCATACCCCCCAGTGCATACAAAAACTCGATTTCCCACAGTTCCAAGGGTGCAACCCTTCTGTCATGTTAATAGACTGAAATAACCTGATAGTAGTAGTGGTGTATTAAGAGAAACGTTCACCTTGACCCTCCTCCTTCACACCTATCTGATTAGCTGTCATCGCCCCTCTCTCTCCGTCTTCATCTCGTTCTTGGTCTCGGTCTCACTCAGTTTCTTGCTTCATGTCCTTCACTCTCTGTGAAGAACCACCTTCTAAATTTCTCCCATTATTTTTTTTTCCCTTTTGAAATTTTCTGCAGGCCCCTTACTTTCCCTGAATGTCATTCTCTCTTCACAAGTGCCAATCTCTTTCTAAGAATCAGAATAAATATAGTGTTACCACAGTCCGGAGATCGCGCACACACACACGAGCACGCACGCACACACACACGAGGGAGGTAACAGAGAGGAGGAGAAAGAAGGAAATGAATCAAAATCAGGTGGGAGGTATGAAGAGGTAGAATAATTTAGAGTACTCACAGTAGAGAACTTCTGTGGGGCTTTTATTTTTATGGGCTGACGCACGACTCCCCAGTGTTGTGCTCGTATTACATGTACTGTACGCGCGTGCGTGTGTGTGTGTGTGTGTACTGTATATGTCTCCAGTGTACACACTCAGCCTTGTGAACAGCAATAAACCTCCTTAAATTAACAGCTAAAGAATTAAACCTTAACTTGATGTGCCCCCCCCCACACACACACACACACACACACACACACACTCTCTCTATATAAATGCACATTCACAACTACATACATACAAACTGTCTCTTGCAGCCGTTATAAGACGTCTGATGTTAATAGTGCATATACAAGTGTGTGTAAAGTATATCGTGTCGCTGTGTGTAACAATGTGACTGTGATATTTCTTCTTTCATTCTGAGTGTAGGGATACAGAGTATATGGTGTGTATTTTGTGCAGGTTCTATTTTTTGCTCTGTGTGTGTGTGTGTGTGTATGTGTGTGTGCGGTCTGTGTAAGCTGTATGTAATAAAGGTTTTCATTTGGTTATGAGGCTTCAGAAGGGCCGTCCAGAGAAGCCTTAGATTGGATCTGCTGTGTGTCCGAGGAGAATGGGAAATAACATCAGCTGTCAGGAGAGGAAAGGTGAAAAATAACCTGTCATCACTTCTCTCTCTCCCTCTCTCTCTCTCTCATCCTCTTCTTTTTCACTGTCCTCTCTCTCACCTTTGTTGCTTTTCTGCTCTCACTCTTACTTGCACATCTCAAACTCACGCACTCATGGCTTTTATTGCTTGTTTTCACTCCCTCTTGTTCACTCATTGCTTGCTGCACAGTGATCTGCCTCTCTGTGTCTCTTCTATTTGGAAGCTTATCGATGTCAGAATTAAGCACACTGAGGCACATGTTTAGATTTGAGTGCAGACAGAAAAACATTTGTGAGTTTTGAACTAGTTTCAAGAGCAACATCCTAATTATTTAATTGGCACAAATCTCCAGTTAACAGGCTTCGATGGGAAACACTCATACGTGGTTGTTAAAGATTAAGTAGACCCTGGATTTCAGGAGGAACACCACCTCCCAGAATATTTTAAAAAATTAACACAGCACAGGAGGGTGGGGGGTGGGGGTGGGGTGGGGGGTGGGGGGGGTGTAATTGACTGTGAGACGTGGGCAGGGTAGTGTGTAAAGCCAATGGTATATATACTTTCGGCATCCACAAGTATGTGAGGGCACGCTAGAAGTTCATCATTGCAGCGTGTGCATAAGCCTCTGGTGCGAAGTACAGCAGACAAAGCAGCTTTTCTTCTACTTTCATTCAGTGCTACTTCATGGAATACATAGATGACAACCTACTGCGCATGTATGGAACGCGTCCTCCAAGTGGGTGCAAATAAAGGAGTATAACAAGCAGGTGGTGTGAGGACACAGTGAGTGCTGTAGCTGCGGTTCCATGAACCAGTTTTATCATTCTGATTGAAATCATTCCAATTGAAGATTTCGGGTCATCTGTTTAACTGTGTAACTTTTGAACCATATGTCCAATTTTCATGTAGCCGAGTTCAATTCACCTTAGGACGTCAATTTCCTCCCTATTGGATCTTACGTACAAGTGTTTTTCACTACTCCTAGGACAAGCTTTGTCCGATCTTCACTAAATTTGGCTCAGATGATCTATGTATGAAAACTAAACTTCGTACATGGACTCAGGACCCCATCAGGAGGTAGCTCAAGAAATCTGGTGCCCTTTGACCTTCAGTGGCTGCTACAATAAGACACATTGCAATACCCCTTATATCTGTTATGTGCTTTAAAATCCAAATTCTTGTTTCTGGTAATATCATAGAAGAACCCATGGTTGAAACATGACAAACCAAAAACTTACAATTACGTTGAATTACTAGATTTCAGTATTGAAGTACAATTACATTCATGACTCTGCAAAGGCATACACTACTAACCTAAGCACCTGTTATTGGGAATCATGAGAAAGTTTCAGAGCGACACAGAGCGTCGCCGCAACCATAGCTCACTAACTCACTCACACACCTGTCTGCGAGAGGAGAGGGAGAGACGCTGCTGCCAGAAGAGCTGCTGACTCCTCTGAACAAGAACAAATGACAATTTCTCACTTTCCCCCAAAAGGTCTGAATAAGTCACTGCTGCTCGGTGCTGCTCTGTCTTGTGGGCCCGTGCGCGGTCAGTGTCCTCTTTCCGCGCAGCATGACATTTGTTTTTCATGCTCCACACCACCTAGCTGGACTCTAGGTGCTGCAGAGCATTTTGTAAAATGATGAGAGGCCTGAAGCCGTCAGGCCTCCAACCAATCAGGGACCTCACTAGACAAAACTAAAAAAAATAAAAGACCCCCATCAAGACCCATATGTTATTAGGATTACTGAGAGGGAGATTTAAAAACATACTAGTGTGATATGATGATGTGATATTGAAGGAGACGGAGCTCAGCTCCAGCAGGGTGGGCTCCGGCCCAATTTAAACCATGGATTTAGGCACAAAAACTAATAAGCTATGGTTAAGAGAAGATCATTATTTGGGTTTAAAATATATTTTTGTCATGGGTATGGTTAAATGAAGAACTACTTGGTTATGGGGAAATATTGGTTATGTTTAAAAGAAAACAATCGAAGATTGCTCGTAGGAAACAATATGCTAATACATCTCCTGTGCCCAGTTCTTGTGAAAACTTGCCAAAAGTGCAGTAATGAAACACTACCCTTCAGCCTGTCCATGAAAAAGGCTTTTTGTATGTTTAATTCTGAAGATACTGAGCCAAAGAAACTGATATGTTTTCAGAAATCTAGTAACAAAATCTTGTTAAGAATCTGTCCTTACATGGTCTAAACCTTGATTTTCAGACTGATCCCCTCTCAAATATGTTAAACTTTCTCAGTTTTGTTATTAACAAACTTCCATAGATTATGTTCTCAGCCAAAATCTGTCTTCCCTCCCCTTGTATTTCTCCTCTCTCACTTTATTTCACACATGCAGAATGAGCCAAAACCAAAAACCCTGCAAATGTGTGCATGTGTGTGTAAGAAAAAGACATGTTAAAGAGTGCTGTCAGAAAGGATGAAAGATGTTTATTAAAGGTGAGAGGGTTAAAGCGTAGAGGACTGTGCATCTGTTAGCATGACAGTTGGAAGGCAGAAGAAAGATGGGACTTGTGAGACGAGTGTGAGAGTGGGAGTGATGGTGGTAAAATGAAAGAAAAAACGTGGGTGAGGTGAGAAACACTAAGATATACTATGTATAGCAGTAAGGTAGGTGCAGCTTTGATAAAAAGTGATAAGGGTGGAGGAATTAGAAGAAAACCAGCTACGTGTGAACAGAATATTGAGTGGCATATGAAATATATAACATAAAGACCTCTGACAGATTAAAGGATGGACTGATTGGCTGTCCAGTGGCTGACAAGGAGAGCTACAAGACTCCAACATAATTCTTGTAACACACACTCAAAACCTAACATGATTTGTTGTCAGAAAAAGCTCTTGTTCTCTATTCAACTGTCCCGACTAGTTTTGTTCTCTGTGAGAATTTTTCTACTAGTCCTAGAAAACGTGTGAAGTGGGCAGACACCGAGCAAAACAGCTAGAACAAAAATAGACTGACTCCTTTGCCATAAGCTGCTGAAAAGAGCGATTCAAATAGATTTGAATGGGAGGTGTAAAGTGGGCAGTCAGTGAAAACACTGTTGTGTTCACGAGAGGAAGCCAGACATGTTGGAGAACATTTGGTATGCAGCACACCCCGAGGAAAAACCTGTCACTGTGGCCAACAAGGAATAGTGGATGCTCACTTTTATCAGACGAGTGTGAAGCTGCCCTGAAGACAGCAGGTGATGCCTTCACTTCTAACAAGGTGAGTAGGACACAAGACTGTTTTGCATCTCTGTTTATCTAAATCAAAATCTCAGGTCACAGTGTGTGTGTGTGTGTGTGTGTGTGTGTGTGTGTGTGTGTGTGTGTGTGTGTGTGTGTGTGTGTGTGTGAGTGAGAGAGGATAGAATGATAGCGGGGTTCCTTACATTCATTTTGTGATTGTGTGTGTGTGTGTGTGTGTTTGTTTTAATGTTTGTTTGCACCTGTGAGCAAATATCAGAGAGGCATGAGGTGTTGTGTCGACTCTGAAGATCGATGGTTGAGCTCTCTCAGGAAGAAGAAAAGGCCAATCTTCTACTGTAATAACCCCGACACACTACACCTGTGTGTGCGTGTCTGTGTCTCTGTGTGTGTGTGTGTGTGTGTGTGTGTGTGTGTGTGTGTGTGTGTGCTTAGGAGAAAAAAAGTAATATAAAACGTATAAACCATCATTCTTAGCGTTTGGCTCTCTTGCATTTTTTGTTGTGATTTTCCGTCCTTCACCCAGTGTGTCACTTCTACATTATGCAATTGTCATTATGCAACAACAACAACAAAAAAAATCATATACAAAAAGCAAATGAAGACAAGGTATGAATATCTTTGTCCTCACTGATGTGGTTGGAAATTCATTAGTAAATTATTCAGTGGTGTTCAAAAGATTTTGTGGACCCAGGGGTAAATCATTTCACTCAAAACACCATGTAGTGATGCAGATGAAATAATCAAGTCAGACAGGAAACAATAGCTACTGGATGGAGCTGCAATAAAACAAAGTCCTAGACAACCGTAACCTTCCAAGAGCTTTGCATTTGGCTGCACAAATATATGATTACTTAAGGGGCCATTACACTGAGCGATTTGGGGGCTATTTGACACATAAGTTGACAGTCATGAGCGAAATGTGGTAAAATCAGTGGTCATCAATCAGAGTGGAGCCCTTGGCAACCAAAGGCAGCCTGCAAACAGTGTCCAAAATTTAGGATCACATTCTCACAATGTGACTGCTGCTACAACTCATGCTGACAAACCAACCAATCAGAATACAACATGATATGACAAAGAATACACAGGGGGAAACAAACACACACACACACACACACACACACACACACACACACACACACACACACACACAGACAAACAAAATAGAGCTTAGACGATGGTGAATATTGGACTGATATCCATCACAAGGCCAGACACACACCTCCATATGAATGATAACGTTTCTCTGTGTCTTACAGTGTAAGCAACAGTTTGCTAAGGTGATAATGTGTCAGTGGTGTGTTCACAGCTTGCTTAGTTACTGCAGGTTTAACACTAGTTCACAAGCAATCTAAACTGCAGCAGTAATCTCTGCAGGCATCCGGTCATAGTATCCACAGGCTCTGGAGCTCTGAGTGTACTGCCCAACTCTGGTACAGGAACAAATCTGATGGTGTCTTCAGTATTTTCCAGCATACAGGTAGCAGTTCAGCATGTACACAAAGTGCTGTGGCAGCTGGTATGTACAGCAGAGCAGCAGTGAGTGCATACAGCTACGGTACGCCCCAGGGGGAAAACATGTACAGCAGTAAAACCCCACGCACAGTGCTTAAACCCAGCTAAACTTTGTCACACTGTACTCAGAGTCAAAGGCTATTTCCAGGAAGCAGACGCAGTACATTCCTAACACAGTAAAGTCTCAGTAAAAAGGTTTTCCTTTTTTTGCCACCATTTGTATGTTAGGCACTGAAAGGCTTGTTAGCCCAATCCTGCGGCTAAAGTGTAACTGCAAAGTCCAACAGAACTAGTGTTTACATGGTAACATGACAGGAAACTGTTGTTCCACAATTCAATATCACCAATCAAAAAAAGTGACAAACATCTGTTGATGGGAGAGTCATTTTTTTACATCTCTTTTTTGCATTAACATGATCTGGTCCACTCAATAATGACATCACTGAGGGTGAAAATGTGTCTACAACCATAAATTGAGTAAAAAAAAAAAAAAGGTCCATCTTGAACTCCTTCACTGCAGGTATCTATAACTAGAAGGCGCAGCAGTGTACAGAGTAGCTCAGCACACTAATTAACACTCCCAGCGTGTGTGTATGTGTGTATCTGTCTGTGTCTGTATTTCAGTCTGTTAGTGTGTTAAATGTACCTGCTGGATTGTGAAGATGAAAACTTAAGTTTGCTTCACACACCCCCAATTAATTTAAATATATGCAGAGAGGAGAGCCTGACTGGCCCATTCACTTTAACCACACATTAAGGGAGAGACGCAAGTTGAGGTAAAGACAGGGAGAGAGCTGCTGAGGGGAGGGAGAGTGGGAGAAACTGATGACGGTGTGATGAGGGAGTTAGAAGAGAGACAGACAGAAGGATGAAGAGGTAGACAAAAGAAAAAAGAAGCCAAACACACACTACTGGCATTTATACTGAACGTTAAAAAAAACACTCATCTATATTCCTAACTGCTTTTATGAAAAAAGTAGCTAAAGTGGTCTTCAGAGTCGCCAAATCTGGTCTCTAACAGGGCTCAGTAGGAAACCTCCCTACATGGGCTTTATGTGTTGATGAGCACTGGCGTTATCATGTGGGTTATTTACTACGTGACAGCTTTTTGTTATTTAGTTATAGAAATGAAGAAGTTTTTCATGTTCTTTGTATTTATATTATCAAAATTCTACTAATGTCAACTTTTAGAATAAAAAAAAAAAGATGTTCAGATTTGATAAATTTTCTGTTGGTGTCAGATAATTTATTACATAATGGCCATGAATGCTAACTGGAGGGGCCCCTTGGCAAGCTTTTGCCTAGGGCCACAACAGACTCGAGAGTCGCCACTAAAAGAGAGAGACGAGAGAGAGAGAGAGAGAGAGAGAGAGAGAGAGAGAGAGAAAATACTTTTTACTTTACTAGATTTATCTGCGAGGTGGAGAGGTGACTGTAGGATTTTATATCAAAAACGTGATTTTGGTTTCTATGCTTTTCGGTATAAAATGTCCAGTCATCTTTCAGAACATCTGTGAGTCTATAGCAGTTAACCAAAGTGTGATTTGTCCTCAGGTGGTTTCGTTTGAGCTTTTCAAATGATCCAATATTTCACCAACAAAGCAAAGAGAAGAGACTTAAAAACTGATACAAATTTGTGAAGCATAACTTAGATTTTGAAAAACAGAAAAATGTAAAAAAGCACAAGATGCTTTTTGTTAGAATATGTAGCAACCAATATTTTGTATCTTCTAGCACAAGGAAAACAAGGAGCAGATAGGCAGAAAGGCACTTTGGTTGGTTGTTATTTTTGCTTGCAGGTAATTTGGGGATTCCCCTGCACCACTGGGAAGAAGAAGAGTAAGAAAGCACCTAAAAATGGAAAGTAGGAAGAGATGAAGAGAGACTTTTTTCTTTCTTTTTTCTTCAAGGTCGCAGTGAGCCTGGATCTATCCCAGTATAAAGTGGGTGGATGGCAGTGGAAATGAGCCAGACAGGTCACACAGCCATAACAGTGATAACACACAATACACACAGACAAACACAGTGGCATCTGTAGGCAACTCCAGTCCAACTCACTCATATGTTTGTACAATTTGGAAGTAAGCTCATGCAAACACAATGTGGACACGAGAAATCCACCCAGAAAACAAACATGAGACTGAAGATAAAACCAGTACAGCCGGAAGTAATCACTGAGCTGCTGTGACAAACTCTCAGTTTGAAAAACACTGAGGGGCAGGGGGGAGACTGGCTGAGCATGGATGCTGGGAGGGAGAACATGGGGAACGGGTGGGGAGGACAGCTAAGAGCTCAGAAGACAGCGGCCAGTGAAAAGCGGCAGAGCTATTTAAAACGCAGTGAAGAGAGGAGAGGACCAATTCAACTAGCACTTACCTACAGGTCACATGCTGTTAATGGAAAAGATGGAGCGATGGCTTGGGTAGTGATAGTGGATTTTTTTTTTTTTTTTTTTTAACGTAGCTCTAATACAGCAAGTATATTGCGTGTGAGAAAAAGTGCTCAGTAAATTTATTTTAAACACACACACACACACACTTCCTTGTCTTACTATCTTTATGGGGACCTTTCATTGTTATAATGCATTTCCTTGCCCCTTACATAAACCTTAACCACCAGAACTGAATGCCTAACCCCTAAAACAACCATTTTTCAGACCCCAAGAATATAGTCAAACACTCACACACACACTCACAATAAATAATAAACATTTCTGTGGGCTATACCATATCAGTCCAGACAGTATACTTGAGTAAGTATAATTCAGTGAATGCCTCCTCATTCATGGTCCTCTAGCTGTCTGGTTTGTGTGTGTGTGCTGAAATCTGATTCAATCTGATGTTACACAGCACTAGCTCTGTAAAGGGGTAAGAAAACAAAGTGGCTCAGACTGAGACACACAACACTATTTCAGCCAATCAGCAAGAGGGGGGGGGTTCATGCATCATGCACAGGACAAGGGAAAGAAAATGTGAAAAGGGGAGATGGGGGGGTGGGAGCAAGAGATAGTCAATCTAGCACATGCTGATGGATAGTTCCAATTTAAGGATTACCAGGGGAAGGAGAAGGAGCAGTCTACTCTTCAGTTGCTACCAGATCATGTGGAGTTTTGAATTGGATTGATTGGGATTGCAGAAAAAGACCAGCAGCAAAGGTGAGTGCATGGAAGAACTGTCTACCGGCATTGTGGTGACGGCAGCATGTACTCCACAGAATAATCGCATTGTCAAGAAGCAGAGATGGCTGAGGAACAGCCAGAAAGGTGAAGGTCAGAAGAACAATCCAGCCCTGAATTCATCCACTGGGACCGGGCTGCACCCTGAATGACAGGCACACAGAGAAGGCCAGGACAGAGACTGGTTAGTTAACATCCAGGTACTGGTGTCACATCTGTGGGTCTGGTAACATTAAATTACTTGCCCACAAATGTTCAGCTTACTATCAAGTTTGCCAAGATATGTTGTTGGTCTGATGCTGACTAGAGTAGCAAGAGAGTTGTGAGCTTTGCTGTCTGCAGCTAGTGAGCTGGCTACGCCTCGTTCTCTCTGCATGTTAGCTTTGCAGCAGGACTATGATCCTCTTTTCTGTCACTGTAGTTGTGTAAAATCAACCTTTCACTAGTTTTTACTTTGTTGTGTTTTGGATGTTTGTGGGCATGTTGTGTGCATGGTGTGAGTTCTTCAGCTCTGCTTGCCTATCTGTAAAAGTCACCGCACGCCACTGCCTTACACACTAATAACATCCAATTAGCACAGACAGAGAGAAACACGCTAATGTCACAAGATTTAATCAAAATGTTGCAGTTCTATTGCCATTAGGGTTGTTGTGTTTTACCAAAAAGGTTGAGAGGCAGTCCATTAACAGGATGCGTCACTGCAGCGCCCCGGTCACAGCCTCCTTTTGCTCTTCTCTATGAAAAATCACCGACGTGATGCGGCAGGAAGGCTGACAGCTGTGTAAAGCAGCACACACTTACACCTGTCCAGTCACATTACAAGTCCAATTATTCCCAAAAAATAAACAGCATCACTCCATGTAAAAGTCCAGCAGTCTGCATCCACCTTGTGTTTGTAATATAGCAACAGTCCTTATAGACCTCCCCTGTAATGTATTTCCAATTTTCACTCTCTTGTCACAGGTGTCTATTTTTAACAAAGTGTAACACCAGGAGCTGCAGAGTATAGACGCCTCTCTGTGCTGCTCTTAAAACAAAGGAAACATTTCTCTGCATATGGATGTTGAGCTCAACTGAATTGTTTTCTCATAATAACACAAAAGGTCATTTATTGGTGTTTTGTGCCTAAGCAGACAAAAATCAATACCTGTTGTCTGCCTGGCTTGAGCCTCCACTTTTTTTGTTTTTCTTTTTGCACCACCACCACCCCCCTTCTGTAGGCTTCTCTGTCCCCGTTTCTCTTAGTTTTCCCTCATGTGCTCTTCCCTCATTGTTTGTTAGTTCTTTTGTACTTCACTGTATACAGTGAGGAGGTGAGAGCATCTCTACCTCTCTCTCTAGACTGTGTGTGTGTGTGTGTGTGTGTGTGTGTGTGCGTGTGTGTGTGTCTGTGTGTGTGTGGTGAAGGGTTTTGGGGGAGTGGGGGGGTACAGGCAAAGGTCAAAGCTGACAGCCTTTTAGCAATGCTGCCAACAGCGTGCAGAGGAAAACACATAGACAGACGGGCGGATGCTGGGAGAAATGTGTGCAGAAACGGACATAAAGAATGAGGGAGATGGATGGCTGAAGGGTGGAGGCAGGGAGGGGGGTAGCTAAATAGCTGGCCAGATGGATGATGAATGGATGGAAGATGAGAATAAAGGGCAGACAAGCAAAGGGATGGATGGATGGATGGATGGATGGATTGATGTATGGATGGATTTTCAGTTAGACTTACATTTTAATCTTCAGCTATCCGGGTTAGTCTCATTGAGACAGTTGCAAACTCTGCTAAGACGGAAGTAATGTGGTCAGAGAAAGAGAAGAAAGTTATACATTGATTGTACTGAATGTATAACTCAAGTCAGATTTTCATCCATATACTGCACATTTTAACCGACTTTCAAAAGACATAAGAAAATGTGAATTAATGCAAATATTAAGAGTATAATATAAAGGTTGATGGTAATAATTCTTCAGTCTGGTGCAATTATTGCAGAAGGAAAAATGTCATCAGTCATACCTCAAATAGTGTTTGTAATGTTCCTCAAATTAATACATGAAACAGTTAGTCCACACAGATCTGATTATTTTTGTCAAATGCAGTTTATCATCATATCATATTCTTCATGTACATCATCACTAAATCACTGAATTTGTTTCCAATACATTCTGTTGCATTTAGTTTTATCTACAGGCAAGCATTTCCACCTCAGCCAAGCATAAGAACCTTTTTACAATATTTCTACTTTTTTCAAATTGTCAATATTTCTACTCCATTTTTTAATGTGCATGTTAAAAATTGCATAAAAGACAAACACACTTAATGTTGGGTGTTCACATGTGACTTAAAGTCATATCATTTTTAAGTTCAATGTCCTTCTAGCTCTATTCTCTACCAACTCTGACCTACACATATTCATTTGAACCATATTGATAGATAACAGAGCTAATAGACAAGCAGTGCAATCACTTACCAGTCCAGTTTTGATTATTAGAAAATAATCTTAAGTGGGTGTCAAATATACAGACAGCCTTGATCCTTAATCAGACCCATAAGGCACATTTTATCTGGACATTCTTACAGAACTAACATAGACTTACTCACTATAGGTGTCAGCTGACAGGTCTTACTTGACTGATCAATCTACAGCTTCTATCTCTGTACTTTTTACATTTTATTACAAAGTATTCATTTTTCCAAAACTCTGGTTGTTAATGTGTTATGGTGACTCACTTTGCAATATTAGTTTTTTTTTGCATTTGTCTAATTTGCATGATCTATTAGCAGCATTTAAAGGACAAGAGGAAACCCAGAATATGATGTGATTTCTGGACATCCATGCTTGTTAAAACATTCTGAATGTAAAAGATTAATAAACAACATTACATGCGAAATGATACTGTAGCACACTGGACATCAGGCTCTATTTAGTTTCAGTCGAGACTATTACCACCCAGTCCTGAGGCTGTGATGACATGTAACAAGCAGTGTAATGAAGTGCTACTCCCAGGTTCACAAACCCACTACGACAAACCATGAACTTTCAAAGCAGGATTGCAGGTTTGCAGGCTGCTCCAAGCTGACCCCTCCCCTCCTCCTCCTCTTGCCTCCATTTAAGTTCATTTATTTTGCTATCAGGGATGTTGTAGCAGGGACACAGACGAGCCGCATCCCACAAATGGCTCCCCGGGGAAACGCAGGAGCAGGGGAACAGAGAACAACACGACACGTCTAAAACCAGAAAATATGGACAAGAAGGCTAAATCAGGATGTATGAACAGAGAGGAGGAGCAACGAGGAAATATGAGCAGTGGTGTGTTGCAGAAAGGAAGAAAGGAAGGCCATGAGAAAGATAACAGAAGAGAGAAATAGAAATGCCAATGAGCTTGAGGGAAAAAAAAGAGGAGAGAAAGAAGAGTAAGAGAGAAGGAGGAAAGATGAGGATAAAAAAAAAAAAAAAAAAGACATGTCTCAGAGGTCTTGCTTGCCCAGGTGTGTGTCTGCATCTACGCATGTGTATATGTGTGTTAAGGATGAATGCACTTGCAAGAGGGGGGAGACAGATGAGAGGCCCTGACTGAAGTGACACTGCATCCCTCCTCTCATCATCCGTAAGACTCAGGAGGCACCACACCCGCACGCACGCACGCACACACGCACACACTAACTACAATCACTGTGTAGAGAGAATGAGAAACCAAAGGGAACGACAAGAGGAAGAACAGAGCAGGGAGAGCAATGTGTCGGTCCGCAGGGAATAATGAAGACAGAAACAACCGACATGAATATCATCTGGCTGAAACGTCCAGTTCCACCGCATCAAACCACGTTTTTTTTTTTTTTTTTTTCCAAAGGGGGGGAATGGATTCAGCCCTGCTTCTACGTTCTCTTGGTATATTTGCAGTCATGTCGGAGAGAGGAGGGTCACAGATGTAGTTAGATGAAGTCAGCTGACATGGGCACTTCAGTAACTGATTGAGTAAAACATGTGCACACTGAGTAGAAGTTAAGATGGATGGTGCAATGCATGGAAATACACATTATTTCAGCATCTTCTCAAAGACTCTACAAAAACACATTCCCCGTGGCAGACGAGAGGTCCAGCAGGGAGCCACATTCAGCTAAAATAGCAGCAACACAACACCTTGAAGGGTTACTTTATCTCTGCTGCAGGTCCCATGGCTGCAGCTCCGGGAATGGATATCCAGAGAAAAAGAATTAGAGCAACATGGAACTGATAACTCAGCATATGTTTCAGTCCACAGATAAGATTGGGAAGACCGCTTACCACTTTTGAACACGTATTTTCTATGTGTTCTAAAATCTAATCTTAAAGTGTTCAACTTCTCTTCCACTTCATTCTTTTGTCTCCATGTGGAGCTGATCTCCCACTGCCACACTGTTACAAAGATGACTCTTAGATTAGATCAGATGAGGGCCTGTATTTTTCAATAATCTCAGAATTGCTCTTCAGAAATGTACTGAAAAAAATCTTCTTTCAGTACAACTTGGAAGTTGTACTGAGTGGAAGTTGGAGTGAAAGTTTTTTTTTCTCCATCCCTTTGAGAGTAAATGAGATCCCTTTTATGAACCATAAATGAAATGAACACTGACAGTAGCTGTGGTGTGCAGGTAGCACACAGTAAAGATGCAATATGATGCTGACAAAACATAATCAAACCTTCAATAACTGATTTTTTTCTTTCTTAATATGACGATCGTGTGAAGAGTTTTTTTTATTTACTCATCAAGCAGTTACACAGCAATATTATCATTAATGTCATGAGTGTGTGATAAGTCAAACAATCGCTTCATCTTCAGCTGCTAAATGCTCCACTATGTTCACCAGCTAGTCAATAACCGTGTCTAACTGATGCTTGGTTGCGTACAGTGGCTTTTGCAGAGTGTTTTTGCTGAGAACAGTCGCCTGCTGTCAGTGGCACACGGCCCATCAGGAGCACCGGGTCATTTCCCAGTCAACTTGACCAGCGATACTATAACAAGCAGCAATGAGTTGCATCCCCTCACCCGTGTATGAGGCTACATCGCTGAACTGCTGCTGCAGCTCACAGTGTGCGTCCACACTGGTGCTGCTGCAGCACTGCCACTGCCAACCCCTGTCTGTCTACATTCAGTTTGCCTTTGATAATTACTCAATAATAATTATCCATTGTTGCTGAGCAGTGGTTTTTGTTTCCCCTCGTTCAGAGCGAAAGAGACAAAGAGAGAGAGAGAGTGAGAGAGACGGAGAGAGGGCACCTTGCCCTAAAGAAACTAGTGCTCTAATGTTCTGTTAACATAATATAATTATAACCTACATCTGCTATGACTATACAGTACACATGTAGCCTCCACTTTCTCACTATCATAACATGCAATTGCTAAAATGGTTTAATTGTTTTTTTTCATATTCATTGGTCAGTCACAAATCTGTGTCTTATAATGTGGATAACTTTCCAGCCAGATCAACCTAGTGTCCAAATTTATAACTAGTCTGGTACCTGTTACATCCACAGATAAGGTTAACCTACAGAATTAGTGGTCTGATGGTTCGCTTGAGGGTGGCTTGGGAATTATCATTTCAGTCCGCCCCTGCCTGCTGCCACTAGGAGAGCAGTGAGAGTGATTCAGAGCAGTAAAGTTGTGGGCTGGACAGCTAAACAAAAGCTTCACAGAGCAGAGAAGTGCTGCAGGGTGATAATTCTCTGTACGTTCATCCTTTTACCAGGACTTTCAACCTTCTACATCGTCACATTGTTTTCATATTGTTGTTTGATGAATTATAAAAACAATTTCAAAATGTTTTTCTGAAGATTCAACCCCCTTTTCCACTCTAAACCACTCTGTATGCATCTGTGGAAAGTACTGCATGTGTGTGAGACTACTGCGCAGTGTAGCTCAGATCAGGACGCTGTGCCTCTAGCACTGAGGCTTATCTGCTGCCACACAGGAACACACACACACAATGACACACACACACATACCCACATGCAACCCACATTTGATCAATACCCATCATCTATGTGAATACAGTAATCCAATTTTTAGTCAAAGACTCGATGTGTGTGTGTGTGTGTGTGTGTGTGTGTGTGTGTGTGTGTGTGTGTCAATGTGTATTCTGAAGCAACTGCATTTCATATGATTTATGACTCATATTCAAGCAGGTTGAATGGATGAATTATTTGTTTTCTCACTCAGAGTCATTGAAAACTTATTTCCATTAGTTGACATGTAGCACTGTCACTTCACAGCAAGAAGGTTCTGCTCCGTGTTCAAACCTGCCGGCTGACCTTTCTGAGTGGAGTTTGCATGTGCTTGTGTCCTTGGAGCGTTCTTATTATGTGCAGTGATGTACATCAGCCACCTACAGCTTCTGACTGAACTACACAGTCTGGAGTATGAATAACCAGGTATAAAAGTTGCCATAAAATGCAATATATGTGTCCATCTGAAAAACTTGCTATGAGGGTGCGATGCATTTAAAATTAGGAGAAATTAATTTTTATCCGAGTTTCATTTTATTATGCACAAATATTTTTTTTAAGCAGCAGTATGATGAGTCATTGTTCAGGGATGATTGAAAGCTGGAAACACTTCCCTACCTCATCATTTTCTGACAAGCACAAATCATAACTATGGTGGCTGGATGTTTTAGCACGAAGAGTAAATTTTAAGTTTACATGAGCCTTATTTGTTGGTTAAATTAAATTTGGTAGTGTAGCCTGCGGCAGAGACGTGGTTAATTTGCTCTTAAATTTTTAGAAGTTCTCATTGTTATTTTTAAGCTTCATAAGATAGTTTTCGTTTAGCCATTTGACGATGCAGGTGCATTTCACATCTTTCTAACCTAACCCAGGAAACCAATACTGGATTAACAGATGTTTACACATATAAGCCAACAGAAATTGAAAGAGCTTATTTCTTGTCATTTCTTCTGTTTCACAGCACATCAGTATCTGCCCACCTGCCCTCTGCAGCACTGACTGATTCTTCCTGCAGTAGTTCCACTAAATAAACAGATATTACAGTATCACCATCACCACCAGTATCTAATGAGACTTTGTTCTACAGATTTCTGTATTTGTTCCTCTAGTTTTAAATTACATAACTGTGGGGGAAATTGGGGTAAGATGAGATGCTGGGTGACATGATCAACTCCACTAAACTAAGTTACTGTGTAACAGCGTTCTCATCCAGAGGCATTCATTCGACTCCTGTTGGAAGTGAGCATGAAGAGAATCTGTCTTTTATGGTGGAAAATAATATGTCTCTCTTTCCAAGTGAAGTCCAGCTGGTGCTGTGTCACAAAAACAGAGAAAAGTAGTAATGAATGACTCATGTAAAATGTTTGACAATATGTTCTTCCTCCGACAGATTTGTTCAAAAAAATAAGGTGCGTTACCATGGCAATGGACAATTCGATCAAGCTGCTCACCGGCATTTGTTGTTCCTTGTAAGACTGTAAAATTCCACTAGTATGCAGCAGTTATGACAGTTATGCTGATACCTTTTACTGCCATTTTGAAAAAAGATCGTTCTCAAGAGTGTGGAGCCATCACCATAATTAAGCTTCAGTTACTTGTTAAAAGCTTCAGGTATAAAGTCATTTAAAGAGAACAGAACAAGTGTTTTAAAACAAGATTTGTGTTTGTTTTGTTTCCCCCCAGTTCTGCAATAAGTAGACTCACCCAAAGTGTAACCTATCCCACTTATACCATCTTAAGGCTCATTTATGCTCAACATTAATATAACATAAGTATATATAAGATAAGTATACGGATATGGGCGTAGCCTTCTGTCCATACTCTGCATTTATTTCATTCATATTTGTGAACGTTGTCTGAAAGCTTACAGATACTGACAACAGCACCACCGGAAGTTGTGGGAGCAGTGTAGCCAATAGCTTAAGCTAGACACAACCATAGGACACAACAAAGAAGTTTTAAAAATGGCGGATTAGCTAGCGATGTAGGAATTAATACTGCCTACTAAACTCCGATTGATTAATCGTTTTTTCCTCTTCAATTCCTGTGATGTCATCAGGGATCGCTGATAACAGCACAGACAGGGTGGACTCAAATGCAGACTCAGAGTCAGGTAGATACAGAGAAGATATTTAACTTTAATTTAACTTAATAATCAGGCTTACAGGGAGAAGGATGGATGAACAGCCAGGCAAACAAGCAGGGAACAGGTAACAAATGCAGGGAGCAGGTACTCAGGAAAACCACACCGGACAGGAACACAAGCAGATGTGTGACATATATATATATATATATATACACACACACACACATACACACACACACACACACAGTCCAAGATTGATTGATTAGTAAATGAGATTCAGGTGAGGAGAGACCAGGGAACTGCAGGGCTGATAAGAAGTGGGAACAGGTGTGTGGATGGACGGGGCAAACAGGTGAACAGGAACTAAAAGGAGAGTGTGAGGATATCTGATGGTTGAGTAAAGGAAGGCAGAAGAGAATCATCTTTATAAAATATGAAACTGATGACTAAAGTTTATCTCTAAAGATAACCATCATAAACTGTTGTAGAATAAGAAGCATGTTGCTTTGTTTCAAGATGCAGGTGAATAAGATTACATGGTAGCACCAGAGCACACCTGTACACCTTTGTTAAGAACTAACAGAAATATAAACTGTTTATCTACCCAGTGTAAAAAGGTAACAACTGAATTGTTTTTCTGAGCTTTTATTGTGTCTCCCTGTCAAACTGTGTGTACGTGCGTGTGTGTGTGCGTGTGTGTGTGTGTGTGAGACAGAGAGATGAGGGAGGGAGTGTATGTTTGCTCTGCCCCCTTCTGTCACGTAACTCTTTGATCAATCACTGTGCTTGGTGACAGTTACCATGACAGCTAGTCACATGATCAGAGACTGCACCACAGGTGTGTGTGTGTGTGTGTGTGTGTGTGTGTGTGTGTGTGTGCGTGTGAGCACAGAAACCCTGAGGCGTGACCTTGTACCACACCCATAGACATATACACATGCACATACTGCCACTATCATTCTCCCTCAAAACTGTGCGTGCATGCGTGCACGCACACACACACACACCAGAGACCTACAGAGAATAAAAACATCCATACTGATCTTGTTAGTAATGAGTGGTCAGCCAATTAAAAAGCTACTAGATGGATATAACCATTTCATGGTGGGCCAACACACACACACAAACACACACACACACACACGGTAAGATACAAATACTGCTCCTTATTAGTTTAGAGGTTGACATATTTGTATGTGCCTGATCTTCATATATGTCAGAGAGGCTGTTGCTCGACACGTATGGCTAACCTTACTTTTGTTTTGGCTGGGAGCCTGTTGTTCAGTCGGTCGCTCACTGTGTGGCTGAGACTCATCGAATTAGCCTGCGATCAATCAAGCTTTCCTGTCTGCTGATCCTCTTCATAGACACACACTCACACGTGCACGCACACACACAGCCACTCAAACGTGCACGCGCACACACACACGCACGCACACTTAATGTCAGCACAGGTAAAGGAAAGGATTGTGGAGAGGATGAAGGAAGGGGAGCGAGGAGAGCTAAAGAGAGACGGAGGAGTGAAAGGTAGAGGGGGTGGTGAGTTTTGTCTCAACCTTTCTGTTTGCCTCAGCATTGATCTCTGCCCCACCTCGACACTAAGGTCAGCCCACACACACACACATATTTGCTGTGGCCCTGGCTTCGACCGGCTGACTGGTCAAATTAAACCCAGATCACTGCAAGGAGCCAGGCACACACACACATTAAGACACACACACACACACACATGAGTCAGTCAGAAGATTTTAAACAGAGATTTTTTAGAGGTTCTAGAGGTAGAAGGTCTAACACAAACCAACAGTATTGAGGACATGCATTTTTGAGGAAAATGGTAACACACACACAGACACACACAGACACACACATGAAAAACAGCGCTATGATCTAATGTTGCCTCTGCTTGATGGATAGAGTCATGCAAGTTTGTGTGAAAGCCTGTTCTTGTCTGTTGGACATTCACATGTGTATACTGTATGTGAATGCACATGTGAGTGAATGCATGTATGCATGTATGCATTTGTGTGTGTGTGTGTGTGTGTGTGTGTAAAATGTTTCCTCGTAGTTCTGCTGTGTCAGCACCTCAGACAGACAGCGCTGTTGTTGTGTACCCACAGAGGAAATAAAATAACAGCCCACGTCTTTTCAACCCACAGACAGCTCTCTCTCTCCCTCTCCTCTCCCTCTCTTCCTCTCACTCACTCCACCTTCCTCCTTTTGTTCCCTTTGTTTATTAGTCCTCGTTTCACCCTTTTGCAGTCATTTTCCCTCCTCATGTATCTCTGCTACCTCTGCTCCTTGCGTCTGTACCGCATCTCTTCTACTTAAACTGCTTCGCTAAATTAACAAATAATCTTTTTCACATTCAAGACAACTTTTTGTGACAAGGAGATCAATAAATAAAAAATGTCTATTTGACTTGTGATTAAGAACCACACCTCTTTATATCTGTTAGTTTGCATGTCAAAATATGTATGGATGGAAACATCAGATCTTACTTCAGTGGAGGATTAATAACTAACACCACACATTAAGCTACTGTATATCTGATGTAAAATGTTATATTTTCAAAAGGCCGTCAGTGTTTTTCTAACATAACTGGGAATATATTTTCTGTGATATAAATCTTTTGGTTATACGACAGTTATAAAATTCTTATGGTAGTACTAAAACAGAGACACACACACACACACACACACACACACGCACACCCACCCATACTGTCACTGTCTAATAAAAAAGTGCAAAGAGTCTTGTTTTATCTATTGTATAAATTTTACAATTTGGAATGTCCAATTTCCCATGCAAAGTCATGTGTTTATGCAGAAGAAATATAGTGGGGAAAAAAGAAAGACAGACCAGCGGATGGGAGGGATTGATGAATGATGGAGGAAGGAGAAGCCGAATAGCTGGCCAGATTAATGATGAATGGGTGAGGGAGAGAAAGAGCAGATGGGTAAAGGCAGGAAGGGATAGATGGAGGATGGACAGATGAGGGACTTGGCAGATTCAAACTACAATAACGGCACAAACCAGATCCAGTTAAAACAAGCGGAACTGGCATCGGATTGAGAGCCACACACTTTGATTTCTGTAGTCTCCTCAGCTGCATACTTTCCATTCTGAAGAAAAAAAAGCAAACAGTGCTTATTTCATTCTCCAGTATCTGAGCCATGTTGTGGCTGTCCACTCTTAGAAGTCTGCATCCTGCAGTTTGAGGTGCAATGCTGCCATCTGCTGGACATTCAATACTGGGAAGAACTGTGACAGTGTGAGGTGTCCTCGCTTGGTTTGTTACAGATTGCACTTTTTTTTTTGTTTTTTTTTTTCTGAACCTGATGTAAAGCACCATTTTTCTTTCTCCTGTAATTAATTTCCTTCCATGTAATGTGACAAATACAAAGCTAAGGAAAACTTGGGCAGGCCGTCCCCTTAAAACAGAGGTGTCTGATGTGTGGCGTCCCACTGTTCTCGAAATAACACAGTGATTACTCTATAGAACTATGGAACTAATTATGTATATATAACCATCTATAAAAATATAAAGTCTTCCTTTACTTATCAGTGTCCAAAGGGAACTGAACATACACACAACAAAAAAAATAAGACTTCAACATAATTCATCATCTCCTCTGTTTTATGTAATTGTGAAATATAAATAGCAGTGTCAATCATTTCACTATCAAGTACAGCACACATGGGTTGTCACAAAATACTGGAAATATTTTTGTCTAATGACGACAAAATTCACATCTGGACAGTGAAGTTTTGTTTAAGTTCTCACAGGTTAAGGTTAAGCTCAATAATTTTACTTGAGGTTTGGTTAAATTAGTTCATTTTAAGTTATGATAAGATTTTTGTCAGTGTAATAACTAAAAAGGAACGGATCAATACTGTATTCAGGTACAAAAAATATTAAATAAGTTTAGTTTAGCATAAAACAGAAGGAAACCGCTAGCCTGGCTCTATCCAAAGGTAAAAAAAAAGTTTTGTTTGTTTAATCCATTCAAAAACCCAAGTATAAAAACTACACATGGGGTTTATGTGTTGGACTATTTCTTGGCCAGGAGGAGTGACTTCCTAGAGTCCTGTCATCACCATGAGGTTGCCAGGCAAATGTTGAACTATTCCTTTAAGAGTACACAAAGCCTGCTGTTTTTTGTAAATCACAGTACAACAGTACATTTCTATTGGGATCAGACTGAAATGTTGCCACGTTTTAGTGGTCAGCTGTAAAAATCAATTATGAAACACAAGCATGTAAAATAGCCCACACAATATGCAAAACCAGTGTTACAGCTGATTACTGGCAATGTTATCCAGCAAGGCAAATTAAATTTGTGTTGCATCTTCTAAATACAAGATGACTAAAAATAACAGGATTAATGAAAATAAAACAGTGACGACAGGAAATGTTGACAGTTACAGTTTTGGCATATATATATATATATATATATATATATATATTACTGTAGCTAAAACCAGAGCTGGCAGTTCTGACGGTTTTGTGATACATAATCAGATCAGTGTTTTGCCGTAAATGATTTAGTGCTTATTAAACATGTAACACAATTTTTCCATTCAATCCTGTGACACAAAGGAAGCCACTGCAGTTATCTAAAAACTAAGGCCATGTCTTTCACTTAACAGTTGTTCTGCGCTGATACTGTTTTCTGATTTTGAGGTGGCAATTCAAATTTAGTTCTAGAGTACCAGCAAATCATTGAGCTAGTTCTTAAATCACTGGGTTTTGGTTATAAACAAAAGGGATTTCATTTAGGCACAGAACTGTTAACAACTGCAGGGACGACTGTAGTATTTAAATTCACGTTTAACTAGTAGGTATAACTTTGACTGATTTAACATCTGAAAATTGAAAATCAAGCATATTTTGAAAAACCTAAACCTATTAGAAGTGATTCTGTGTAGCATTTTCAACAACACTGTGCTGAAGTGGCTGTGACAGCAAAGGTTGGAACTGCACTCAAGTTGCAAACTGAAGTCATAACCTACTTGTTCATGGTGGAGCAGAGGGTGGAGGGTTCACCTCTTTTCAGGATGAGCACAGTCTATTACATATAGACCCAGACGGGATGTGTATTTGCAGGAATCTTTTTCATTTTTATAGCTAAAATCGTTTGCTCCATAATTACTCACTTTCCAAAGTCATGTTGGCAATGACACCAGAACAGGTCTAACTCATGAGTGTATTGGTCTCTCTCTCACACTCACACACACACACACACACACACACACACACACACACACACACACACACACACACACACACACACACACACACACACACACACACACACACACACACACACACACACACACACACACGTCTAATTAGCATTCCCAGTGTGTGTGAGTGGGAGTGGTATGACAGTTTGACAGTGCCCGGGTCCCTGTAGTCCTGTGTCAGCTATTCATCACCAAGTCCCATGATACCAGCAACGCCCCCTTTTTCCCACCCTGATCCTCACACCAACTCTCCACCCCCTTCACTTCCCTCATCCTCACCCATCACCCCTACCCCATCAAGCTCACCTACTGCACTGCTGAGTACGAGTATTATGAGAGACTATTTAATTGGTGACATACTAACAAAGGGGTATGAAATATGCATGGAGTCTTGTTTTAAATCTGTCACATTATTTGTTTAAATTTACACATTTGGTTGTTTTTGCTGTCAACTAAATAAACAACAATAAATAACTGTAATGCTGTTATAGTACCAATTGTGAATTAGCATTAGGAGGCTCCTGCATATAAATGAGCTATGTCATTACCGCTGTTACCACTTTACAATAAGACAATATGTTGCAACTAATTATGTTATTAAAACTTGTTTTATAATTTCTTTACATTTAAGTAGTAGAGCTGTTATCATACATAAATAAAAAGACTGTTTACAGGTGTTGGGAAGATTACTGCACATGTGAAGAAAGTTGTATAAAGCTGTGGCTCCAAAGAGAGCTGTGTGAAGTCAACTAAAAAAAATAAAATAAACCAGACCAAACCAAAGTGTCCAAGTTTTTACTGGCCCTCACTGTGTGCCTGTCATTCAGGGTGCACATGACAGCATGCTGTGTGCATGTTCTGGGACTGGGCTCACTGGCCCATCACAAACAAGCATCATCCCTTACTGACCTGACCCAGACAGCCCACCCTGCCTGCTCTTCTGCTTTGACTTTCAGTGCCGTTAAGAGCAGCTGGGTTTCCTCTATCTACAGTTCTTTTATTTTAAACTAAATTATTTTGTATGCTTTATTGTAAAAGTAAAAATTATACACACTTTCAGATGCATCTTAGATTTCCAGTTATAACTGATGTCAGACTTCAGCTCCAGCAGGAACTTTAGGCAGTGTGTTCATGACTTACGGTACCTCTGTTCAATTCTGTAAGTTCAAGTGTATTTTCCTGTGATTTATGTGAACACTGGGAGGAAGTCCATGAAAACATACATTTCTCTGACCGAGCTGTGCCAAACTGCAGTTCGGATGCCAATTAAACCCTGTATAACTTCAAGACTCATGTTGCAGTGTTACTGTCTTGAATGCAACCAGCAGGTGGCATCACAACAACTTCCCCTGCTAAGCTCTCCATCAGTGATAACAACATTGTGTGACATTCACCAGAACTCCTCTCACCTCTTCTACATAAAATTAATTTTCTTGTTGAAAACTTAATTACACTGAACCTGTTTACGCCATCTGTAGCAGTCAATTGAAGTATGTTAGACCAATAAAAACTCCCATGGTGCGCTGTGGTTTTCAGAACTAGCCCGGTACAGGAAGCTTCTTTCATGGAAAACACCAGAATTATCATTCTTAGCATGTTTACTGTTTGTGGTGAAGTTTTCATAAGAAAATATATTTAGCTTTTTGGGTTTTTTTTGGTTGTTCGCTTTTACATTTATTTACTTTCACTGGAAAGACTTTTAGAACAACTATCATCATGGACATTGACAAACCTCACTCTAATCACTGGAGGTGGTGCAAAAGTAAATAAGTAAAATATATACATTTTTTCCGTCCCCTCCAAAACACTTGCTGTGAACTATGTGAAAGTGGTAGAAGATTAACAAGATTTTGGTGTTGCTTATTTCCAACGTGTGTACAGTTGTCTCCTGTCCGCAGCTGCACCCAGGCTGCTTCTGAAGGACGAGTTAAACACTATAAAAGTAATCAAAACATTATTAATACTTATCAGTAAATAAACTCTAAAAAACCTACAAGAGTTGATTTCTGAATTACACAAGGCCAAATATGTCATAAATGATATTCTGTACCATGTCTTATATATACTGTGCTACTGAAAAAAGTCCCAAACAACTGCCCGATTTTTGTGCTGTTTAAAATGTTTATTAAATCTGCAGTGCCCAACTGTTTTATTAAATTATTTAGCGTTGTGAGCCTTTTTTAAAACTGTATGTCTTCACTAGAAACTAATGGGGTTGGGGTGGAGTGTCACAGATACGGTCGGTAAGTGAGGAAGTACTGAGAGACATTATTGGTTTTGGTTTTTCAACTACACTTACTAAGTCTAAGAAAAACACAAAATGTCACCAGACTTATCCTTCAACTAAAGTGCATAAAAATTTCTTGAAGAGCACTTATGTTCAAGACATGCAAACAAAACTTAATGATTTTTTTTTAATCTGACAGGCTGTGGATTTAAAGTGATAAGTCTTGAATGCCTCATTGTTTTTACTGCCACGTCTCATAATTGGCTTTTTCACTTGTACAAACACCTGCAGGTGACACACTCAATCTTCAGACACACAGATGCATATACTTTAATGCATCCACACCGTGGAAAAAATGGAACAGACAAACACATTCTCATATGCATTCAGGTGCGCGCACACACGCGCACACACACGCGCACACACACACACACACACACACAAACACACACACACACACCCACAGAGCAAGCTACTGCGAAGGGTGTGAACACACCTCAATCTGCAATGAGAATCATTGTGGGATTCTGACACCCTGTCTGACAAAAATCACCTGCAGACACACTTACAGATGTCATTAGAGAGGAGTCAAGGCTCTGTGTTACTTCCACTCTTTGACTTCACTTTTTTTTGTCAACCTTGATTAGAGCCATCTGGAATGAGCTGGGCTCAATCTCTACCTCAATATTTCAATTTTGTATTGGAGCAGTTGAAAATTACAGATTTATTTATTTTATTTAAGTTTTTTTGTAATTAGCAACACCTGTACACATGCTTATTCATGCAATTATCCAGCCAGGCAACCATGTGGCAGAAGTGAAATACATAAAATCATGCAGACACAGGAGCTTCAGTTCATGTTCATATCAAACATCAGAATGGGGAAAACGTGATCTCTGACTTCTGAGTATTTCTGAAACTGCTGATCTCCTGAGATTTACACACACAGCAGTTTCTAGAGTTTACTCAGAATGGTACAAAAAACAAAAAACATCAAGAGAGAGGCAGATTTGCAGATGGAAGTGCCATGTTGATTAGAGAGGTCAAAGGAGACTGGCCAGACTTATTGGAGCAGACAGAAAGGCTATGGTAACTGGGAAGGGGAATGTTTCTTGACACACTTTGGGCCCCTTAATACCAATCAATCATAGTTTGAATACCACAACCAATCTGCATATTATTGCTGATCATGTGCATACCTTTATGGCCGCAATTTAACATCTTCTAATGGCTAACTCCAGCATGATAATGCACTGTATCACAAAGCAAAAGTTGTCTCAAACTGGTTTCATGAACATAAGTGTGTGTGTAGTGAAAACTGAAAACTGAATATGCAGCTGACAAACCTGCAGAAATTATGTGATGCAATCATGTCATGATGATGAAGAATCTCAAAGGAATGTTTCCAACATCTTGTGGAATCCATGACAAAGAATTGAGGCCGTTTTGAGGCCCTGCCCATTTGACGTGGTAGCAGTAGTTAGCATGGTGTTCCTTATAAAGTGCTCGTGTGTACTGGTTTAACTATCTATAATTCAAAGCATCTGACTAGTCATTTGAGAGTCTTTTAATGCCACAAATAATATAATCTGTATTTCTTGAAAAAAAAAAAAAGGTGCCGTAAACGATCGTCACTGCCACTAGATGACGTCGCAATACAACGACAGCACCTCAAACCACAACAACTGCTTCATCAGCCACACGCCCCCACCCCCACGATCTCAGTTAGTTAAGTGTTACAAGCCAAGTGAAAGTGGTCACTAATCACACACCAAGTAGCACTACAAAATAAATTTACACTGTGTACACGAAAGCCAACCAAAGGCAAAACACCTTCAACCGTTACCCCACGCTAGCATTGCCATGATATGCTGCACAACAGTTAGCAGTTAGCCAGCTAGCGATAGCAACATTGCCGAACACATTCATAACATCAAGTTAGCTAACATTATCATCGCGTAGCCGTAAAGCTGCTTACCCGTTGAAGCGAAGAAAAGTCAGTTCCGAGTCAAGCTGGAGCCCTTTAGCCGCTCCTTTGGTTCCCCATCTTGATAAAGCCAGACCAGTTTGAATCCACGGTCGGACGGGAAAATAAATTCAGCCTTGGACTTAATCACAGGAAACTCATTGACAGAACCGGTATAAACTTTATGGATGATTACCGGTATTTGAACTAATAGTCCCCATGGCCAGTCAACCTGTCCACTTGTCTTGTCTCTTTCTTTGTAAGAGGCCTTCGTAGACGGAAATCGCGTTATTTTCATTGGAGGAAATTCTGGAAGGTCACTTCCACCTGAAGGCGGCATATTGTGCTGTGCCATCTCACCTGTGGGCGGTCCCTGTGGCTTTATGAAGGTAGAGAGGGCCAATGGAGGGAGTAATGCACACGCACTAACATGCACGCGCCGCCATACCTTATACCAAAACAAACAATAGAAAAACTCCATTATAGAAATAGTTGTTTGCTGCTATATTATTGTTTAAAATCCTGTTCACAGAACCTTTCAATAGCTCTATTTTTCACTGACTGTCCCTCTCATTGTCATTGCAGCAATCTGAAACTTCATTTAAATTTCTGTCAAAGGAAAAAGGCATATCCAACACGCTTTATACTGTATATTTCTGAGTTATTTCTGACTTCAGAGGGTCTTAGAGCTTACATTAATTACATTATGAAAAGTTTAAATTCCAAAGTCATTCATGTCTCTGCATCTAACTGCTGCAAGTGTTGCCATCAACCCTTGTGTCTCTGTATTACTAATAGAAACTTTAATAGCTACCAGCATGAGGCACTGATCAGCCAAGCACATCAACATAGTGAGATCCAATATGTTACCACCATGCAGAGAGAGCGGGAGCGTGTGTGTGTGAAGAAGAGGAAGGCCTACTTGCATGTGTGTCTTGTTAGTGCTGGGTGTAACAGTGGAAGTGATGGCACTAATGTGGGAATGACAAAGGAGCTCTTACTGTGAGCTATATGAAGATGTGTGAAATCAGCGAGACTTCTGCAACATGCCACACAACATGCCCTGGTGTGTGCGTGTATGTGTGTGCGTGCACATGTTCACAACCCAGGTACAACAGAAACTCTTTGTATGTTTGTGTGTGTGTGTGAGATGCTGACATATAGTTCCCTCTTAGACTTATCTAACAAAGTAACTGATCTATATTTCATAATGAGATGACTATGAAGGAAACTCTTCTAAGAAAAGCTTATAGATCTTCACATTACAGCTTGCGCTGACTGTGGTGACAGTCAAACACCAAAAATACCCAGATTCAATCTTTCAAACTTCTCGTACTGTATGTACCCACTGTTATAATAACTGCAAAACTCAGCAAGGCTGATTTGCTGAAGAATAATTAGTGAGAACCTAAACTGGCATTCTATAATACTGAAAAAGTCTATGTCAATATTTTCCTTATTAAAAATCCCAAACTACCAATTTCACCAAGACAAATCATTTGGTGAAATTACATTTTTTGTTGAGGTCTCATTTGGAATATAAGAAATTTATGAAAATCCATCACTTGTTCACTTCAATCATGTTTGAACAGTGATTGGTCATTTTTACTGTGTTAGATTTAGCCTTTCATTCCTACTGAAATATCACAACAATGTTGACATTTATGACCTCCAGAGGATATATCTTAATGTCTCTGGCGATCCTCTGATGTCACCTCTTGTACCACCATGACATTGAAATTTTTGTTTTCTGGTGAAATGTTTCAGCAATTTTTGGATTGATTTTTAGGAAATTTGGTACACGCCTTTTATCTCCCCATCAGGATGATAAACTTTGGTAAGAATTTGGTGGCATCTAACGGTGTGGTTGCAGATTGCAACCAAATAAATACCCCTCATTCCTCCCTTTCCAAGCATGTTGGAGAACCTATATTGTGGCCTTCAGGTAACAAAAAAAACACGAAAGGTCTTCTCTAGAGCGAGTGATTGGTATGTCCATTCTGAACTTCTGTAGAAACATGGCGGTGCAATGCGGTGATCTCTGTGGAAGAGGACACGGACCCCATGTACATATAAAGGGCTCATTCTATGCTAACACTCACCTTTGTTCAGAAGTAATGGATCAACAGAATCCAAATTAGAGGATTCACATAACATCCTCTGGTATCAAACCATTGACATGCCTAAAATGGTTTAATCAGCATGCTTTCAAAGCTCTGCAAGAATAAGACACTAACTTAGTCTTTAACAATGTATTTTGCATTACTATTACATTACCATTGCTAGGATATTACTGCAATATCATGTCATTATGTTTCTATGATGTGTAAATATCTACTATTCCCTTTCAGGACTTGACATCAACACTGCTACCCCCAGCTAAAAACACTACATTTATCAGCTATGGTATCACTCAGTCCACTAGCGGGCAGCAGTAATGCTGGTTAGATTCATCTAACAGACATCTCAGTCCTCCAGTCGTCCAAACTCTTAAACCAGCTGTTAAATTGATGCATTACCATCGTCTGTATCACTTTCCTGTCAGCACCTGTCTCCGCCCCTCCTCCCCTCTTTTTGCCTCCCGTCCTTGTCTCCTCTCCTTTCTAATTACCTTCCTGTCCCTCCTCCTGGCACTGGACCTGCCTTCAGCTCTCAGCAGGACCCACAGGGACAAGCTGCAGCAGCTGTGCCCCAACAGGGGCTCTGCTTTCTGGGGAGTTAGCTCCGGATGGTGAAATTCACTGAACCGATCTGGGAGGTCATGATGCCAGACATATAGAGCAGAACGAGGTGAATCTCTGACCTCTGCAGTCAGGAGCGGAGACTTGAACCTGACACTAGAGGGTGCTGGTGGCTCAGCAGTGGCATTTCACTCCAGTGTGTTGTATTTCTCTCAAATCAAACTTTTGAGCCGGCCGCCAGCCGCGGCATTAACCCTGACAGAAAAACATGCTTTAAGATTAATGAAAAGTGCTCATCTGGTAACCATATGCCCCCATTTTGTGTTCTCATTTTGCTTGTACATGTCCTTGGATCATCAGGCTTTGTAACCTTCTAAAGCTAAAGACATTAATGGGACATGCAACACTAAAAGTACCTCTTCAGTGCTATGAGTTGTGCACATGGTGTTTGCAGTAGTGTGTTGCAAAGAAGTTTACTATTCTGCAGTCTTTATCAAAACCACGTGCTGAGCAGAGATATCTTCAAATACATGTTTTTCATACTACAGATAACCACAGCAAGTGAACATTTGGAGATAATAAACCTTTATTTAAATCAAAGAGCAGATAAAAACATTAAGGCAGACGAGCAGCGAGCATTGAGCTGCAAAATGGAACGTCAGAATTTAACTATACAAGGCTTGATCCGTTCATAAAAAAATAGAAAATTATGAAGCCAGAGAAAAAAAGAGAACACAACGTGAGAGAGAGCATGTGTGTGTGCGTGTCTGTTTGTGTATGACTGCATTCAAGAGATTTAAATCGTGTATGTGCATGTGTGTGAGTGTGTGCATGCAAGTGAGACATGATTTAATTTGTATGTGAAAAGGTGCTTGCAGGACACATTTTCAGATATTTAATCAGTAAAACAATAAAGTGCTGTTATAATTGACCTGCTACGACTGAGGAGATTTCCAGCCTTGAAATAAAACTACAAGTCAAGCAGCTAGACTCTCTAGTACAGAGTTAGTAACAGCCAACTAAAGTGCATGTGTCACAGTATGAAATGTAAACAAAAATCAGAGATACTAAAGACATTTTTTTGCATTCTATAAGCTACTTGGTGACCAGTTTTTGCTGAAAAATAATGAATTAGTTCTTTTCTTTTTTTTTTTCCTTCCTCTCACATCAGTTGACACAAACTGACTAACTAAAATGTTGCCATGCATTTCTTCAATGACTCTGATTTAAGTTTAGAGGTTTGTGACACATTTCTTATTGTCGAGTGTTTATTATTTACAGTTGCAGTCACATACGCAGCACAGTGGGTTAGACAGTGGCACCAATTAGCATCTTGCAAAACAATTTGCGAGGTTTCTTTTTCTTTTCAATGAGAAGATGTGGGATGTGGTCAATGATGAATCAAAATTTCTAACATGATTTGAATGACTGCAACTGTATTTTCTTTTGTGGTACATGGTTATCTTTTGATACAAAAAAATGCAACAAAAAGGATTTTCAAGCTTTCCTATATTAGTAAATTACATGATTGTGTAGGGCTGTATGCAGCGGTCTGGTTGTTCTGAAATCAATAAAAATTCTTGGTGATGCAGAATGTAACAAAAAGCAATGACCAGCTAAGCTAGCCCTGCCCTGAGCCGTCCAGTGTGTTAGTGAAAAGCTAACGCTAACTACACATGTAGGACTCACTGTATGTTCTTTGGGGGCAGCCAGAATCCTCCAGGAAACTAAACTTCTCATAGCAAGATTTCTGTCTGCAGACATGTTTATGGTACTGTAAGAAGAAACTACTGATGCTAAGAAGGTTTAGCTTCTGTCTCTGTACTTTATGCTAAAATGGAGGAAAGAAGCTTGATAATATATATGAACATCAATCTGTCGTCCAAACTTCATGCCAGACTTTCTCTATTTTCATACCTTTCTTGCCAAGAAGCTACCGCCAGTATCCAGCTAGGTTAGCTTAACACAAAGACTGGAAACATGGAAAACAGCCAGCCTGGCTCTGTCGAAAGGTAAGAAAATCTCAAAATATGTTAATTAGGGAGCTTTAGAGGTGGTGGTGGGTGGATTGTTTTACCTAGCCGTTTCCCTGCGTTTCTAATCTTAATGCTAATCTAACTGCTGCTGCTGAGTGTAGCTTCATATTTTTTTATTTATCTCACAGGTATGAGAGCAGTAAAGACTCGTTTAAGGTCTTCACATTTACCAGCCGCAACAGCATATGGATGCTATCGTTTTTCACCTTGAGTGTCTGTGTGTGTGTCATCATGGCAAAATGTGGTCTTGTAGACACTGCAGCAGGAACTTCCACAGAGCTTCACAACGGTGCAAGATCACAAAACTTTACAGGAGTGTAGCTGAGATCAAAATGAAGGCCAATTTCAAAGATGGGTGTGGTCCGACCCATTAGTACTGAGTGCTCATGTAATAATGAAGTTATGACTACTGAGTGCTCATGGATCAGTTTGTCAACATGTGGCTGGTGTGGTCCCATTGCAAGAAGGTCTGTAGACCAACCTACATGTATCCATCCAGAAGAAATTCAGCTGGGTCACTTTTCTGTCTGGACACCTTCTTCCTAAAAAAATTATATACAAAGAAACAACCAAATAAATCTGGCTGCCCTCTTACTTTGCTTAAAAAGTGAAAAAAATATGAAATGCTTCTTCACTACAATTAGCTTATCACTTTTGCTAAAAATTCTAACTAATCTGGATTCAAGTGAACTATAGCTTCTAATTAAACTTCCATTTAATTCTCAATACCCTAATTCTGAAGCTTTTACGTTTGTACATGCTGCTTTCTGCATTTGTCAAGTGACAAAAACTGGACTGCTGAAAAGCTCCTCTTAACACAAAAACGATCAATGCATAAGAAAAGTTCTACAGTTTGTCAAAGCACGTGTAAGATGAACAGAGTGCTGTCAACAACTAACCAAAACTGAACAACATGATTGTTGTTGTATTAACATATGCAGTGTATAAGTATGCATCTGCAACTTGACTGCTGTGTTTATAACAGTGCGAGGAAATTTCTTATGGAAGAAGCTACAGTATGTATTTTACATGTGTGTCCTCACCAGTCTTATCTTGCCTGGCCCTCACTGTGAGATTGTCTTAGATCAAGCACAGGCACAAAAAGAAAAGTTATAACTCTGTGTAGCAGGTCTGACTTCTTAATATTTTTTAATCTAAAGCACACAATCATCAGATTTTCACCTTCTTGTGTGTAAATGCAGCCAGAGAGTTTAAAGAGGATGGTGATGTTTCTAGAAAAACAACCTTAACACTTAAAAAATAACAGACAAGAAGAAATCAGAAGAGACAGTAACTAGACATTTGACTTCTAAACTTGTTTGTGGCTGTGTGTGTGTGTGTGTGTGTGTGTGTGTGTGTGTGTGTAGGTGTGTATGTGTGTATGTGTGTGTGGTGTCACTCCTGGAGAGCCCAACCTCCAGAAACCTCCTACACCTACACACCACCACACCTCATTGGTTAAACAGGCCTACACAAGCTGATTGGCTGTTACAGCAGTGTCCTCATCTAGTAATGTTTTCGCCTCCTACGTTCAAAGCGTCTTAAACTGCAGACTCCAGCACATACAGAAATCACTCTAACCACCTTTGATTTTTTTTTTTTTGCAAAGACGGTTTCTTTGAATATTTGCTCTTTAGCAAAAAAGCAAGAAGCACAGAGACATGAGTAAATTGTAAGTGAGGGAGTGTGTGTGTGTGTGTGTATGTGTGTGTGTTTCTCCCCATCCATCACTATTTCAGTGTTTTTGCATCTGAAAGCCCATCACTTCATCCAACCATCCGTCTGTGTATTCATGTGTTTATCAGTCAGTCTTCTTGGCCCACGCCAGGTCATCTGACCGGGGTTTCTGCCCTGTCAGGCATTCGATCAACCGCTCCATCCGTCTCCAAAAGCCCAGCTGGTCCAGTGGATAGTTACACCAACCTGGGATATAAGGAAACATGGAAAAAAAGACGGAAGGAAGGAAGGGAGAAAGTCAGGAAGGTGGAGAAAGGAGGAGAGGATTAGAGATGGAGAAGTAAAAACATAGATAAGAAACAAATGGAGACATTATGGAACTGTAAGTTTAATTACTTCTAAAAATGAGATAAAGCCAATAACATACATATTGTATGTGTTGTTTACTTAGATTTTACGGAATGACATGAAGGATAAATATGATGTACGAGTCTAAGTGTTTTAGACAGATCACGCCACAGTCTCGGACCCCGAGGGGATTTTGCTACTGTATTTAGATATTTGTTTTGTCTCTGACCCCGCCTACTGCTCCAACTATACCCAGAGCCAACACAGGCTCATTTTGACCTGCTTCTCACCATCCTTCCTCCATCACCATCGCCTTTTCCCTCCAGACTCTCTGTACTGCTCTTGCAAACTTCTCTCTCTTTTAGTTTTTAATCTCTTTGCTTTTCTTCAGATTTCACACTTCTGTCTTTCACACGTCCTCTGACTTGTATTGTCTCCTTCCCCTCCTCTTACTTCCTGTCTCACTCTCATCATAATGTCCAGACTAGATATCAGAGGGGCAGAGGGACAGAGATGTCCTTAGCCCCTACTAACATAGAGAAACACATCCGTGCACATGCTCACACACACTCCACATACACTCTCCATGCTTTTCATTCTTGTGCAGTTTACAGGGAGTTTAATGGCTGTGATATTTGTTTTGAGGTAAATACATTAATGTATGTATGGCTGCAGGCCAAAGTACACATGAACATGTACATGATGTACACATGAATGCATGCATGACTGTACAGTACTCTGTGTGAATACATGTGACTGCTCTGACATACACACACAGTCATGTCTTAGCTGAGCGTGTTACACACATGTACGTACGTCACTGCTTTGGAAGCAGCTGAGCACTCCCCTGACATTTGAGATGAAAAGCCATTTTACTATTATTACCCCACACACACACACACACACACACACACACACAACTGATGCATTTGTATGTAAAGCACTTGCACTTGCAGTTTTACTTCGTGAGCCCACACAGTCAATAACAACAAGCACACAAATGCAGAAATAAAAAAGAAATCGGATGCACAAGCCACACACACACACACACACACACACACACACACACACACACACACACACACACACACACACACACACACACACAGAGAGAGAGAGAGACAAGAAGCAAATAGAGACATCCACAAGGGCTGTGTGTACTTAGCCCTACCCTTGTCTGATGCTCACACACCACCACCCATGATGTGTTTGCATAGGGTGCATGCTATAGCTGCGGGGATGTGAGTGTGTGTGCGTGTCCCTCCAGTGACCCTCTCTCTGCTGGAAGACATAAAGGAGCCAGAGGTTTTGTTTGATTTCACTCTTTCCCTCCATCTCTCCTTCCTCCTCTTCTCTCTCACTCCATTTCTCCTTCTTTTGCCACAAACTAGCCTTTTTATTTTTTATCTCTTCCAAATCCCTGCTTCCTACCCCCCACCCCACCCACCCCCCTCCCTTCCTCCCCTGTCCTCCATCCCCCCCTCTGCCTGTGAAGTCCTATTTGTTAGAACAGACAGCAGGTTAGCATTAAATATACATGGGGATTGTCAGCCGGTGGCGAACACAAAGGCAGCTAGGCGAGCCCCAGTGGAATCCAAGCCCGGCCTAGGCAGCCAGGCTGGGGGAGCAGGGGGCCGTCACTGTCCCCTGTGGGCCCCCCAACCGCCAACAACCCACCTCCCACCACACACACGCGCACACACACACACGCACACACACAGGTTAGAAACTGAAGAGGAGGTCAAAAAGACTAGTGCACACACAGATGCTCGAGTATGCAGATGTACGAGTATGAGCGCGTGCGTGTACAAACACACACTTTCCCTGTGCCACCCCCCCCCCCACCTCCCTCAACTTGCTCACCCACACATCTGTCGTCCGCAGGGGCGCAGGGTGACGTACAAGCTGAAGCCCCCTTGTGTATCCTCCCTCTTTTCTCTCCCTCCCTCTCTCCCTCTCACCCAGATGCACACAGAATACTGAATGTGGATCTATTACGGAGGCCCCGTGTCTCTAAAGACACACGCACGCACGCAAACAGAACATTTTCTTTTAGTTATTTATAAGAAGTCGACAGACAGACAGACAGACATGGCCGCCATTTCATCTGAATCTGCCGAGAACTGCAAGTGAAATCATTCTGGAGTCATCAGCTCCAATTATGGCGATCTAAAATGGCTGCCCACAACATAAACACTAATAAACATCTGGCAGGATTCAAAACATCTCAGTGGTGTGATGGATGCAAAACTTAAAAAAAACAATGCTTTTATTGTGGGAATGTACAGTGTTAGATTATTTTTGTTAAATATTTTTGATCAGTTCCTCAATGTATACAGAAGAACTATTCATCCTTACTTACTTTAACACTTCCCACTTCTTTTGAAATAAAGGCAATATGAGTTAGAATTGAAGCCATGATCATCACTCTTATAACCGGCTGAGTGTTGATTATACTGTATGACTGTCCACATGACTGGTTGACATAACACTATGGCTAGAGGTTATAAAATAACTCCACAGCTTCCTCAGTTTTGGGATGTGTCTAATGCAACACAGCTCCACACGGTGACAACAAACCAGATTGTGAGACGTCATAAAGATGGGAGAAAGTGAGGTGCCAATCATAAGCTGGAAGACGGTTGCAGCAGCTTGCGTTGAAAAACAGATGGGTAAGTTTCACAATTATCTGTGGAAACTGGTGTTTCGGTGACTGATCAGCCTGTGTGAAGGACATTGCATAAATTTAACATCTATAGCGTCCAAGACGAAACCCAATGCTAACAAAAACTGAAAGATTAAGCTTTGCCAAAGAACATGAAAAGAAGCTTGATGAACATTGGCAGCATATTCTTTGGTCAGATGAGGCTGAAATAAATTTGTTGGGGACCAGCATGTTTGGTGTGGACCTGGCCAGGACCACCACATGACTGCACAGTGCTGACCGTGAAACGTGGGAGTGTGCTGATATGGAGCTGCATGAGTGTAAATGTAGATTGTGTCTATTGAGCCGACATAATTTCTTTTTCTTTTTATTCATGTACTTTTTTTGATCAAATTTAATTTATACCTTTCTTGATAATTTATGCTTCTGTTAATATGTAATCACATGTGTTGATTTGAATATTCACTAAAACTGTTTAAACTTTGTCACTCCACAGTGCTCTATTGACTTAGGACCAGATCTCACCTGTAGTGATGCAGTAGTATGTTTCGTGTGGCGAGACGTGGTGGATGCGGTGGTGTTTCCGTGGCAACACCAGATGCCAGTCCTGGAGCAGCATGACCCAGCGTGGGAGGCCGAAGTAAGAGTGACTCCACTTATGAATCTGATTGGTCAGCGTCACGAAAACTGCCAGGGCAAAGACGTAGCAGTCCCAAGGATAGGACGCCGCCAAGGGCTCTGAAAGGTGACAGGAAACAGACAGATATTTATATGGAGAGAAAGAAGGAAAGAGAGGGAGAGTAAAGTTAATAGAATAATTGATCAAACTGTTTAGTGTAATGAAGAGGGCCAGCACGAAGGCATAGCACTCCCACAGAGAGGATGCTGGCAGGAGCCTTGGTGCGATGTAGAGACCGAGGGGGAGGATGAAGAACAGGGGAGGTGGGGTGGGGAGGATGGGGAAAGATGGGGAAGAGTGGCAGCAGGGGAGAGAGGAGGAGATGACAAAGATAGATAAGTAGGATGATGAGGAGAGAATGTAAAATAGCCTGAAATATAATATACGTCTTCTAAAAATTACGGTCTAACAAAATCAGAGAGACCAGGAGCAGATCAGTCATCTGACATCAACTGAACAGATTATTCCAGACTGTTTTTTACCACGGTGCTATCACTACAGCACCACAGGCATCAAAAGGAAAACTTAAGTCAGTCAGTCAGGGGTGAGACACTTCAGCCCTCTACTCCTGTGTGCCATCACACAAGAAAATCACTCTCTACAAATTCTCTCTGTTCTTTATTGAGCATGTAAAATCCCTACTGATGTTAAAATGTAACTATGAATCATCACCCCTCACCTTTAAATATTTAAACAACTTCTGCTATTCCATTCTCATCCTCAAAAAGAGCTGCACATCATTCCTGCAGAGGCGTCCTGGGACTGGACAGAATGTGTGCTGTGCTTTTGTATGACATTCAGATGAAGGTGGAGCTGGAGTTAAGATGGAGGCTGGGGAATAGGGGACAGCAGTTTACTGACTCTGTGGGAAAGTCACACTCAAACAGAATTCGCAGTGTTCTCCAATGTGATGTTTTTCCTTTCCAAACAGGATACAGGGCCAGGACTTTACAAAACAAGAGGACAGAGCAGGAAACCAATGGTAAGAGTCAGGGAATGAAAGATAATCTAATTGAGAATCTTCTATTCAGTGTGATGTTAATTTGGGGCAATTTGAGACCTTAACAACAGAAACTAGATTCTGGAAAAAGTGAAAAATTCCAACTTTCTGTTAATTTATGTGTAAATGCCACAAATTCTCAAATAGTGACCTTTTCATCACCTCTACCAAAGAAATAGCTGTGATAGCTTGAGACACCCTATTATTTGTTCCCCTTTACAGTATATCCCATAATAATTTAGTATGAAACTTTCCTGTTTTATCTGCTTCCATTCACATTTCCACCAGTTGAAGAGCCAGCATCCCTTTCCTTCTTTTCAAAGGCTTTTAAAGTGAAAAGTCTGCAGGAAGTATCTAGTGTCAGTAACAGCCATGCTAGCAGCTCGGTGTGGCTGTACTTTGTCACAGCAGTGTTTTGAGCATAATGCTAACATCAGCATGCTAACAGGCTGAAAATGACAATGCTATTGTGCTGATACTGAGCAGGTAATGTTAGCATGCTAGCGTTTTAAAATGCTAGTTTGTTAGCTAATATGTACAGCTCAGACTGATGGGAATGTCATTAGTTTTGCTGGTACTGGAAATAAACAAGAAAGTGTTGGACAAATTACAGTTTTGGTGAGAAAAGACATCCTCCAGCTGCGCTGCTAGTGTGGCTAAAAACGTGAATAATCTGTTCACTGAGTTCAAGTGTTAATTAGGTTTCATAAATGTAGACTATTGCTAGGCCTGAAACCATGAAAACAGTAGTTGAAGATGTCATTGGTATCTGGGGATCGTGTGCTGTGCCAGTGTTGATGTGAGCTGACAGGTGACAAACATGTCAGGACTCACAAACAGGAGCAGCTGTGTGCAGGAAAAATGGAAATAATCATATGCAGGGCAACAGTCTGCAACGTTGCTGTTGGATGTAGGTGTAACTGAGCTGCCCACACCTGCTTAATAAAATGCACTTACAAGTTTCCATCAGTCTCATCTGCCACCTGCTTAAAACCAAACAGAAGTCTGCAGCTTGCCTTTCACTCTGCTCACTCTTGTTATTCATTAGAGTCTTTGTGACAGTATGACTTACAGCTGTCCTCTCTCTGTCTGCCTCCATCCCTCGTTCCCTCTCTTTGGTTAAAACAGCGATCTCTTGACCCCAGTTCAAGTGCAGACATGACAGTTGGAGATGTCACCTCACTGCTTTCAGCTTTCCCCCATCTACTTCTGTCTCTGTCTTTGTCTGGTGACCGCTTGACACTGTGAGGAGCTTGACATGACAGGTTTAGATGTCATCTTACCGCTACATGACCCTCTACCACCCCCACCCCCCAGCCTGTCTCCCTGCCTCTCTTCTCCATGCACTCTCACCCTCTGTCTCAAACTCTTAGCAGTGACCTCTTAAGGTGCAGACATGACAGGTGTAGATGTCACTGCACCTCTCCCTGTCCCTGTCTCGTGACCTCCTGACTCCCTGCAGTGCGTGACATGACAGGTGTGGATGTCACCTACAAGTGGACCTCGCTACTGCCGTCTCCCCTCTAATCTTTCCTTCCCTCTCGCCCCTTATTCGCTGATCCCTCCTGTGGCCAAGCAGCTGACCTTTGCGTGTTTCCCTTCCACTCCTTTTTCCTCTATTACTTTATTTCTATAGATTTGTTACATCCTTTCCATTTGTATCAACATTCTCAGTCAATATTCCTTGTAACTTCATCATTTCATTTTTTACATGTGACATTTCTGACCATGTTTACAGGGAGAATTCTTGACCTTGATACATTTAATGTTGTTTAGAAACATCTATACTTTATTTTATACAGTTATAGGTATGGGACAATAACCAATATAGCTATATTGGAATATATTGGCTATATAATCGGAATATATTGATATAAAAATAACCTAACAAAAAATAAAAATTATAATGAAAACAATAAAAAATAACCTGCAATTTTTTTTGCAGCATCTGCAATTTGGATATTGCACTTGGCCATACTGCAATTTCAAATATACTTCGATTATTTGTGCAGCTCTAGTCCAAACAAACGTTGTCGCTAACATCGCTAAGTGCTTTCTTGAAAAGAGTTGCCCAAGGGGTCTGAGAAGCTGGTTAATCTAGCGACCAATGGTGTAACTACATCACTCACTCACTCAGTCAATTAGCGACACTGGCACTTATAGGGCCATATAAAGAGCCCTATATAGGGCTGGCACCATGTTGGGCAACACATTAATATCAATATCACCATTTGTAATATTTCATTCACATTTCATAGAGTGTTGGGATAATTATTTTTTGGTTGAAGAGGTAAGATGGAGGCTGCTACTGTCTTTGCAGGTTAATTCCTAATTGTTGGCAGATTATTTTGTCTTTGATTAAACACTGAGCCGACTCGGGTTACAATCACATCAGAGGTCCTCAGATAGAGAGAGGCTTGTGAACAGCTTAACCCCACAACACCGTGGCTACCCTCACCTTTAACCTAGCTAACTGATGTCAACTCCTCTCCTCTACACCCATCAGTGACCTTTTGGCTCAAGCTGAAGTACAGACATGACAGGTGGAGATGTCACCTCCTCAATAACAGGTTGCTCTGTTTCTCCTGCTGATCTTCCTCCTCTAGTCCCTCCCCTCCTGCCCCACACTCATAAGGTCAGTGAACATGATTACCAGAAAAACTGCTCTCCCATGATCAGTGGACACACTTCTCTCACCCCAGAGGCCAGGATACCTTGGCATCTTGCAAAAAGAGTTCACTGCTAAAAATTGTTAGACTCTTTGTAGTTGACCAACTAAAGTCCTCACATTCACATTACACCTTGAGGCAATTGTGCAAACTGTAATCAAACTGGCAGTGTTCATGGTTTTCTGTGCTTGATAGCCAATTAAGAAAATGCAGTTATGTTTGCCTGTGTGTACGTACGTATATGTGTGTGTGCTACCTGGTGTGTATGTGTAGAACTTGTACGCCATGTGAGCCAGCGGTAGGATGGGGATCATACAGTTGTCGCCATTGGTTTCGATGAAGTCGTGGCGAGTAATGGCGGTTGGATCGATGTGGTGCTCCCTGAACGGTCGGATAAATGCCTGTAAGGACAGAGAGTCGGAGGAAGAGAGAGACATTATGGACTGTAAGACTCACAAAACAATCACGTGCAACTTAAAACAATAGAGAAGTTATTCAAACATTTTTTCCTTGATACAGGACAACTGACTTTAAATTGTGAAGAGGGACAATCATTAACCAATCATGAATTTCATTTTGTGCCATAGCAGAGAAATGGACTGCAGTGAAATGGTATGCCTGCTTTCCATAAACAACAATTTTTATGGTCATCCACACACAGATTATAAACCACACACACTATGACAATGTTTCTTGTAAGTGCAGCCGTCTGCAGACAGAAGACATACATTTTACATCTTACACGTTATATAAAGTTTGGGTTATAATTTGGTAGAATTCAACACGGCAAAAGAAACAAAATGACACTATTTTAAATAAGCAGGCTGTCTGTTCCATTAGTTAAAATAACACTGATTCAGTTTCTGCTAAATGGAACCGATGTTTTAAACAATAAGCACAAAAACAGAAGCTGACAGTCACCGGTAGATTTGTTTTCAAACTTAATTTACATGCACTTTAAATCAGAACACAAAACAGAAACTGGAAAGCAAATGCAGATCAAATGCACATACACACACACACACACACACACACACACACACACACACACACACACAGAAACACACACACACACAGCGACTCAGCAGTGTCCAGCATCCTGCGCAACCCCAAAGCTCATATCCAGCATCCTAATAAACCCCGGAACAGCAGTCGACTCGCACAAACACACTCATACACATAAATGACCCATGGACGCCCGACACAAACTCAAAAATGTGAGCTTCAAACACACACAGTCGCAAACCCCACTTGCACCGTGCAGAGGCAGACACCTGTCTGTGAGAGCATGGGGGTCTCAAATGAAAGACTGAATCTGAATCTCACAAGCACAAAAGAGGACAAAAAGAGACACACACATGCACAAACAGGATAAAGGTAATTTATTTCCCTCTGTGGAAAAAGCAAAACAAGGAAGGCTTGCATCTTTATTGCTACAGTGTACATGTGTCTGCGTGTGTGTGTGTAGCCGTGGACACATCAGCATGGAAACTCATTATTGTCGCGTTAGCTGTTCGAACCAATCACACACACACACACACCTATCTGCCACCATCGTTTGTAGGTGTCTCTGCAAAAACTATCTGTTGACATCTTCACTATTATGTTCCCTTCTCCGTTCTCATCTGCCTCTCCCCCACCTCTCCTCTCCCATCACCCCCCTCCTCTCACCGCAGCCCTCAGCCAGATGAAAGGCCGGCTAAGCTGTGGAGGTCGTGCTGAGCGGGGCGGCATCAGTGCTCCCAGTTAATGGCGGGCCACCGGTCGCTGCGTGTCCTCTAATCCCACACCGTTTAACGGCCCGCCTCGCACGACATCCGTTAATCACCAGCTCACATCGCCCATCGCCCCAGCAACCAGCGCTGTCCCACTGGCTGGACAGACACGCCCTTCCACCCCCTTCTTTTCGTTTATGTCCTCCCGACCTTTTTACTGTATTTTCATCTCACTTTTTGTTGGTTCCTTTTTCTCTGTCTCCCTCTTTTTATCCAAATCTTTCTATCTATGCTTTCTTACTCTCCATTTCCCCTTTTGGCCTTCAAGAAAAAACTGACTTACGTCATTCAATTAACTTTCCTTCGATGCTCCAATCAGCCTCATTAGAGTGTTGCCTTGAAAGAGGCACATCTGATAAAGATGTAACAGTAAAGAAAGAGGGAAACTGACACAAGGAGAGAAATACTGATGCTTTTAAAAGACGACTGCAGAGGAAAAACAGATAGAGAGGAAGGATCTTCAAACATATATCCCTAAACTGTAAGCACATCTGGCAAATTTCAATGTGAATTGAGCATCATTGGGAACTAATGAGCGTGACTTGGTCCTCAAAGTGGTGTCATTAGAGGACTGCTAAATCCTTGTTGAGTCAATTAAAGCTCAACGACACGATGACGACAAAAAAAAACAGCACGGCCCAAAGCCTCGCTGAGGAATAGTTCTAAACACTTCTGGGAAAATGTAATGCACTTTTTAAGATAGTGCTACAGTTTTAGTGCTGCGCAGAGGAAAGGCTTTCGTGGATTCAAATCAAAGCAAATCGTTGTTATACAATTCCTGATGAAGAGCATTAGCTGTGTGCTGAATGGGATCATGCAACTGAATGATGTTTGATGGAGACAAAAAAAAACATTTTTAAAGTTTTATTTACTGAATATTGTTTTTTTTTTTTTCTTTCTCTTTTAATGTAGCTGGAAAAAAATGCAGCTCTCTTCATTTAGGAGGAATGATGTTAATACGTTGTAATTGATTTTTGACTGTTCATCAAAATAAAATGTGGATCAGTGCATGTTTCCATTAATTACCTTTTAGGCAGTTATATTCAAGTGGACATGAGAAGATGATATAATTAACTGAGCACCACTAACTGACGCATCGCGGCATTTCTTTGCTGCTTTCCACTTAAAATGGTCTTTGTGGGTTTGTTCTAATGGGTGTCTTTATCAGTCGCTATGGTGATAGAGAGCATGGTGATACGAAGCAGGGCACCTCGTCTAGAATCCAACCAGGGGTGTTGACACATGATTTTATTGTTTATTATTTGGACTGTCTGGTGGAGTGGAGGCATGTGAAGAATGTGTGGCAGTATGACATGAATCTTGTCACAGAGGCGACGCAGCATGAGGCTGTATTTTATCTGTCTCTATCAGCCTTGCATCGCATTGCAACTCCTCTTTTCGTTTGATATACCAACTGTTCTTTTTTTTTTCTGCAGTTTGCTTTTAGTGACAGTGACAGTGTAGATACAGAGCGGGAACATGGGAGAGGACCGTGACATGTTACAAAGGTCCCTGGCTGGTATCCAACCTGACATGTTGTTGATGATTCCACTCAGGTTTCTTTACACACACACATCAAAAACGTGTATAAATGGAAACATATCTTATCTGTGACCTTGGCAGCAAAATTGTCCCTCAGATCCTGGAGACCATATTGGCCATACTGGGCCAACGACTTTGACAGATAGAAAATGCAGTTTCCAGTGGCAGCTGTTACTGCTCCACGGCCTTCACTGCTGGAAATATTATTTATGATCCTACAGCAGTCACTCTTATGAATGTTAGGTTTCCCATTATGGTGAATTTATGGAGAGCAGGAGTCCATATGTGCATACCACATACTTTGCATCTGCATTAATGTTTCAACATGGAGTCTACAGTCCAACAGTGTCTTTTGTTAAGAGGTCCTAACAAAGGTAACAGAGAATAGAGACAAAGTAAAGAGGTACACATGTACACACACAGTACATACATAAACAGCAGAAACAAGTAAATGACAGAACAAACAAATAACAAAGAGCAGAACTGGCTTCAAATGTTTCATCTAGCTTCATGACGGCAACCACTATTAGCCTCAGGTGTTCTCCATCGTGCTCGTCTTTGATATTCAAACTAACCTTAACTGGGAGCACAGGCCCGCTTTATTCTCAGTCTCAAAACCCACACAGAACCAAAAAACAACTGAGGTGTATGCCTTGTGTTTTTGTCTCTCTCTCTGTCTCTCTTCCACCACCACCACACACCACCACACACCACCACACACACACACACACACACACACACACACTTGCCTATTGTCATCCCTCTGTTCTCCACACAGGTCCATTCTTCTCTTCCAGTTAAAGTCTTTATTAGAAGTCTCCTACAGTGTCCGACACACCATGCAAATTTGTGACTGCCACTGTGCTTTTGGTCCCAGTAACTACCCCAAACCCCAATAAATTCCACATCATAAATAAACATCAAACCACATAGTACCTTCAGAACACTAAAAAACTAACTCCACGCTCCAGGAATCATTGTTTAGAGTCAATTGATGGTACAGTGCACGTGCATAAACAACACAATGTAACAACAAAATAATGCTCACTGACAAAAACACATTAGGACATACACAGGATGATGTCACACAGCCTGAGAGAAAATTTAACATTACAGTCTAATCAACACTGGATCCAAGAAGAATGACATCAACCATTAGAATTCATCACACTAAACACACTGTCAATAATGTGGTGTCTGGAGCCAATTAGTGTCAGACTGAATTGCAGTGATGGGATTTACCTAAAAGCTGTGATGCCAAAGCCTCAAAACCACCAGCCTCCTGTGTAGAGATATTAATTCATGAAATATTACCATTTTAGATACTAACAAGTAGAACTATATAAATCAATTAAATGCTCCAACTCATTATTAGGCAATTAACATTGATTTGCTGTTCTGTGCCTTTGCAACTCATTTATAATCTGCTTTTAATTTGATTCAGTGGATGCTAATATAGAATGCTAGTAAATAGAAAAGTGATGCATCTCACTAAATCTACAGCTGTCACCTCATGTTTACATTACGTGTGATGCTGATGCCTACTGAGATTGAGGTTTGAAAAAAAAAAAAAACTTGGGTTCCTGCTGTTTGCCATTTAAAACGGACTTGACTCATTTTTTGGCAGAACAAGATGTAAACCCAACACTGACATGTAGGCTGAACTGGGAAGTCGGGATTTCAGGGATCCCGGTGGGAAATTTCAACTGGAACAGCCCCTGAAGTCAGAAGTTGCAGGAACCTCAGAGCCCACGATCTTGGCGGAGATCTCAGCTTGTCTCTCAGACATATCCACATGGATGAAGGAACGCAACCTTCAACTAAACCTCTCTGAGGCTGAACTTTTAGTCGATCAGTCTCTCCATCACAATAGCAACATCAGATTTGCTTCTTCATCTCTCAACCCAACCAAGGTCACGAGAAACCTGGGTGTCATATTTGAGGACCAGAGATCCTTCTCTGACCATGATCCTGTCTCCTATGCGTGTTGCTTTGCACATATATATATATATAAATATATAAAAGCCTGAATCAGTGCACCAACCAGTTGTTGGTCCAGGAAATGGTTATCTCTCACCTCGACTACTTCAATGCCCTTCTGGCGGGCCTCCCTTCACGCACAGTGAAACCCTTACCAATGGTCCAGAATGCAGCATCCCATCTGGTCTTCAGTCGATGGGCACGTCACTCCACTGCTCATTGACCTCCAATGGCTACCCATGGCCGACTGAATCAAATTCACGTCATGGTTGCTTACCTACAGAGTGACTTCTACTCGAACTTAATCATACAGGCTCAATCATTCTCAGCCACTGCATTCCTCCAACGAAAAACATCTGACATCGTTATGCCTGCTCAGAAGACAATCGCAGTCTAGACTGTTCTCATCTGTGGTTCAGCGATGGTCGAGCAAGCTACTAAAAGAGAGCAGGGGTCTCCCTCTCTATTGTCAAGAATCTCTTGAAGATTCATCTCTTCAGAGAGCACCTCCTCTCCTAACACCTCTAACACCTTAACATGCCTAACTAGCACGTACTATGCACTTTCGCTGCATTGCTTTACCTGATCTTCTTGTACTTCGCCTTATTGAACAGATTTAGTACTTAGTAGTTACACCACGGTCTCCTACTGCACTGGATATTTAGTGATGTCCCTCACTTGTAAGTTGCTTTGGATAAAAGTGTCTGCCAAATGAGTAAATGTAAATGTACTTTCAGCACCCTCCACCATATTTTTCCCTATATGTGCAGCCTGCGCTCCTCAGGACAATAAATCTTTGTTCCAAGAGTACTGCCTTGTAATTATAATGATATTACACGTTTAACTGACTCCACACTTTTGTATCAGTGTAATGATGTATTTAACTTTCATAAAGAGCATTTGTAAGACATTCAGTTTTTCAGGAGAAGGAAGTTTATGTGACAAATTTGAATTAAATCAAATAAATATAAATTCATTAACGACTGACTAATATTACACTATAATTAATCAAACATTGACACTACATGGGTTCAGCATGAATGAGAACTCTCATTATAATTAGGATTTTTCAGGTCTCAAAACACACAACAGTTTCTGCATTTCAACTCATTAATTATCAATGAATATTTCATAAACAGAATTAATAGAGGATGAAATACACACACACACACACACACACACACACACATGCACTAAATTCCCATCTCATTAATCAAAACAAAGTTCACATGAACCAATCTGCATGCTGCACCTGATCACACTGATTTTAATTGGCTGAAATGAGGGTAACCTTTACTCTAATTGGCTGTGCTAAATGTGTGGGCATTAATGTAGGTGATGTGTTCCAATGTAAAAACTAAGTGTATGTGCATCCATCTTAATACACACCCACATAAATATGTGCATACACATCTTCTGGTGCTGTATGGTGACAGGTTGCGGAGGTTCAAGGTGAGACCATTCACAGAGTGTGTCCGTGTGTGCATGCGTGCGTGTGTCCGTGTGTGCGTGCGTGCGTGAATGCGTGCGTGCGTGTTGTCTGTATTGGGGACCATGGACATTACTGTCTACAGGGAGATTCCTCTGTGAGACAGTGACATTTAGTTTCCAGGTCACTATAGCAGTCCTGAGGCTTGGGGGAATAAGGTGTAACCACCACGCTGCCATGGTGATACAGCCTCAGGAGAGAGGGGACACTGGTACAGTACAATATCATCTCCCTCGTCTGTGACTCACTGGGTCATTAAATGTGTTACAATATTCTTACATGTTTTTTTGAAGGACTCAACCTTTAGATTGACTATAAGCTGTTTTTTTTTTTGGCTAAACTTCCAGCTGCAAAAAATCCTATGCAGCTGCCAGACGTCACCGCTGTTTGTCTGAGGAGTGAAGACTGAAGTGCTCAAACACACATTGTTGAAAATAAAGTTTGAAATCAAATTGAATTCCCGAGAAGAGTTCGCTTTCCATCGATTCAAAGCAAAAGACATTTACCATCATATGCACTGCACATAAGACATGTTAGAAATGTTAGAACACAGTTAAAGAAAGTGAAAGATCTTTTAGAAGATGTCAGTTTTTGAGATACAGACACATCAGACGCAGACAAATTTAAACTTTTATACTTAAAAGACACTTTCTTAAAACTCAAACTCAACATTTATTCTTCAATTCTGAATTCCTTTGGTTGATGCAGCAGTACAAAATGTTTACATGTTTAGTTTTACTGTTTTACTGTCAGTGTGTTTTTTCTTGTGTTTATTTTTGTTTTAACTTCTAATTATTTGTCAAGCATCACTTTTTTTGTCGTAGCAGAAGAGCTATTATTACCAAAGGAATTCTTTGCTGCTTTGAAAAATATTTTTATTCACTTTCTTGCCAAGAGAGGATCCATACCTCTCTCACTTCTGTGCATTAAGTATGAAACTAGACATAAGAGAAGTTTCGCTTAGTGAAACAACAGGGTGAAACAGCCTGGCTCTGTGGAAAGGTTCGATAAACCCAGCTACTTGAAGAAATGTCCAAAAATTATGTGTCTAAAAAAATACAACATGCTGAAGGGTGGATCATCTCAAGAAGCAAAAAGTGTTCTCCTTACAAAAGACATAAGGCGCCAAATGAAGCGCCTGTAATGTAAAATGATCGTGACCATGGGAGGTCAACAATTATTAAGCTGAACAGCTACATCCTAAAATACTACTTGAAATAGGCATATTCTCCATTGTGTTGGTGCCATTGATTGTAGCACCAACACAAGAGAGAGAGCTACACTAGCTCCAAAATGTCGACCCAATTTCTAGTGCTGTTATTAATAAGCAAATTCAGTTGTGGCCAAATAGGGATTTCAGGGGAAAGGGAGGGTTTACTTTGTAGTGAATTGTTGAGAACTGGCTACAAGCTGTTCAGTGCGGCCAGACTGTCTGTGTATGTATATGTGTAGTGAACGTTTGCTCACCTTGCCAATAACAGGGATGTCCACAGATCCCCAGGTGTCCGCCCCCCAGTGCACCATCCCCGACGCAAAGTCTGCCGTCACTATTCCTAGGACTGGCAGAGAAACACCGACACCGAGGAGGAAAAAAGGAATAACATATGTTTTAGCAGATGTGTAAGCAAAGACCAAAACATAATTTTTTACAGAAGTGTTACAAAAACCTCATGTGGATTGGAACAATGACGAGGGACCGTTCAGAAAAATGATTCCCAACTTTTATAAAAAAAAAAAAATTTCTCTAGGTAAAAGTCGAACAGTGACTGTGATATGTAGTTTTATAGTGAAGCTTTGTCTTAACTCGGTCATTCTTCTACCATCACAGGTTTTGTGACTCTCACCGATGCCAAGGATGATCTTGTAGATGTGAACGGTGGAGAAGTGCAGGAGGAGGAAGGAGAAGTTGATGATGAAGAGGAAGAGGCACAGAATCACACACACCCACTCCTGGAGCCGCTTACCTGAAGATAAAGGACACAATCGATCAGAAATACTAAATTTATTTATCTTAGTATCGTCAAAATACAGATTATGTTGTTAGGTGGAGAGGAGAGGAGAGGAGAGGAGAGGAGAGGAAGTTGAGGATGGGAGTGGGAATGATAAGTAGTTGAGGGTGTTTGGCTCTGATGTGTTGTATTAATGAACTGGTTGAGGTCCCTGCCACCACTGGGAGAACAAGTAACTCCTTACCAGGGGTCAAAGGACCATTCACCCACAATGACAGAGAGTGTGTGTGTGTGTGTGTGTGTGTGTGTGTGTGTGTGTCCAGGGTGTTAATATGTAATCAGTCAGATGAAGACAAGTGTATTCCAGGCAGCAGGGTCACGACCTCTCATATGTGAAACACCAAAGCTGACGCAGCACCAAGCCCGCACGGGCACACACACACGGGCACACACACACACACACATGCACGCACACACACAGCGTGTTTCAGGTGGGAGGTGGGCCTCTGCAGGGACAAGACCAAACTCATAGGTCAGCAGTATTAACTGAAGGACAGAGGGAGATGGACTAACTGAAACTACTCATACTCTGAACTCACACATCAGCAATATTAAGAGAGAGAGAGACGGGAGGGTCAAATGCAAAACCCTTCAGCCATACAGCCCTGAAGATTAGAGATACTGAATTATTGAAAACACACACACACACACACACACACACAGCAGATCTGTAACTCATCTAATATCAAAGAGCACCATATCCTGCAGGATCTTTCATTAACTTTGATTTTGTTTGAATTGTCCCTTTATTTCCTTTTTTCCTTTGTTCTGCCTTGTCTGACCTGTTAGTACAAGCAGGAAATGTCCATCAGTGTATCTCACTAAATTACAGAAATAAACTATAAAATGTTAAAATATAAACAGCCATTTGTTCTGTTTTTAAGTCACTTTCGTCTGTTCTTTGTCTTCCACTCCTCCGACCTCCTTCCACCCTTCTCCTAATCCTTCTTTCTTTGCCAATCTAATGTGCTTTTAAAACATTAATGTGTTCAGATCCTAATGTATCACACAGCATTAACAGCCTATAAGATATTCATGACAGCTTTTTTTTTTTTTTTTTAATAAAGCACACAGAGAGTGTGTGTGTCTATAGGCTTGTGTGACTATGAATATGCCATCAGCCTTTCATAAGGTATGGACTGCAGTGGTCATCAGAGATTTAAAATATGTGATTATGGATATTTCGCGAATCATCAGATGTGACCCTTAACCTTCTAAAAATAGACAGTATCAAAGTTGTGAAGAGTCAGATAATTCAAGAGTAGACTGAAGTTCAGCTCCTAAATAAGTTAGACTTTGCTACTCAAAAAAACCCTGACAGCAGTCGGACAAGGCAAAACATATTCAGTATATTTTGTGTGATGCCCTACATCGGTACACAAACAAGGTATTTTATTTTCCAAAGTTTAAAGGAACGTTTTGGAAAAGCTGCTTTTTGCTTTCTTGACCGATTCCACTCGTATCACGGTATGGTGAGTATAAAGCCACAGCCAGCAAACTGTGTGGCACCAGGCAAACGCTGTAAAAACAAGATATAACGTGTTCATTAGTGAGAGCCCGGCTAGCTGTGCCCCTGTTTCCAGACTCTGTGCTAATCTAAGCTAACAGGCTGCTGATGGTAGCTTCATATCTACCATACAGTCATAGGGGTTGTATTAATTTTCTCTCTCTGCAAATAAGCAAAAAGAAAAAAAAAAACCTTGCTTCAACATGTATAACAGCAACAGTTAATATTGACATTTATATCATCAATTTTACACTTACCAACACAGACTATGTAATAAGATAGATACCACGTCACATGTTGAGGAGGCAACCCATTAGTAATCGTCTGCTTCACAGACATAGCAAGAAGATGAAAACATCTGTTCCTGACGCAGAGTATGAGCCCTGCATGCCTGAGCACATGAGGTTACTGAACAGGCCAAATGAATAGTCACTGAAAATGTAGCAAAAAGCCAAGTTTACAAGAAATCTGCCTTGATTCAAAGCGAGTGAATGGAGTCAAAGAATATTTGGTCCAAACAGCTGCTGGGAAACCTACAACGGTCCTTATTTCCTGCACCTGTTACCTGAACATTATTAAAAAGCTACAACGCTGCATCCTGATATATAAATGATACATTTATTCATTGTTCATAACCTCAAACCCCTCATTTCCTTACATTAACCTTGAGCAAATTCAGGCTATTCATGGGTCCTGCTCACAGGACATCATTAAGCACAGGCATGAAATATAAATATATGCATCATTTTATGCCCAAATAACCAGTATGAAGCCTGTTTGATGAGGCCCAGGTTAGACACTGTTTGGATTAAAAATAAATTCTTTTGTAAAGTGATCTATTTGGAGGAGAATTCAAAAGTTTCCTACAAGAGGTGCGACTAAGACTAAGACAATTAGATATTTGCAACATTAAAGGGAAGCTGATGTAATTCAAAAATAGAAAGATTGTTCCTCTGTTACTGTGGCACGCTGACGTACAGGAGCTGGACACAATCGCTAGATTCCTGGAGAACAACATGTTCAACCCGAGCTGTGCATGACAACATCATTTCCAAAGAAACCTGGAGTTAAACACGTTGGCCACTAGTGGAAGGGCCCATTCAGAGAAGTGCTGCCCACACTGGAGGCTGACAAGAGAGGGAGAGAGGACTTTAACAGGTGATCCCGTTTTTCACCTCAAGCTCCACAACAACAACAACAACAACAAACAAAACACATACATCCTTCACAATGTCCCTCTGCTCTATGGAAATGCTACAAGTTGTACTCTTCTGTTGAAATCCAAGTTTCTCCCCAAAGCATCTCTGTGTGAGCAGTCTGTACTTCTGCAGTCGACAGTGCAGTGTGCACACAGCTGCATTAGGCTCACTCTTGTTGAATTGTGACATATTTACTGGACAAAGTGGATTACAATACTGTGTTCAGTGCATATCATACAGCACAGGTAATGTAACTGAGGTGAAGTAGAGCGCAGTCAGCTCTGTTGTCTCCAAGCTTCATGTGGCACATTTTCCTCCACTCGACCTCAAGGTACACACACACACAAACACACACACACACACACACACACACACACACACACACACACACACACACACAGAGACACCCATGCACCTGAAGGGATCAGTACACCAAAATTCACTCTCTCCAAATTCTCACTGCATCTGCAACCACACACACACACACACACACACACACACACACACACACACACAAATATACTAGTGACCACACACACACACAGAGACACCCATGCACCTGAAGGGATCAGTACACCAAAATTCACTCTCTCCAAATTCTCACTGCATCTGCAACCACACACACACACACACACACACACACACACACACACACACACAAATATACTAGTGACCACTCACACACACATAACACGATGCTACAACTGATGGATTTCCTAACACATTCTCATATCTCTCCCTATTACACGCGCACATCCTCTGACACATACACAAATTCAGACACTCCATCTTTGTCACGTACACACACACAAACACACACGCGGTGCAGGGCCGTGGAGCAGTGGGGCGGCTGTCAGGTGATGTGCGTCAGTCCTTGGATCCTCCGGCTCCCTGGTGAGGGGAAGGAAACTAGGACAGGCCTCCACAGAGCGCAAACACACACACACACAGACACGCACACACACACGCACACACACGCACACACACACACACACACACACACACACACACACACACACACACACACACACACACACACACACACACACACACACACACACACATAAGCCCTTGTCCCTCAGGCCATGGCATTGCTGGATATCACATACAGCTACAGACAGACACATAAAAACAGCTTCTACAAGCATGTATGTAGGAAGGGACATATGCTACCATGTTTGAATACACACACACACACACACACACACACACACACACGACCCTCCCATTCCACAGTGCACACACACGAGCCGCCTTCACTTGGCATACAAACACCAAAATTAAAGCTGTATACTTAAATGCGTATAAACACACACACCCACACACACACACACACACACACACTCTCACACACACACACACACACACACACACACACTCACACTCTCACACACACACTCACACACACACTCACTCTCTCACACACACACTCACACTCACACTCTTAGGGCCAGAGCAACGCACTCATTAATATCATTCTGACAACAACTGGCTCCCTGGCAACCTCTCTGCCATCGCTCACCCAGCAGCACCCCCCGCCTGCGAGCGTGCACGCGGGTGTGCACGGGGATTTAACCTGGGCGGAGCCGGGGGAGGGGAACGAGAGGTGCTAATAGGCTGAAATTAATCAACGCCGGCTGATTCGCTGTCTGGGGAATGAGTGGCGGGCAGCAGGCAGGCAACACGTCCTGAATACTAATGGCCTAATGGAGAGGGGAGACAGAGAGTAGACCCCATTACCTATCTCTGCTGTTTTGTCAGGTAACAAGGAAACAGGGTGAGGGACTCAACCATGCTACAAAACAAGGAGTATGAGCGGTTTTAACCTAGATTAACAGCAAACACAAAACAAAAACATTTACCACAGTCAGCGCTGTCGACTCGGGTCAAGTCTGAAAAGAATTCAAAGCAATGTTGTTTCACACAAATCTACCTCAACCTTTGTGAGACGGTTACACAGTTACACTTCTCATCTTTGCTGCTCCCCATGAAGAAAATATTTAGACAAAATCTGCAGCACTAGAAAAGACAGAGTGAGAAGAGTCATAACTGTGATTCCTTTTTAAAAAAATATATATATATACGGAGGTCAAGCCTTCTTCCACACTAAGCCAGCTAAACTTGAAACCACATCTGTTCCTGCCTCTCCGTTTTGGTCTTTCATCCACAACAAACTAGAGCAAAAGGAGATTTAACAATTTCCTTATAATCTGGTATTTCATTGGGGACGTTTTGGAAATAAACACCAGGGTCAACACAAGATGTTTTCACATGTGAACAGTGTTTTTACTGAAGATTGAGGCTCATCAAGCTTGTTAACGGACCAGGCAGAGGAGACACTGAGGCTCCGATGCTTTGTGTAAAGCAGCGTAACAGGCAGCCAATCAGGAACTTGTTTGACATAGAGCCATTGATTCGCTTTTATTTCCAGCTGTGACTGTGTGTGGCTGGTAGTGTTTTCACCTTGCGAGTCTGTGTGTGTGTCATCTTGGCAATATGTGGTCCAGAAGACAGCTACTGTGGTGAGAACTAGCACAAAGGCTATTTTTTATTACTCTGTCTGTCTGTAGACAGATTGTCACTGCGGTAGCGTCACAACTGTGCAAGACACAGTCACAAAACTTTACAGATGTGTAGTTGTGACCAAAATGAAGTTCAAAGACGGGTGCCGTACTGAGTACTCATGTAATGATGTGGTAATGAATACTGAGTGCTCATGGGTCAGAACGTCAAGCAGGGTCATGGCTGATGTGACCCCAGCTTGGCTCACGGTCAAAGACAGTGTAGCACTGTACACGTGCATGTTGTACACTGTACATGTTTTTGTCAGTGGGGAAAGAGTTGAGAACAGGTCAACAGTGATGACTGTAGAGATCCAGCAAAGAAGCTAAATTAGTGTTACAGTCGTGTCTAAACGAGTGATGTTGTCTCAGAAAGTTACTGGCCATTATAGTGGGTGATTAGGCCACAAGAGACCATCATTTTTTTATTTATCAATATGTTTTATCTGGTTGAGGGTTATGTTTGAATTTTCTTTTTTCTTTTTTGTGTTTTTCTTTCTTTTTTAAAATGTATTTATTTACAAGCGCCTTTTGTGACATGGAACAATTCCTTCAAGCCAAGATGATTTTCTCCTTCAGGAGACAATAAAAGCAGCCTTGACCTTCACCTTAAACCTTAAAAGCCCTAAAAAATGTATTTTCTTAAAAGCTTGTATGATGGGGTCCTACATGAACCCAATAACAATGTAGAAAAGCTTTAATTATATTTCTGTATTTTATGTTTTCTTCTGATGCGTTTGAAGTGGAGGAAGCTCAGTAGCTAAAAAATATTGTTTTAGTTTTTTACTTAACTGATTTTGGCTTATATGATTATTTAATGTAAATCAAGAAAAAAAGAGTTAAATTTTATCATCTAAAGGCCTGGTCACACTAACATATGTCAGTTCATTCAAATTTGTGCTGTTGACCAATAGCAAGGCTTCATGACAGAGAGCTGTTACACCAGCTACTTTCATTTAACCTCCTGTGAGTATCACAGATCCACAAAAGGCCTGGTTTACCCACAGTTATGAGTCAAAGGTGCACAAACCTTTTTCAAATAAACTGTGTGCACTCACTGTCGTCTGAGCAGCCAAGCTAACTTTTATTCCACCGTTCAGTACTTCATGCCATCGTCAGCATGTTCCCAGATTACCATCGTGTTAGCTACCAGCTGCCTCTGTGACTGTGAGTCCTACATATACTTTGTAAAGATGCACAGATGAATGTCAGTGTGCCGCTTTTCAACAAGGAGGCGAGACTCTATCTGCGAATAAAAAGATGGGTGAACTGACTTGAGGTGGGTCGATGCTTTACTGGGTCTCGGCAACTATGTACCACATAGTAAATGACCTGTCGCCCCTGTGCCGTGCCATGTGCCTGTGTATTAAACTAGAAACTGTCATTGCGTCTCCGACACATACAACATATTCCCATGTTAAAGTGGTAAGGAAAAAAGATTCTTTTTTTGATTCCGTTACGACCAATCAAGTGAACACATACACACAGCGAGGGACAAAACCAAAGGCGAGGACACAAAAACAGCAAACAACAAGCGAGCCAGCCGAGCTCGCACGCTGAAAAACCACCTACAGAGTCTTTGACAAAAAGAAACTCACACACTCTGAACAGCAGCCTGACAGCGGCTCAAAGGCCGAGTCAGAGCTGCCAGCACGCCTCGGCCACGCCTTTTCTCGCTTTCTCTTCTCCTTTTTCCATCACCTTCACTCCGCCTGTCATAAAAACTCCATTTACAAACACTTATTCACACTGATGTAAAGACTGCCAACACACCAAATCACAGAGGGTGATAATGTATGTGCGAGCAGCAAGCAGACAGCTCTGCTACTCTTTTTATTCTCTGTCTCTTTCTGCGTCCCCTGGTTTGCTCTCAGTAGACTGTCTTCAGATGGGACTTGGGGAGAGAGAGGGAGAGAGAGTGATGTGGGTGGTAAAAGTGGGTCACATGCTCAGAGAGAAAGAGAATGAAAGAGGGGGAGACAGAGAGAGACGAGGGAGAGAGACACTGAGAGAGAATGACAGTAAAAAGGAAAGATCGGGTGAGAGAGAGAGGTAGAGAGACACAAAGAGGGTGAGAGAGAGAAAGAAGGGGGAGAGAGAGGGGAGGTCGAATTCCCTTGTTCAGAAGTGGATCAGTCACAGGCCTCTTTCCTTTCATCTGATCTCAGCGGACCACAGAACCTGGGACACACACACACACACACACACACAATAATAGTACAAAACACAGGGACGCAAGCAAACACACACTCGCCCACTCACTCACTGGCACACACATACACACAAAACCAACATCAACGCAAAGTACACATACCACAGATGAAGAAACGATACACAGACACAGGCACAAACACAATATGTATGTCTCTATGTGGATGTGCACGCACGCACGCACACACATGCACACACACACACTCCTGCCAGACAAACGTAATAAATCCATTACCCTGTAGATTCAACAGCAACAAAGAGAGGAATGTGGCAAATGAGATTCAACAACGGCATACCGACACAATGCCTCTCTCACACACACACACACACACAAACACGTAGACAAACAGATGCATATATCCAGCTACAATAACACACACACACACACACACACACACACACAGACATTTTAACCCACATGAGAGCCAGTGTAAGTAGGCCCTGCTCCAGCCTTCCTCCCCTGTGGAGACACAAAAAAAGGATGGACAGATCCCATCATGTGTGTGTGTTCCTTTGTGAGTGAGTGTGTGTGCTGTATGCCATCCCGTCATCTCCTGGGCTTTCTTCTACCACCATATTCATCTGCGGCCCTCATAAAGATAATTACACACACACACACCGACACAGACGCACACACACACACACACACACACAGCTCATCTCTGAACATGCACAGCGTTCCCTGCTCCTCTCTTGCGTTGGTCAAGGTCAATGGTAAAATCCTGCCTAGAAGGCTCGCCTAAAGCCACAGATGGATGGTGTGTGTGCGCTTGTGTGCAGTGTGTGTGTACTGTGCATTATCTTTGTCTGTGTCTTTATATAAATCATACCCATTATATTTCTCTATTCAGGGAATAGAAAAGCAACCTGTGTCTTCCAACTCCTTCTGAGCAAATGTTTCTAATGTGATTTATTGTTGAAAAATCCTCATTATTTACTTATTATGGTTATAACTGAGCTGAATTCTCATTTTTTCCAATGAAAAAGTACATTCAAACAAAAAAAAAAAAAACCCAGCAACATTTTAAGTGGCTCACTTTAGAGTCAGGTCATAACACTCTTCCCTGGCAACTGTAAATTCTCTGATTCTGATTGGCTGAAGGCTTTGTATTAACTTTATCTTATTATTAATAATATTATAATATAATAATAATAATAATAATAATAATAATAATAATAATATTAGTGTGTGTGTCAGCATGTGTGTGTGTGCGTGTCTGTGTGTACCTTGGGGTCGAGTGGAAGGAAAATGTTGCCACATGAAGCTTGGAGTACAAGAGAGCGGACGGCGCCTCTATAAAACTTCACCTCAGTTAGCATTAGCTGTGCTGTATGAATATGCACTACTGACAGTATTGTATATCCACCCTTTGTCCAGTTAAATATGTCACAATTCAAAAGAGTGAGCCTAATGCAGCTGTGTGCACACTGCACTGTCGACTGCAGAAGTACAGACTGCTCACAGAGATGCTGTGGGGAGAAACTTGGATTTCAACAGAAGAGTACAACTTGTAGCATTTCCATAGAGCAGAGGGACATTGTGAAGGATGTATGTGTTTTGTTTGTTGTTGTTGTTGTTGTTGTGGAGCTTGAGGTGAAACACGGGATCACCTGTTAAAGTCCTCTCTCCCTCTCTTGTCAGCCTCCAGTGTGGGCAGCACTTCTCTGAATGGGCCCTTCCACTAGTGGCCAACACTGGCTCAGCCTGTGAACTTCTTCCTGTTTAGCTACATGTTGCCTAGCAACACAATTGGCAGTAATTGGAACTATATTTATGATTCTAAAAAAGATCAAAGTTAGTTATATAAGGAAATGAGCAAGTGATACTTTTAATAAGCAGGATGATACTCTGATATTATCCCTTACGTATGTATTGGATAAGGATATGATCTGTATTCATACTTTTTTAATTTCAATAACAATATCATCATCATAATTTCAATAACTTGTATGTATTCAAATTCAAATATTTCTAAAGCAAAATTAAAAAAAAAAAAAAAATGCACTTTAATTTCTGTTTTCTACATCCTGCACTATATATGAGCCAGTTTATAGCAATTCATTTCCTTGCTAACACTCCGACAAACACATAAACACACATATCACTTTTGTTCTTGGCGAATACCAATAGTGTTTACACATCTTGGGAATAAAATGTTCATGGAAAGGGTGTTGTTCTCTACTGTTTTTATTCTTTTTTATATAATAGACACACACAGAAACAAGTGTATACAGGAGCTGAATGGAGCAGTTTAATGATGTGATTCTGCTGACTCTACTATAGTACTCCACTCTGACCCACAGTGGCCATATGCACAGTGAGGTCACAAGAACACACACAGACACACACAGAGGTCAAAGCCAAGTACAGCCCATGTGACTCTCAGGGCCCAACACACATGCACAAATGGTTTCTGACCCCTGACCTTTATGACCCTGGGGTCAGCAGTTCAGGGAGTCTAGCGCTGTGTGAGTGTGAGTGTGGGTGTGTGTGTGTGTGTGTGTGAGAGAGAGAGACAGAGACAGAGAGAGAGACAGAGAGAGAGAGAATGTGTCAACTGTCACATATGAGAAGTGAGTAAGTCACAGCTGCTTGTCTTCAATGGACAAATTCAGGTCAGTCATATTTCAGAGCTGAGACCTGTCACTTCTCTGCAGCACAGAAACATTTATTTCTGAAAATCAAGTCTGCTCTTTATGTCTTCACCCCTGGACACTAATCAGCCTGACTAGTGGGGAGTCAACAGTACACCATTCCCAGGGGTCAACAAAATATGAATTTGCATTGCAGGGATTTTTTTTTCTCTGCACACATGAATATTTGATTAAGATGTGAAAGTATTTGATAGTATACAGCAACCTTCAGACGCCTTCTCCAAAGGCTGCACATGAAGTCACACACAATGTTACACATGCTGTAACCACGAACTACATCTGGCTGAAATTATCGATTAAATTATTTGTAATCGGATGTTGGTAAAAACTCTTAGGGCCCTATTTTACACCCAGCACAAAGCGAAACCTGAGTCTTTGCTAACTTCAGAGCAACACAGTTGTGATTTTCCCATCCAGCGCCCATGTTGTTTAAAAAGCAAAACACAGTTAAACCCCTTTGAACCATGCGTCTATCGCAGCGACTGTTTTTTCCTTTTTCGCTTTCGTTAGCTTTGTCCACTTTCAAATTTGACCGAGCTCAATGACCTTGCCCTGCTTCTGTTGTTATGGTATCAAGTCCACAGCCTATGGGTAAAAAGCCTTTCGGCAATCTCAACTCTGGTACAAAGAAAATTGAAATCAATGATTGAACCCAACGGTGCAAAATTCAGACTGACTGTCTAGATGCATGGATGGTTAAATACTCAACGTTTTAAGATGAATACAAGGCTTTAAGTTATGTAATATACTTAAAGAGGAAGTATACTTCATCCCAGTACTGCACGCTCACAGTGATTTACACCCTTTCCTAAAGTGATATCTGGTCTACTTTGCATTGCTCAGATAAAACTATAGTGAGCTGAGAAATAACCTACGGCTATCTACAGCTGTGGATATACTCAACTTACAGCGATGACGCTGATAAAGACTAAAATACAGGATATTTATAGGTTTCTGTGGACGTGACTTCTCTAAAAAAGCAGAATCAGTGTAACCAGTGTTTGCAATCTAGTTTTTCCTAATCAACCAACATTTACTGTTTCACCACTTCCCCTAAAAACATTGAAGGGAAACTACTAACAGATTCCCTGCTGCGCAAGTCAGTCAATTAACCAAAAAGTTGGTTCACTGTCACCAAAAAAAAAAAAAAATCATATATTTTTTGGGTAGAATGAAGTTCCTGTGATGCAGAATGTTTTCATGTGTGCTTAATGGGAGCAGGTTGACATGCGAGTTGTCAGATGAGCTGAGTGAGGTTGAAGATCGCTTACAGGCACTGACAACAGATCCTACAGGGTAACTCAAGATCACACACACCCGCACACAACACGTACCCTAGACCATTCAGACACACACACACTCACACTCACACTCACACACACACACACACACACACACGTAAAATGATAGATTCACATACACACTAACAGACAGACAGAGACAAACACACATGTTGCTCGTGTAATTAGAGTTGGATATCTTGCAAAATGTAGAGAGCAGAAGGGAAACGATGTGAGATTACATGAGAGGAGAAGAGAGGAGAGGGGAGAGGAGAGGCAGTCAGCAGACCGTGACACTTCAGACATATGGGAGGACTGAAGAGAGACGAGGGGATGAATAGAGAATCTGTGAGAGAAATGGAGAGACGCAGAAACAGAGGGGGCAGGAGACGTATCCAGCTGTTTGTCCATCCTAGCTTTGCTGTAATGAGCCCATGTTTAGCTCTATGGAGCATTGCCAACGCCTCATCTAACTTCTCCAAACTCTAACAAGCCAAACTGCTATTTAGATTTACCTCATACTAGCACTGAACCGGACCCAAACAACTAAGCACATAACAGCGTGGTGCTCCCTGAAATGGACACTTTGACATTTTGAAGTTTTAGCTGTTTATTTTTCTTTAACAGACACTTGTCAGCATGTGGGAAACATTTTTGCTTTTAAGTTTTCATGAAATGGTTCGGCAGCATTGTTAGCGTTGCTGAGCATATCTTCCACTTGCAGCCTGCTGTGCCCTTTGACAGAAATGAGGGAAAGCTTATAAGTCATTTGGAAATTTACCTGGTGAAAACACAAAGTCACACCCAACCATGTTCTTTTCTAGTATTAAAGCCAGGATACATGTTTCCTTAGTGCACTGGATAGGTTTATCCAATATGACAGTTGACTGTATTGTGGTTGACAGCTGCCATTATGGCAGAACTTCACTGGCAGAACTTGTAGTTTGTGACTCTTGGACAAAAAGCAAACCACTGAAAATAAACTGTTATTTACAACTGACTGGTGCAGTAGCATTATCGAAAACTTGATGAAAATAAAATACTCCATGAGTTATCAGAAATGTATGTTTTTGTATTTTTTATTGTTAAAAAAATCTGCTGTAAACCAAAAGCTAGAATTCATTTGAAACTAAAAATGTGCAATGCCACTAGAATACTATTTGTGTCCCTGGTTTTAACCCCCATCCGAGTAACATCTATCAGTCACTGAAGTGCACCATTACTTTTTCAGCTGCATTTATACATGCCAGTCCAACTTTGGTGGAAAATGTTGTTTTTACAGTATGTTGGACCACATTCAGAACAAAAAGCTGATTGAGCATAAGCTTTTCCTTGTTTTTGAAGATATGTTTTCGGAGCAAGATTAAGGTTAAAGCTGGGGTAGGAAACTTTGCACAAACCAGCAAGAGTAAACTTACTTACTTAGTAAATTTTGAAAGTATCCAACTGTAAAAAAAATCCCAGTCACTCCTTCAAAGCACATGACACCTGCGCTGTCTGATGAGTGCAGGAGGACGAGTCAAAGAGAGAGGGTTGGAGAGAGGAGTGCAGCACATCACTGTCATCGCTAACCATATCCAACTACCTCAGGTCTCATTCACATGTAACAAAGCACCTGACATTATCATGATGAACATAAACAACAGGCTCAGGTTAAAGGGTTAAGCAGAGGAAGTTGTGCAAGAGGGAGGACAACCAGCGGGGTCTGAGGAAGTGGAGGCAGAGGACAGGGAGGTCGGAGATTTGTGTTTTTCAAATGACAAATGACAGACAACCAGAAAGGCTTCAGAAAAGTCTGATTTATCCTCGAGTCCACCTGTTCTTTAGGTCTGTACTGAAATTGAGTCAACAGCACTGCAAACTTCACAAGAGGAAAATACTGAACTAACTGCTATATTTTACTTCCTGTCCCCGGCATTAGAAGAACAACCATTAAAATAAGGCTTCACCAACATTTCAGGTTCAGTGACCGCGTGGAAACTTCAGTGCTAGAGCATCACTGAGTAACACATCCAGTTTGGAGTTGAGCAGCAGCGTCTGTGTTGCGTCAGAATGCTGCCTATATGACAGCCTTGTCTGGGTTATTTTTACCCAGTGTCGGTCTGCTAACTAAGCTCCACGGCCACTAAGTGACGGGGGATAAAAGTGTCAGGACCCCAAATGCATGTGTGATCCTCTTAACTATCAAACAGCACAACACTCAACAACAACAGACTAGCAAAGTAAACATGACCGAGGTTCACATCAGCATCCTTCTCATTCAGTATATTATAATATTAATATATTTATAATAATAATATTTCAATGTTTTAAAAGTTTGATTTGATGAACTGTAATGAGGTTAAAGCTGCACCATAACATTTTTTTTTTAATCAAAGCCAACATGTAATGTGAACATTTAATGATAGAGATGAACCCACAGAAAATTATCACCCATCTCTGTGGTTCCCCTCAGCTCTGTGGAGAGTTTTACTGTCTTTCAGCTCATTGTTTTGATATTACAGCTGGAAACTTTGCTGTTTTGATTTACTCTCTCCGCTCTCATCATCCATGTTTTCAGCCGCCGCAGGAAGCTGCTTTCAGCTTAAAAACTCTGAAACATTATTCTAACTTCCTGTCCAACAAACAGGTAAAGTTAGGGACTAGCTAAATTAACAGCTCCTGCACGTTTCATCCTTTAAATGGCACATGAAGCCTCATTTTATAAGATAATACTTCTACATTGACATCTAAATTGACATATGACAGCACTGTTGTTTGTAAATGCATTCAGATCAAGCATGAGCACAGCAGTATGACACTGCACTAGCAGATGTTTCATCTTTAACCTGGGCTAAATGTACATTGCTGCCATTTTAATTAGTCAGTACTTAAACTACTGGTTTTAAAATGTTTATATATGTAATCCTGTTAGTGCCAATGCTGATTAATTAATGGTGTGATCTATGAATAAATGAAAACACACCTCCAAACAAACACAGAACCTGTTGTTTCTGGTCCAGCATCTCGCTTCCCATCATCAGCTCGTATGTGTGTGTGTGTGTGTGTGTGTGTGTGTGTGTGTGTGTGTGCGCGCACATCTCCACATACGTAAGCTTGTCTGTTTACAAATGCCAGAGTGGAGATGGTTATCTCTCTAATGTACTGTCACTGAATAATAGTGTAGATCCAATTCCATTAATGACGAAGGTGACTCTGTAAAAACAGGAACACCAGTCTGACCAGCTTCCACTGAAGTGAAGGGTTTGTTCTGTGACGGGCTGCAACTAACAGAGGTTAAACAAAAAATAAATAACGTTTTTAAAAGTCTTCGGTCACCAGTCAAGTCAGAAGATCCTTTTCAGCTCAGTGGGTCGAGTCGAGGTGCGCACGGTGCCAGGGTCGGTGGCTTGTGAACATGAACGCACTCACAGTGCTGTAAGGGCTTTGCATCCAAGTGCCAACCTGGTGACACGTGTTGTTCCCTCATATGAACTTCACAATAATGTGGCGCAAACCTTTCTTTTCTCTGATCGGCATTCCTATTTTAAGAAGTGTTAACAAGTGGCCAACATGGCTCGACTAGAGGCAATTAAAATGCTCAGTGAAGTGAGAAGCAGGGCAGATGGTCAAGCAGAAACGTGGCACAGTCCAGCTTGATGCACAACTGGACAGACAGGTTTTCTTTGCTAAGGTCTGAGGCACAATGTGTTTTCCATCGCCATGCCAAAATCAATGTATGGTCGGTGATGAAATGGCTTCATTTTTCTTATTGCTTACAACCGTTTCTTCCTTTCAACCTTTTGAGCCCGTATTTGATTTAAACGAGATGAAAGTTAATAAATACTACAGACGAGCTGTGATTTGAGCTGAGTAACAAACTTCAATACTTTTAAGGCCCGAACAAATTGGTTTGATATTATCAAGGATCAAAAAATACTTTGTCATTCGATACCAAATTTCAATACCTAAGGAGGAAATGAGTAAATCTCAGTGAGCCAATAAGCATGCAGCATGCTTGGACCAAGATCTAATAATGCTGGTGATAGGCTGTTTATTTACACTAACACTGTGTAAAGAGGCCGAGCTTAAAAACAAGGCAATTCTGTCTCCAATAACAACCACTGTCATTTTATGAAACTATCCGTAGCCTGTGCACCAGCGATCCTAAAATGTAGTCTCCAGGGTCCAGACTGCTGCTTATTTCTTATTCTACCTGGCAGTTTTCGTTCTTGACGTCTAATCAGAGGCTTATTTAGCCTGGGACACCAGATGAATTCAAACTAACTGTAAAGAAGAAAAACCAGCAATACTCCAGACCCCAAGGACTGTATCTGAGGATGGCTGCTGTAGACTGTGTGACAGACATTGATTTTGTCCTAGGACTAAATGCATATCCAGGCTGAAGGCAGAAACTTCACTAGCATCTAGAAAACATAGGCATCACTCCTGTGGGAGTATGGCTCTTTACCTGAGGTATTTGATTGCAAGGTTTTTCATGCTAGGGGCATTTTAAACGTGTGTCCTTGATTGAGGTTAAAGACCCAATCTATGTTTTATTGTACTTTCATTTTACTGCATGTCCATAAAACTGGGGAACATGTGAGAGACATTAAAAAGGAAGTTTCAAAATTGATACAGCAAATGCCGATATATACTGCCTTTTGGTGCCTAGTGCAGATCAAGCTCCAAAATGACTAAACCCTGCACTTCCCATAATGCATAATGTCTTACAAACTCCAGAGCTCCAATTTTCACACAGACTTTCTTTTAAAAATATTTTCTGTCTCCATGCCCAAGCCGAAATAGAGCTCCAGAGCACTTAATATTAAACAACAGCTTTTACAGGCTGAGTAGTACTGCTTGAAAAGTAAATCTTTGTGTAAAGTCAGAGAGGTCACACGACCAGAGAAACCAGAAAACACAGGACTGCAACCTGCTTTAACCCACATCATGTTTCCTGATGCTACTCGCATCAATAAAATTGTCAACAGGCCAGAACAGCAAAGGCTTTAGTTATCTGGATAACTTTATTTAGCAAAGTCTCCTCCTTTTTGGGCACAATTTATAGGAGTCAGAACAGAAACGACAGGAGTTAAGGCGGGGGACATGGGGATCGACATGCAACAAAGGTCTCCAGCTGGACACATATTGCAGTGCATGGTCGGAGAACCTGTAGGCCAGGAGGACCCCTGAGCTTTGGGTTTGTAAGTATGGATGTTCAAAAACAGTCACTGCAACTTCTATAAATGGTAGTGTGCATCTTCCCATACCTCCTGCTGCAACTGTGTTTCAGCTTATGATTAATAGCTGACTGATACTATTGCCATCTCTCTCATCTTTGCAAAGTGTCACAATCTAGTTTTCATGTTCAGCTAGTTCCTTACCATATGGAGCCATGTTGCATTAGACAATCCAGGCTAAACTGGGTGTTCACAGGTCGCTTTAAGACAGGTGTACTCACTTTCGTTCCACTGAGGTTGAACTTTGCACAGGAGTGTACTATACAGAGGCCTTGGGTACAACTGACTATGGAGGCCCACTTTGAGTTTAAGATCAATCATTTTCTTGCAATAACAAGGAAGTGAGCCAGTGTTAAAAGTCTTCTGTTTTGCTTCCTGTTGTTGGACAGTGTGAACTTGGTCTAACAGGTATAAGAAACAGGTGACCTGCAGACAGAAACTTGTCCGCTTGGCTGTAGACACCAGGCCTTCACACACTTTAATGCAATAATTCACAGCAGGTTAAATAGCAGGTTGTAGCCTGCTGTATGACTGAAATAGTACCACATAGGTTTTGCAGTAAGTAGTCAGTAATGACATACCATTGCTAAGTTAGCCTAAAGCCTCAGTGTTAGCTGTTTGTTAACAGAAGTGACTACATCATAATCAATCATCACCATCCTTGTTATCATCATCCATGCGCCCGTCAGCACTGATGTCGCACTGTGGCTTTTAGGCCTCGACTGATGCCATGTCTCATTCTCAGCCCCGTTACCGACAGAGCAAGTGACAACAGCAACATCACTGACAACGACAATAAATAGGTCCTCACCGGGAGAGTAGAGCCTTGCCAGCTGTCGAGCCCCGGCGTGCTGCGGTCCCCAGCGAGGCGCCGCGCTGCGTGCAGCTGCCCCGTGCTCATTGCCGTTCGGATCCTCCTCCGCCATGGACCGGTGCCTGATGTCGGTCTCGGAGAGAAGCGACGCCGCCATAATTCCTGTCCGCTGCCCGCCCTGCTGCCCCCCGCTTTGACTTTCAGCTACAACACATCAATTATAGATCTGTCTCGGTTAATGACTGGATGGTTTTGTTTGTGTCCCGGTCTCCGGTGGCGGTTGTTGAGGCTGAACGGAGGAGGCAGGCTGAACCAACTGATGCTAGCTGGGATGTACCGGAGCAGCCTCGCACCACCCGGAAATACACGGACGGAGCTGCGCTGACACACAGACCTATTTCACAGGGTTTTAAAGTGTGATGAACTCATGAGATGAACCGTCACACTTTACAACGCTGAGGAACAACTTGCACATGTGTCTGCATGGAGAGCGCGGGACCTTCTGTTGTATGGCGCCTATTACACGGAAATTGCCAAACAAACTTTACTTCTGCGTCCAGTTCAACTGTCACGTCAGCTGTAGGGACCGTCTGCATCTTACACGCAGGATAAAAAGTGGAAGTGGAGTGGTACCTAAAAATCTGTTTCTGGTGTGTGTGTGTGCGCGCGCGTGTGTGTTTGTGTGTGTGTGTGCGCGCGCGCGTGTATTTGTGTGTGTGTGAGTGAGTGTCGCTTATTTGTTTCCACATAAAAACTACAGACATTGAACCAAACAAAAAATAATAATAGGAAAGAGCAGTTCACTTTATTGCACTTTAAACAGTGGAATCATCTTTTCTGCTGCCTTCAAGTGCACCTTGTAAATGATGGTTAGCACTCCCTGACTTGTGGTCAAAAGAGACTAAAATTAAACATGTAACAAAAGTTAAAACTGAATTTACACCATGGTTGTCCGATTTGATTATGTGGAATGAAATGTATGACTTAAGTCAATTGTTTACCAACTGAAGACACATCAATATCATTTGTAGAACAAATATAATACAGTTTTGACCCTGAAGGCCATACACTTAAAGGGTCAGCCATGCAGGATGTTTGGCAGATGCAGAAAACCTTGAAACCAACTGATTTATACACAGGACTTACTGTGAGTCTTACTGTTCCACCAATACACAAGCAATACAAGCAACAGACAGATATTGCATTTAGGTAACGGTTAGCAGTTCCCTCTTGTAATGCTGTGGTTGTTCAGATGGCTGGTTTCGGGAGAAGGGTACACACCCATCAGCCGTCTGGCAGGGAGGGTCTCGGCAGCTGCAAAAACTCAGCTGCACATGGATACTGCTGAAACAGAAAGTTGCAGGCTGCAGAAAATATACATTCAAACAAGTCTGTCATTCTCATAGTCATTCCTAAAAATCACGGCAAGTGGAGCTCACAAAAAAGTTTAAACCTTAGATGATCATTTAGTTTTTTGAAATGTAATTTATACAAATGTATATATTAATGTATATGGTTATAGCAACACAGTTAAACACAGATCCAAAATGACGGAGAGTTCAGCAGTTCCAGTACTGAAACACGTCCTGAGGTCTCAACCTTTTATTTTTGGCTTCTTTTTGACTTTCAATAAACATAATGAATTATCAGTAAGGGACTGGTGAGGACATTTCAGTATTCATTTTTATTTGTTTTGAGTGCACACCTTTATCATTGTATTTGGACTATTGCCTTACTCACCTTAATATATAGATTTTATGAATGTTTGACCATGATGACAATCTTTCATTTTCTTTCCTATTCCCATTTGCAGTTGCAACTCATGGACACAGCAGGAATAATTGATTTGAAGGGTAGATTCACAGTTTTTCCAGTCTTTCTAAAACAATAGGCAGGTGCCCATGTGAAATTAAAACAGCATTTTCTTGCTGTAATAATTCCTTCTGTTCAGACTGGTCATGTTTCTGATGTAAGTGATGGGGGACTAAATCCACAGTTCTTACTCTGTTTATCTGAAGCCACTGTAAGACGAACACTCTGCAGATCTGTGCAGCCTCAGGCTCTTCATCTCATTGCATTGACCTGTGCGGGACCATATTGTCGAGTCTCAGGGCTTGTTCATACCAGATCTGAATATGTTTGATCCGCGAGTTATTAAATCCATCAGGTGGCCAGAGACATGTCTCCAACGGGACGGTTTAATGCTCTGCGTCTGCTGGATGTGTAAGTGGGCGTTTTTTGCCTAACAAATTAGCTGGAACAATTTGCTCAGTGAATGGTACATCATGGCTGCAGAATACTGGACATTTTCCCTTCATATTTATGCAATTATATTTTCCAAAACAACTGGGAGCTACAGACTACTGTTTACACTCCTGAACTTACATCTATCTTATCTAAGTCTGAATTTGTAACTTGCTGTACTTATATCACTCCTGTAAAATAAATGTTTTATTTAAGCAAAACATTATTTAAATTTAGTGATTATGTATTATATATATATATATATATATATATAGTTAGATATATAACACCCAACAACCTAGAGGTTTTTTTTACAGCATTGATTATCAGGTAACAGGAAATACATTAGATGTGGCTTCTCTGTTGTCACAATGTTGACATAATCAAAGTGCCCTCTGTCTGAAGAAATATTTCACTAGAGAAAATATAAAATCTTTGTTTTTTTTGTCTTTTCACGTGTTTCTTTCTGTTAATTGTTTGTCTTTCTTTTGACGTTTCTTTAACGCTTTGTTCTATATCAATAAATGTGCCTTTCAAAACCCAAACTGAGCGTCTGGCTGCTCAGCTGATTTTGAGCTTCACTTCACCAGCACCTGTAGCACTTCATAACTCTCAGTATAATTTCCATCATACTTGGAGAGTACTGCACTTGAATAATACTAATCACTTGAATAATCACTAAATATGCATTCAAGCTCACAGATGCATTTCTTTTGAATAAATGCACATCACACAGGAGTTGCTTATTTGTCATTTATTTATTTGTTTTATCTTTTTGTCTGTACTAGATTATTGCAATCTGGTTAATTCACATTTAAAAAGCAGTCATTGACCAGACGCACTGAAATCGATGATACTCATTTTTACAATAACCATTATAGGCCCCATAGAGACTGGAAAACCCAATCCAAAAAAGAAACATCTGTATGATTTTCTGCACTTTATTTTGTTTGATGTCTTTTTTTCATAGTAATTACAAAAAGGAAAAAAATATATAACAATAATCATAAAAAGGAGAGTTTTGAGGGAAAAAACTTAGGAATATTACGACTGGCAAACAAACAATCACAACACAGCACAAGTACCTACTTACGGCGAGAAATGAAAGGTACAAAAATAAAAATAAAGAAAATAAGCGCATATGGCAGAAAGAAAAAAAAAAATCAAAGAAATTGGCACCTATGAAGTTGAATACAATAAGCAACTGAGGGGACGAGAAAGTGAAGCTTTTTCCTACAATCTATTTTAAAAAATCTCAGAACAAGGGGTGGCTTCTTGCTTTTTTTCTTTTCTATTTGTTAAAAAAAATAAAATGCATGAC